>NC_089838.1:22511856-22821856 GCF_035609145.1 Eleutherodactylus coqui
TTCAAGCAAGACCATTTTTACAAGGCCCGGCAGGGTTGGGCGGGACATGGGCGGGGCTTTGGTTATAGGGGGCGGGGTTATGAAGGGGGTTGGAGTTTAGTGCATTCTTATTTAGTTATGACATTAGAATGTCCTGGCAGTACACACATAGGGCAGTGTATAATCTCCCCCCCCCCCCCAGCACACACATAGGGCAGCATATAATTTATCTCCCCCACCCCAGTAATAGACAGCCCCCATCCCTCAGTAATAGACAGCCCCCACCTCTCAGTAATTAGCAGCCCCTCCCCCTGTAATAAGCAGGTCCCCCCCCAGTAATAAGCAGGTCCCCCCCCCCCAGTAATAAGCAGGTCCCCCCCCCCCAGTAATAGGCAGCGCCCCACCCCCAGTAATAGGCAGTGCCCCCCCCAAGTAATAGGCAGCCTCCCCCCCCAAGTACTAGGCGCCCCCCCCCCAGTAATAGGCAGCCTCCCCAGTAATAGGCAGCCTCCCCAGTAATAAGCAGCCCCTTCCCCAGTAATAAGCAGCCCCCCCCCCCAGTAATAACCAGGTCCCCCCCAGTAAGCAATCCCCCCCAGTAATAAGCAGGTCCCCCCCCCCAGTAATAACCAGGTCCCCCCCAGTAATAACCAGTCCCCCCAGTAATAAGCAACCCCATTCCCCTGTAATAAGGACACCCCCCCCCCCAGTAATAAGCAGGTCCCCCCAGCCAGTAATAGGCAGCCCCTTCCCCTGTAATAAGTAGCCCCCCCCAGTAATAAGCAGCCCCCCCAGTAAGCAATCCCTCCAGTAATAAGCAGGTCCCCCCCCCAGTAAAAGGCAGCCCCCCCCCGTAATAGGCAGCCCCCCCAGTAATAGGCAGCCCCTTCCCCTGTAATAAGTAGCCCCCCCAGTAATAACCAGCCCTCCCAGTAATAGGCAGCCCCTTCCCCTGTAATAAGTAGCCCCCCCCCCCCAGTAATAACCAGCCCTCCCAGTAATTGGCAGCCCCTTCCCCTGTAATAAGTAGCCCCCCCCCCCCCAGTAATAAGCACACCCCCACCCCCAGTAAGCAACCCCCCAGTAATAAGCAGGTCCCCCAGTAGTAAGTAGCCCCCCCAGTAATAGGCAGCCCCTTCCCCTGTAATAAGTAGCCCCCACCCCCCAGTAATAACCAGCCCCCCCAGTAATAGGCAGCCCCTTCCCCTGTAATAAGTAGCCCCCCCCCCCCCCCAGTAATAAGCAACCCCTCCAGTAATAAGCAGGTCCCCCCCCAGTAAAAGGCAGCCCCCCCGTAATAGGCAGCCCCCCCAGTAATAGGCAGCCCCTTCCCCTGTAATAAGTAGCCCTCCCCCCCAGTAAAAAGCACACCACTCCCCCCCCCCAGTAAGCAACCCCCCAGTAATAAGCAGGTCCCCCCCTGTAATAAGCAGGTCCCCCAGTAGTAAGTAGCCCTCCCGGTAATAGGCAGCCCCCCCCCCCAGTAATAGGCAGCCCCTTCCCCTGTAATAAGTAGCCCCCCCCCCCCAGTAATAGGCAGCCCCTTCCCCTGTAATAAGTAGCCCCCACCCCCCAGTAATAACCAGCCCCCCCCCAGTAATAGGCAGCCCCTTCCCCTGTAATAAGTAGCCCCCCAACCCATATACTTACCTCCTCCCTGCTGTCGCTCTCTGTCTGCTTGCCCTGACGTCAGCCCGGAACGCTTCCTCCCCGAGTCCTCTCCTGCGGAACTAATGAGCAGGGGACTCGGGGAAGAGTATCCTGGCTGCACAGACGTCAGTGTGTGCGCCGGCATCAGCGCGTTTACCAGCGGGGAGCTGCGGCGCCCCCGCTGGTAATCGCTTCGGTGGTCAGCGGCGTCGGCACGCCGCGGGCCACATAGCACAAGGCAGCGGGCCGGATTCGGCCCGCGGGCCTTGTGTTTAGAGTAAAAGTTCCCGGCGGTGCCGCGGACCGGCGCTAAACACCCAACGGCCCGGCCCCGGTCCGCGGCCCGGCGGTTGGGGACCCCTGGTGTAGACCATGGAGAGGAGGTCATGGTGTAGACCATGGAAAATGAAAGGGGTTGTCCAGAATTAGAAAAACGTGGCTGCTTATATACACATAGAATAATGGAAAGTCTCTACACACTACTTTATCTGGAAGTTTCTCCGGTATTGATGACCAATCTTCAGGATAGATCATCTATAATTGATCAGTTGTGGTCCGCCACTTGGCTTCCCCGTCAATCAGAGGTTGCGGCACTCAGGTGAGCACTGCAGCCTCTTCCCAGACCCGTGATGTCACATTCATAGGTCACCTGGACTGAGAGCAGGTCAGTCCCATTTAGGTTAATAGGACTGAGATACAATACGAGCCAAGGCTGCTATCAAATATATGGCGCTGTGCCTGGTATGTACTGAAGTGACAGCGTTGTTCAGCTGATTACCACTGTCACTTTGATAAGCTATTCAGTTAGGATCTGAAGCCAGATCTTGAGGATAAGACATCAATAGTCCTGGAAAACCCCTTTAATATAGAAAAAAAATGATTTGGGCATATGTTAGTGGTAACTTTGAGGTAAATAAAGTAGCACTAAGTTTCAGACTACAATCTTCATTTTTTTCAGCCCCCCTGATTTGCAGTTTGCTACCTGCTTCTAGTTTGCGGCTTATCTCATGTAGACTTGCCCTTCCCAGTCATACACGCTGGATGTGAGGTCTTGTGTGTCCAGGATGCTGCTGTCATCACTAGCTCTCATGTATCAGCACGGCTTTGGTCCTGGACTGATTTCTCCTGCTACAGTCCATGAATCCAATGTTCAAAAGTGTTGATTTTTTTTCTTCCCCTTCTCCTCCTACAGACTGCCAGTCGTGTTCCCCCCTATCGCTCTACATTAATACACCGCCTATGGGATTCATTCCCTGCCCCATGACACTGCCGTTTGTTTATCTACAGTACACCCTGATACAGTACAACCTGTGTGATCTACCCTTCCTGAAGACTTGGATCCTTTCCTTCCTACCTACTCTCTGATCTAACATGTACAATCTCTTCTCCTTGCTATGTCGAAGGGTCCTTTTACACGTAGTAAATAACTGTTGGAACAAAAGAACCATGATTGATTCGTTTCTTTTCAAACAATGTCCGTTTACATGTGCAGATAATTTTTCATCATTTGGCTCATTCAATCGATTCTTTGGTTTGTCAGGGGAATTATATTGCCAAACGTGGGTTTGTGAATGACTGCAAACGACGAACAATGATCTTATGTCTGCATAAAGTGAATGATGAACAATAAGCAAATGAATTATCATTCATTATTCACTTGTTAGCTATGTTTACAGTGAACGTTTATATTTTAGTTTTGTATGATCCAACGCTTAATTTAACCATAATCGTTCCGTATAAGAGTGCCCTAACACTGAGAAAAGGGAAGTGGAGAGCAAATTGAGCAGATTCAGCCAGGAGCAGTTTGCTGCCAGATCTATGGCAAAGCAGCAGCACAGCCAGCTTCGTACAGGAGTTGCACAGACTCTACAGCAGCAAAAAAAAAAAAGTTAGATTTATGAGGCAACTAGAGATGAGCAAACGTACTAGGTAAGGGCAATTTCGCAATCGAGCACCGCGATTTTCGAGTACTTCACTACTCGGGTGAAAAGTACTCGGGTGCGCTGTGGGTGAGCGGGGGGTTGCAGCGGGGAGTGGGGGGGAGAGGGAGAGAGAGAGGGCTCCCCCCTGTTCCCCGCTGCTACCCCCCACTCCCCTCTGCAACCCCCCGCCCCACAGCGCCCCCCGAGTACTTTTCACCCGAGTAGTGAAGTACTCGAAAATCGCGGTGCTCGATTGCGAAATCGCCCTTACCGAGTACGTTCGCTCATCTCTAGAGGCAACTAAATATTAAAATTTCAATTCAAAGGTGATCGGGGTCTAGGTGTTAGGAAGGACAGAAATGAATGAGACGAGGAGGCGACATGTCGTTTTCTGTTCTGTTTTTATGTAATGTCCTATTTTGCACACACAATTATATCAGCTATAAAGTGGTGAAGGAGTTATCCCACCAAAAGACTGTATCACCTATTCACATGGTCAGGGGATAACTACTGATCAGAGGACATCCGACCACTGATCCCGAGACCTGGGATCCAAAGGTTGCTTGAGGCCACCACTCCATTTATTTCAGTGGAATTCCTTTGTAGTTGAGTTCAAGAACTCCGCTATCTCTAGCAGTCCCATTAAAAATGACTAGAGCGGTAGTGTGCATCTGTGATCACCGCTCCATTCATTCAGCAACCTTTGAATCCCCAGTCTGGGGATCAGTGGTTGGATGTTCTCTGATCAGCTAGTTATCCCCTGTCCTGTGGATAGGTAGTATTGTCTTCTGGTCGGACAACCCCTTTAACCTGTTTAGGACCAGCCACAGTAAATTTATGGCGGCTGGTCCTGGGCTTAGAGCACCGCCGATAATAAAATTACGGCAGTGCTTTAAGTCTCCTGCTCTGCAATCAGGCAGAGGCAGGAACGGGTTATCAGCTGTCACTAACAGCTTTAACCCTTCCTGCCTTCTGCTTCCCCGATATACAGTGCTCAATGAGCACTGTATGGGCAAAGTGAAAGTAAGATGTACTTTCACTACGGGAGCCTCGGGGGGTCATGTGACCTCCCTGGATTCCCTGCTACTGCAGAGCTGGAGGGTCAGACTAGACCCTGGCAGCTCTGCAGGTGACTAATGTCACCACAGGGGTTGCTTTCCCCTGTAACTAGGGCTCCTATGGACGCCCTATATACAGTGGGAAAGTGTCAAAGGAAAAAAAAATATGTGAATGTCCCCCAGAGGTCTTATATGACGTCATGGGGGACACAAATAGTAAAAAACACAATTACATACATCAGTAAAACAAAATAACAGAATAAAACAACAATACATACAAAAGAAAGAGAATAACACAAAGCAGACGCCAACAAAAACCGTCGCCGTATGCGCCCTATAAACCAAAACCATACATACTATATATCAAAACGTCCGAAATAAATAGAGGAACCCATTCCCATACTTTATTTTAGTGTAAATATAAAAATAATTTTTTTAAAAATTATAAATGTTAAAACAACGATTTTTTTTTAGCTTTTTACCCCCAATAAAACTAAAAAACGGGGAAAAAAGTCAGTGAAAAAGATATAAAAAAAATAGTCACAGAAACAAAACGCAGCAAAAATAATTTTGGTAGCTAAAGGAAAGAAAATAGAGCAGTAAAACCGCCACATGGGTAAAATCCCTAAAAAGTGTCTGGTCCTTAAGGTACAAAACAGCTTGGTCTTTAAGGGGTTAATATGTGTTGACCCTAATCTAGAACTAGATTCTGTTTTATATTTTACCTTTATTAATATATTTTTTCATCTTTTTACTTTACAAGCGAAAGTGGGGAGAAAGCAAGACTCGATTCTACCTCAAGACCCAAACCTCAGATTCAGATGGTGAGTTCATGAACCCTAGTATGTTGGGAAAAATGGTATGTAGTTTGATGAAAAGTACTCCCCACCTTTCTAGGACCGTCTCCTCAGTAATAAGGCTACTTGCACACAGTAGAAATCCACATTCTGTCACAGATCTGTTTGGTGGGACTAATCTGGGTGCGGTGAACACAGCGCAGAATCCTCGTTAAGAAGTGAAATGTCACTTTTTTTCCCCCATAATGCAGATATGAAATCTGTGAACAGAAAAAAAATCAGCACCGTATATTGTATGGAGTGGATCCCCATTTAAAGGAATAGGTCACTTATTTGAGGTGGCTTTAGGGACACATAGTTGATTTGCTGTGGATGTTTCGCAACTGAAAAACTTTGCAGCAAATCAGCAGCAAACTGTATTGAATTGAAAGGCTGAAATCTGCTGCGGATCTCTCAAAATTAACACCAAATTTTGCAGATTTTGGTGCTGATTGGGTGGGGTATTTTTCAGCTGCAAAATAATCTGCCTCAAATCTGTTCAAAATCTACTTCAAAACTCACAGCAAATCAGTGACAGGTGATAAGCACCCCTTTAAGGGTTTATTCAGACGACCGTATATCGGCCGGGTATTCACGCCGGCCGATATACGGCATCCCTCTCTGCAGGGGGAGGAGGCTGGAAGAGCCAGGAGCAGTGCTCTGAGCTCCCGCCCCCTCTCCGCCCCTCTGCACTATTTGCAATGAGGAGAGTCGGAATGGGGGCGGAGCTAATTCCCGGAACTTAGCCCCGTCCCGCCTCCTCTCATTGCAAAGCTCAGAGCACTGCTCCCGGCTCTTCCAGCCTCCTCCCCCTGCAGAGAGAGACGCCGTATATTGGCCGTCGTGAATACACGGCCGATATATGGTCATCTGAATAAGCCCTTAACCCCTTCCCGTTCCAGGACGTACCGGTACGTCCTGGGAGCCTGGTACTTCCCGCAACAGGACGTACCGGTACGTCCTGGAGATAGCGCGGGATCACATAAGATCCCGCGCTATCCCGCAGCGGGAGCCGGCTGTCAGTCACAGCCGGCGTCCCGCTGCAACAGCTGGGACATCTAAGTAGATCGCGGCAGGGAAAGAGTTCACAGAGGGATCGTGATCCCTCTGTGTCTCCGGTCGGCTCTCGTGATGTCATCGCGAGAGCCCGGCCTGTCATCATGGCAACAGGACGCCAGACACCGGCGTCCTGTATTGCCTGTGCCTATAATCGCTGTACAAGCGATAAGGCATGGGAGAGCAGTAGCTCTGCCATGCCTTATAACAGCGATCATCGGTACAGTGTTGTAAGTCCCTCAGAGGGACTCAAATAGTATAAAAAAAAGAAAAGAAAAGTGTTAAAAAAAGGAAAAATGTAAAAAAAAAATGTAAAAAACCCCCTTTTTTATGCTTTTTCTAATATTAGCATAAAAAAGGGAAAAAAAATTAAAACCCCACATATTGGATATTGACGCGTCCGTAACGACGTGTACAAAAAGTTGAACATGCTTTTTGTTTTGTACGACAAAAAGCGTTAAAAGAAACGCTAAAAAACAGAGGCAAAATGCTAATTTTTAGCATTTTGCCTCACAAAAAAGGCAATAAAAGTGATCAAAAAAGCCGTACATTCCCCAAAATGGTACCAATAAAAACTACAGCTCGTCTCGCAAAAAATAACCCCTTATAGAGCTCCGTACATAGAAAAATAAAAAAGTTACAGGACTTTGAATGCAGCTATAGAGAAAAAAAAAGATTTCCAAAAAAAGGGGTTTTATTGCAAAAAAGTGTAAAAACCTAAAAAAAATATAACAATTTTGGTATCTTTGTTACCGTACCGACCCGCAGAAAAAATTTAGTGTGTCATTTATGCTGCATGATTAACGCTGTAAAAAAAAGAAAAAGAAATCTATGGCAGAATTGATGCGTTTTCTCTCCCTGTTATCATTAAAAAAAAAAAAACATTTTTACGATATTGTCTATGTACCCAAAAGTGGCACCGATAAAAACTACAGATCGCCACGCAAAAAACAAGCCCTTATACGGCCGCGTCCACGGAAAAATAAAAAAGTTATGGCTTTTGAAAAATGGAGATGGAAAAATACCAAAAAATCGCTTGGTCCTCAACGCCAAAATAGGCCGTGTCATTAAGGGGTTAAAGGGGTTTTCTGCCCTTTTTTCAACTGATTACCTATTTTACGGATAGGTCATCAATAGTTGATGGAGGGAAGTTTGCCGCTCAAGATCCCGGTCCATCAGCTGATGGTGCAGTGCAGTGGGCCAGACATCGTCATGAGCGGACAGAAGAGGAAGTGGGAGCGCCGGCTTCACTCCCATTAGAATATAAGCGCAGCACTCACACTATTTCACTTCCTGCTCCTGTTACTTTCATCCTATCCTGGGAAGGAGTGGAATAGCACTGTACAGCAGGCCGGACGGGGATCTCAAGCGGCAGACCCTCATCCATCAAATACTGATGATCTATCCAGAGGAGCGGGCAGGTACTCGCTAAGGGCAATGCTCGCTCATCTCTAATAATGTTAGTGAATTGAGTTTTAGAAAACCCCCTTCACTCTGCGGAACAACACAAAATCTGTACAGATTATAAGACATATTGTGGATTTTTAAATCAGCGGTAATTTAGCAACACATAAGGCATACGAGCGGATTGTGCACAGGCTGAGATCTGCACTAACCGTGAACAAGCCCTAAGCAGTTTTCCTTCAGATTTGATGTTTCTCATATTGGAAAATGTGCTGCTTTCTGCAGTGCCCAAAAAGCCCAGACAATCTGCAGTCCAGTAACAGGACAGAAGAACAAAGGTCTTCATCCAGTCATCAACCTTGTCACCATCCGGTCAACAAGCAGCCAGAGGGCGGAACAATGAAAAATACTCAGCAAGTGAGAGTTCCTCCACCAAGTCGACCACCGCCACCACCCCCAACTCATCCATCTGCTAAGGTAAAGGATATGTGAAATGTCAAATCACTCACGAGGTTAAAGGAGTTCTATGCAGGTCATGAATAGTTGATCGGCAGGTGTCTGCCACTCGGGATCTCCACCATTTGGCTGATCCTAAGGCTTGCTGTCAGTGTGGACAGCGCTGGAAGCAGATAGTGCTGCCCAGTTCAATGGAAGTTGTGCCTGCAGTACCCAACTGAGCCACTGCAAAATAGAAAGCGCTATTTGCTTTTAGCATTGTCTGCACTGACAACTGTATCGGGGATCAGCAGGGATCCCAAGTGGTGGACCCATGCTAATCAACCATTGATGACCGATCCTGGGGGTATCTAGGATTATAAAAACATGGCTGTATTCTTCTGAAAACAGCAGCACTCCTGTCCTTGGGTTTTGTCTGGTATTGCTACTCTGCTTCATTCACTTCAATTGAGAAGAGATGCAATACCACACCCAGCCTATAGACTGGGGTGGTGCTGTTTCTGGAATGAAGCTGCTGTGTTTTCTAATCATGGACAAAATGGGGGGTGTTGGACTTTTTAAAATTTTATATACTCCTGCTTACAGAATAGTGACATTATGACACTTTGGGTTCTCAGAACAATCACACATCACCATAAATGCTGGTGGCACATCAGTCAGATATGCTGAGGACAAACTAAGTCGCTCGTCTCCCAGGAGAATAAAGGATAGGGCATGGGGATTTCCAAACTAGTCAATCCTTGTTCAGTTGATATTCATGGGAGATCTGGAAACACCATGAGAGTGCAGAGGGAAATCTCTTAATTTTCAGAGTTGCTCTTAAAGAGGGTTTCTTAGTAATTGGAAGCCCCTATGTAAGCCAAGTCAGATAAGACAGATGTTTTTGCTTCCACTAGGGGGAGCTTAATGCACATTGTTTTACAGGGGGTGTCTCACAAATTAATTATTCACTAGAAATTTTTGACAGTGCGAGTCCTGAGTGTCCTGGAATGAATAGAGGGGTGATCACATGTTTGCACCATCGCTCCGTTCATTTCTATGGAATTGCTGCATTCTTGTATTTCTTTTAATACCATCTGCTTAAAGGACATCTGTCAGAGTCCCTGCAACTAAAACCGTAGCACTGGTAGGGTCGCTGCCATGGGGGCAGGTTACACATTCCTTGCCCGCTGCTCAGCATGCCCCAGGAGCCCCGTAATTGGTCTCTGAACCCACCACTCATATAAATGATGCAAGAGCCCGGCCAGTCCATTGCTGCATAGTACTCCTTGGCTTTCGGGATTAGTGGTTGTCAGCTTTTCCTCCTGGCTCTTGATTAACAGCTCAAGTATAATGCTAGCAGACAATCAAGAGCCATGGGGAGTACTTGATGGTTGCTCAAAGGGACTTTTGTTAATGATGAGATATCCTCAGCAAAAGGTCATCAGAAGCTGATCAGTGGGGTCTAGCACTTGGAATCCCCACCGATCAGATGATCTCCGGGTCTGTTAGTGTGTACAGAGGCCGGTTTGGTATTACAGACACAGCTCTCATTGAATTCAATGTTCACTGTGCTTGCAGTACCAATCTGGGCCGCTGCAATACGGACAGCGCTATCTGCTTTCATCACTGTCCGCATTAACAGCGGGCCCAGAAATCATCTGATCAGTGAGGACTCCAAGTGGTAGACCCCGCTGATCAGTTATTGATGACCTTTCCTAAGGATATATCATCAACAGTAAAAGTTCTGATAGCCTCTTTAAAGGGGTTGTGCCAAGACGGCATGCCCTATTAGGACATATAAACATCATAGAGTGGGAACCGCTCTCTATAACCTAGAATGGAGAGCTGTTCAGTAAGAGCGGCTCCCGTCCTGGCATACCATTCATGTGAATGGCTGTTTCGTAATACTACATCTACCCTGCAGTGACCACTGCAGAAGGAATGCCAGGCTGGCTGCGGCTTCTCTCAGCAAAATCAGATGTTTGCTGGAAGCAGAACTCAGATCGCCCTCGAACCTCACATTCTCAAAGAGGTGGTGCATCTTGACACAACCCTTTTATTGCGTAGAGCAGAACACCATTATAAGATGGCAGAGGACCACCCATCGGACCACTATTTAAATATGGAAACAATACGTCAGGGAGGCGCCACCTGTGTCGGCTTGGAGCTATAAAACCTCTGTGTAACCAAACTCTATGTGAGTTTGATAGCTTGAATAATAGATCAATAAATTCAACTCACCCGGTGTCTGGTGAGTACCCCTGTAAGGAGGTCTCACCAGCACCTCCACTTCCTCGTCGGCTTTGAAACCTCTGGTATGTCCGTTCGGCTGCTGGGCTTCTGTGTCCTGCTGGCTAGCGGGACCCACTCGAAGTATATTCGTATATAAACTTAAAAAGAAAATGCCCGCGCTCTTAAGGACCTAATTACCAGAGTCGGGCTACAGGCACCACTTGCATCCAACTTTTATTACTAATATCCTCTGTGCAACGCGTTTCGTTGTCATCCACGACAACTTTCTCAAGCACATTGTGCTTGAGAAAGTTGTCGTGGATGACAACGAAACGCGTTGCACAGAGGATATTAGTAATAAAAGTTGGATGCAAGTGGTGCCTGTAGCCCGACTCTGGTAATTAGGTCCTTAAGAGCGCGGGCATTTTCTTTTTAAGTTTATATACGAATACACTATTTAAATATGGCATACAAGGTTTTGCAACGAGGACTTTAGGGCTCCTGAAGCAGGCTGAGCGGCGGAGAAGGTATGTACAGTATGGCCTGTCCCCCATGTCAGCGTCCCTGCCGTACTGGTTTAATAGCTACAGGGATGCCGATAGACGTCCTATAAGTAATTTCTCTGGTCTTCAAGTTTAGGAAACAAGTTGCATATTTTCATATACGGCCTATGACTGATTTGATTATTGTTCTGTTTTATAGGCATTACCGCTCTCTAGAAAAGCTCCGCCTCCCGTGCCCCCAAGCAGGACAAGGCTCACCGCCAAAAAGTGAAGAACATCTGGCGACGGTCTATGATGTCATATAAATGCGACAAGGGAGCTTAAATTTAAGCGTAAAGATTAAAGTGCAGCATCGTAAGACAGGCTGCCGGCACCATTCACACCTATGTAAACCTTTCTAGGGGTTCTCAGAACTGGAGATATGTGAGGCAAGGTAGATCATGGAGGTAGGGATAATTTTGGACTTCCTGTCCATAGTCCCATTGAAATACAGGGATGCCCCAGTCTGAAATGGATGATAACAGGGAACAATAGATCACAGAAAACCAAGTATCTCTATAAAGATGGCGATGCTACCATCCCAAGTGGAATGTAGTGAAAGGGGATTAGTAGAGATACATCTGTTGCCAGGATGTGAGTCCACCTTTCGTAATAACGCTGAGTAAGTTCTTACCTTGTAGTGATCCTGTTACAGTTTGTGTTATAGTCCAGAGCTAGACTCGAAGTTCTGCTGGTTGTCATTGAAAGCTATCGACAACATTGCCCGAGCTCCTATAATGGGATGGTCTGTGGTGAAGTGTATTCTGGGAGAATTTATGCAAATCACCAAAAGCTATGCTAGCAAATTCAGATATTTCTGCTCTATAGCCAGCAGAATTATGAATGCAGCTCTGGAGAATAATACAGACTATAACTCAGGATCAGTATAAGAGAAGTAATGTATTTAGAAAGTTACTCAAGTGCTACATGTAGATTGATTCTATATGTAAAGTGTAAGTCTGCTTCCATGATGAACTAACATGAACACAGCGGCCGCCATCATACTGTATGGGCAAGTATAAGATTACCATTAGCAGATCAATGGAGTAAAGAAGGGAAGAAATCTCTAAACCTCTTGTCATCCATATAACACATGTAAGACGTGGTTAGTTAACCAAAGGAGATACAGAGGATATACGCTGAATGGGCACTTTATTAGAGACACCGACCCTTCCAAAATTGGAGCTTTCCCGTATTGAATTAAGACATGTGACCCCGGAGTGCAGCATAAAATCACGTGAGAAGATTTCCATTGAGCAGTTTCAACATGAATCCCCCTTAGATGGAAAAATCCAGCGATCTGAGCAATGTCCAACGAGGCCCGGTCATCGGTGCTAGACTAGCCGGGGCCAGGACTTCATACACTAACGACCTTGTAGGGTTTTCTCATGCAGCGGTGTGAAGAGTATAACGAGAACGGTGTGATTGAGGGAAAAAATCCAGCGAAAGAGGATCCTGTGAACGGAAACAACTTGTCGACCAAAGGGGTCAGAGGAGGATGTCAAGAATCGTTCTGATGAACAGACTGTACACAGTAAGGCTGCCTGTCCACGGGTGTTTTTGAATTGTGTTCCCCGCGGCAATAATCCGGCCACGGGGAACGCAATGCACGCTTTCCATAGCGTTGCTATAGAAAGCGCAGCCCCCCTTTCCATGCTGCGAATTGCTGCGATTCTCCGCGGTTAGTCTATCCGTGGAGTTCCGTCTGCAGGCTTCTGCTCCCGGGCAGCGGCTCCAGCGGTGGAGATCCACCGCGGGATACTGCAACGCCCCTGGTCAATATACCTAGTGGAATCTATGCCACAACAAATTGCTGCGGTTCTGATGGCCAAAGAAGGTTCAATGCGCTACTAGATGGGGGCTCTAACGAAGTGTCCATTCAGTGTATATACACAGGCAAACTATAATCCTGGATAATGAGATCCTCTAAAGGATCTGTGAAGTCATAATTAGTGACTCTGTGATCACCACTGCAGATGTAAAGTAGCAAAGGTGAACTTATAACAACATCCTACAAATGGTGAAAGTCCCCGACTCTAATACTTAGTTATATGATGTCCCTGAAGAGTGCTGTGCTCATAAACCGGTGATCTCTTCAGCTATTGAGAAACTACAACTCTCAGCATGTCCTGTCAAATCGTTCTTTCTAGAGAGCAAAGGAGGGGGAGACAGAATTTGTGGCCCGCTGTTCTAAACTCCACTCCCAAGACCCATTTACATAGTGCAAACATGAGTCAGTAATGTTTAAAGGGGCTGTTCAGAACTTTTAGTAATGATGACCTACCTTTAGGATGCATCATCAATGGTTGATCAGTGGGGGTCTGCTACTCAGGATCCCTGCCAATCAGTGCAGACTACACTGTAAACAGATAGCGCTGTCTGTATTACAGTGGTCCGGGTTGGTACTGCAGTCACAGCCGCCAAAATCAATGGAAGTTGTGCAGTGGTACCAAATTGGGTGCTGCAATGTTGACAGTGCTGTCTGTTTCTATCAGCTGATCCCGAACCGCGGACCCCTGCTAATAACATATCCTGAGAATAGGTTATGATTAGCAAAAGTCCTGGATAACAACTTCTTTAACTAACTTAGGTAAATTAAAGTTACTGTTGGCCACCCTAACTCCCCTTTCCAGAAACCCGAGGTGCAATATAACTCCCATGTGTCATCCTGGGATTTGTAGTTTCTCTACAGCTGGAAACCGCTGTTCTACTATGTTAATCCAGGTTACCTTCCTTTTGTTAAATGCTGGATATACCCACATCCCCGCCATAAGTGTACACAGATGTGCTTTTTGGAAATTGCTCAGTGTAGTCGACTCCCTCATATTACACAATGCTAGCACCTGCATACTTCCTATGTAAAACCCCTTAGGCTAAGACCAGGACATATCTGTGCTTTGGGGGATTGTTTTGCACACCTTTAGACCCTGGAGGTCTGGTTCTTTTTCTAGGTTATGTTTTAGTCGTCTGATGTTTATTTGATTATGTGATATAAATGTGACAGGGCTGGGTCTCTCAGCAGCCGGGATTCTGGGTGCTATTAGTGTTCCCTCCATTATTAGGATCTGTTTACAAACATAGATTATTGCAGTTTGCACTATTGTAATATAGGCTGCAATGGAAAAATGGCTCGTTGAAGGGTTAATAGCCTCCTAGCTGAGTTATGTAAGGGGACGGCCGACGCTGCAGTAACTGCACTGCAGCCCGTCCGTGACAGCCAATGGCAGCATGACCTCGATGGCATTATTGACAGATTGGCCACCCAGGGTGGAGAGGGTTGCAGCTGCATAGAGGTTAATGCACCGTTAGCCCGTACCCTGAAAAATGTAGCAATCACTGTAATCAGAAGTGATCGGATACAAGTGTGCGAACAGTCAGAATCGGCGCAAATTAGAATGTGACTTTTTTTTAAAATTATTATTGTTAAAAATGAAAAATTGGAGTTTAATTATAATCCTAGAGGAGATTAGAAAATGACTGGGAGGTCATGGGCAAAAGTTTTGAGAGTGACAGAAATTTTGTTTTTCCCTTTTTTTCTGCTGCAGAGTTTCTTTCTTTCTTTTTTTGTTAAAATTCCATTTCCCCATGCAAGTAAGGGCTTATTCAGACGACCGTATATCGGCCGGGTATTCACGCCGACCGATATACGGCGTCCCTCTCTGCAGGGGGAGGAGGCTGGAAGAGCCAGGAGCAGTGCTCTGAGCTCTCACCCACTCTCCACCCCTCTGCACTATTTTCAATGAGGGGAGGCGAGATGGGGTGGAGCTAATTAAACCCACTTAGCCCTGCCCCCATCCCACCTCCTCTCATTGCAAATAGTGCAGAGGGGCGGAGAGGGGGCGGGAGCTCAGAGCACTGCTCCTGGCTCTTCAAGCCACCTCCCCCCTGCAAAGAGAGACGCCGTATATCGGCCGGCGTGAATACCCGGCCGATATACAATCGTCTGAATAAGCCCTAAATATGTAACCAGCATATACTCACCTCTCCCCACTCATGATCAGATGAGTTGTAATAAATTGCAAAGTTATTTCTTGCCATGAATGTTAACTTGATCACAAAAACCTTATTTCCACTGAATTATAGCTTTGTCACAAACTGACCAACTATCCTCATTTCAACGATCTTCTCGTTAGCTCAGGAGAAAGTGATATCACCCTGTCATGCTGATTGAATTATAAGAGCTTTAAATGGTGGATGTGCTTGGAATCATTATCTTCTTCTGTTGGCCATGGTTACCTCCAAGGAAACAGTCATCATTGCTCTGCATCCAAGGGGCTTTAAAGGCGAGGACAATGCTGCTCATAAGATTGTCAACCATCAAGAACTTCAAGGAGAGGGGTGCAGTTGCTGTGAAGAAGGCTTCAGGATGCCTAAGAAAGTCCAGCAAGTGCCAGGATCGTCTCCTAAAGAGGATTCAGCTACAGGATGGTGCAGAGCTTGCCCAGGAATGGCAGCAGGCGGGTATCAGTACATCTGCACGCACAGGAGGTGAAGGTTTTTGGAGGCCAACCAGCAAAGAAACCACCTCCCTCCAAGAGCATCATCAGGGTCAGACTGGCATTCTGCAGGAAGTACAGGGATTGGACTACAGAGGACTGGGGGAAAGTTAATGTCTCTGATGAAGCCCCTTCAGATGTTTGGGACATCTGTAAGAATAATTGGCCAGAGAATAAGAGGTGAGCGCTACCATGCGTCTCGTGTCAGTGGAGCATCCTGAAACCATCATGTGTGGGGTGGCTTTTCATTCAAGAGAGTGGGGTTCACTCACAATTTTGGTACCTCCTCCAAGAGCGACTTCTCCCAACCATCCAGGAGCAATCTAGTGACGAACAACGCTCTATCCAGCATGATAGAACCCCATGTCAGAATGATAACTAAGTGGCTCACTGAACAAACATTGGAATTTTGAGTCCATCGCTGGGAAATTCCCCAGATCTCAATGCCATTGAGAACCTGTGGTCAAGAATGGGTTGCCAACAGTGACATCTTGGCTTTCTTATGGGCAGTAGACATCAGCATACCTTTCTTTAAAGAGGTTGTCCAACAAAAACAAGGTATTCCTTATTCATGGGATAATGGATAACTTTCTGATTGGTGGGGATCCTGCTGGGACCCTTACTGATCCCAATAATGGGTGTCTGGAGCATTAACGGAGTGGCAGTCGCACGTGAGCTGCAGCTCCATGCCTTTCAATGAGATTGCTGAAGATAACCGAGCACTTGAACTCTGCATCTTATTGAAGTGAATGGATCTACAGCACTCATGTGCGACAGTTGCTCCATTCATTTAGGGATGCTCCAGCTCCCTGTTCGCAGGATTGATTGGGGTCCTAGCAGTCAGACCGCCATTGATCAGCAAGTTATCCCCTCATCTGTGGATAAAGGATGACTTGTTCTCATAGGATACCTGCTTTAACAGTGTAGATCATTTCAGACTCAGGTTTTATGATACTTTGTAAGTCATGTGGTGCAAAGTATTGATGCAAGTGCAGAATTAGGGATTCTCCAAAAATACACATTCATGGCCTTTCCCCCAGGTCTAACTATCAAAGTATTGGTTGTGTAGTCCTAAACAAATCCTGAAAATTGAGATGTGACTTAATTAATCCCCAATATCTCATAGTTGTCCAGGCGCTGAGATATGGGAGATACAATATACATTGGAGAACTGATGGTCACATGATTACATTGCACGCTGTGCTTTGGTCACATTTCTATAGAATTCGGTGTAAAACAGGCGTATTCTAATAAATCCAATATAGGAAAACTATGTTTTTGCACGTGATGCAAAAATGTGTTTTTTCTTCAGGGCTATCGACAGTTGTATAGCGTAAAAGACCCCACCAAACAAACCGCATCCTACACTATGTGCGGACCCTTATAAGAGTTATACGGGGGAACCAGAAATATTGGCCATCACTGCAGGAAATCTCAGCTGTAAATTGCACACTTGTATTTTTTCTTCCTCGCAAGTGACTGATTTATTTTGCACATATTCTCTGCAATATACGGGACGCTTTCCACACACGTGTAATATGTGCGACAAAACAGCGATATTGTGGCAAATGTTATTGGAAATTAAATAAAGATACTTAATGATCTTACAATTTGTGTGCTCTGCTTTTTTAAATCTATTGTCCCTCTATCTCTGTATTAATAATCGCGTATGCATGTGATTGCACCCGAGTCCTGAAGCCTTGGGGAGCCCATAAGGACTCTTCCCTATATGAGGACACCAGTGTTGGAGTAACCTTTTAAATTTAGATTTGGTAATAAGGTTTACGGGATCTGAGTTCTCTAATGTGTCCAAATTAATTAACGATGATCATCGAAGAAAGAACAAGACATCAACTTTGTGAAGTCACCACTGTGCTCTTTCTAAAGAGCCTAGCCCAGTTTTAACTTTATTTCTAGTGTGAGCAGACAAAGAGTTTAGTGGCCTATTATGGTGAACCACCTTCCTGAACTTAAAAAATCATGACCATGTTTAATGAATAAGTATGTGACTTGTTGCACACATCATCCTAGTAAAGGAATGCAGATACAATGACTTAATATTGACTCTAAAGAATGTCCAAATCCTCCACTAACAAGTATAGCTCAGTCAGGTTTGTGCTGCTTTAAAACTAAAGACTTAAAGTTGTATTAACCCATGAATAACAAGTGTAACAATCATCTTAATACGCTCACACCGGCACCATAAGTGGAGCATCATTGTTGTTGGCCATGTTACAGATTTTCCATTGCTAATTGTTCTGGTACATGTGAACAAACCCTTCTGGGCATTTAAAGCTGAAGGTAGTTGGCTGGCCATTCGGCAGGTGCCTCTGTGGGATCCTCTCCGTGTCTCAATGCTGACTGCTGCTACAGGAAATCATTGGTGACATTTAAACACCCATCCGTTCTCGGACACTACCAATGTTTGGCTTCTGCATAAAACTACTAAAACCCCCAAATGCAGCGGCTCTCAGAACCGCTGCCACAGGTAAGTCAGACTAGGACACATGGGGGAAATCACTGGCAGGAACAAGGTGTTATAGGGGCATATCTGGCACACTCTGTTAGACGGGTATGACTGGTTGGCACACACTGTTAATGAGGAATCATTGCCAGCCATACACCATTAGGGCTCATTCAAACGCCGTATTGTCACTGCGTATTATGCACGTGCGTAATACCCGGTGAATGGAGACAATTAAAGTCTATGGACTTACATTCTTCCATTCACACCCGAGTTTGAACTGTGAGTGGCGAGAAATAAATTGCAGCATGCTCTATTTCTCCGTGTATTTCTTTGCAGGCATTGCGAAGGGGAAGCCTTTCAATATGCAGCCCCGCTCTGCACAAAGTGGGCAATTTGAAAATAAAAAAGTCACACTGTGCCTGTTCGTGACGCCAGAATCCCGACATGCGCGGTGCCAATCGTAGCCTGTACACGATCTCTGCTGGCTCTTTGCCAGTAGACCGAATGGGCTGCGATTACTACAACGCTGCGAGATACTCGCAGCGTTGTACACCTATGCCTGTGTGAATGAGCCCTTAGGCAGAATCTGCCTATGCTGTGGATTTCTGTTGTGGATTTAATTTAAATTTACCGTGAATCCACATGCGGATTTAGTCCATTACAACGTGGATTTTATTTGATAAAGTGACACGTCACGTCTTGTTTTATGCAGGCAGATATGGAACAAATGGCGGGCGGAATTTTATTACAGTCAATGAAAGACTTTTAGGATGTGGAATCAGTGCAGAGCCAAATCCGTGGACAAGGCTTGTGCTGCCTTCACACATGACAGAAGTGCTACAAACTTTCTGCTGCCGGAATCGCATTTCCACAATGAATCTGCAGAGTTTTTAAAAAACGCTGTGGATTCTAAATCCGCAACGTGTCTATTTAGGCTGCCGGTGGGTGCGGATTTGGCCACATTGTGTGTTTTGCTGCAGAAAGCCCAAAGCAGAAACGTTGAGAAGGCGGCCTTGGGGCAGATTCACATGAGGCAATAAACAGAAATAAATGTCCGCTCGGACCCGGCCTTAGGAAACACTATAGTGACTTGTGGAAGATTCTTTTTGGATGCACATGCCTGCCATGAGGTTGGTTTCACACAAGATTTCTGCGTTGCCAGACTCACAAATATGAACCCTAAATAAATAAATAATCGCTGCATGTCCAATCTTTTCGCATTCCTTGAAACGCATCGCTCAATGTTTTCAATAGAACAGTAAAACACGTGGGAAGCCCTTGCCGATCATCTAGCATGGCTGAAAGCTGCCCCGGAAGATCGCTACTTCATAGAAGTGATGGGAGGCATCTTTGCCAGAAAAACGCCTATTACGGTACTAGTTGGGTGCCTAGGTACACACAGCGCGGGGCTCCCTGATCTAAACCCACGCCACTGTCCCTTCCTGGAGATAGCCCTGATGGTGGACACGTCCAGGCTGCCAACTCTGACCCTACACTTCCTAGGGGAGGACAGGCAGGGACCGCCGTACCTATGAAAGAGACAGCTACCCACTAGCACCGACAGAAAAGGCAGATGACAAACCAACATGAACAGTACAAACAGGACAGAGGCAGATGGTAAAGCCCTGGCTGATAACAGCGATGTCTAGCGGACAAGCTGACAGAAGGAGGATACCAAACAAGGCAGACGAGCTAGCAGACAAAGGGAATGGCACCAAGTACCAGGGCCAGATTACCAGCAGGGGAGAGTAGCTGGACTAACCAGCAGACACTCAAAACTGAAAAATAATCGGCCACTCCCAAGCAGCCAGAGCCGGATCTTATAGGGAAGCAGGTGGAGCCGATTGGTAGATAGACCTGTCAATCACCAGCATACCTCTTAGGGCTTATTCAGACGACCGTATATCGGCTGGGTATTCACACTGGCCGATATACGGCGTCTATCTCTGCAGCGGGAGGAGACTGAAAGAGTCGGGAGGAGACTGAAAGAGTCGGGAGCAGTGCTGTGAGCTCCCGCCCCCTCTCTGCCTCCGCTCCACCCATCTGCATTATTTGCAATGAGAGGGGGCAGGGCGGGGCTAAGTTCTGGAAATTACCTCCGCCCCCATCCCGCCTCCGCTCAGTGCAAAAAGTGGAGAGGGGGCAGGAGCTCAGAGCATCAGATATTTTCTTCATCCCCGCGGGGAATAAAGAATTCCCTACCGCAGCTGTCACAGATGACAGCTGCGTTAGCGGATCCAGCTGCCGGACCCAGTAATTGTTTTTCAGGGAAGGGCTTTAGGTATAAGCCCTTCCCTGAAAAGCAAGGCAAATTAGTGTTAAAAAAGAAAAAACATACTCACCTTCCTTTTGCTGCCGGGGCTCAGCCGCGTCCTCTCTGTACTGTCCCTGGCTCTTCAAAGCAGTTCTTTGAGCAGGCGGTGATTTAAAATCCCCCCCTGCTAGAATAGCTGCTTCTGATTGGTTGAGGTGCTCAGCCAATCAGACACAGCTGTCTGTGCATCTTACAATGCACAAATCTTGTGCGATTTTCTCGGGCATGTGAAGCCGGCTTTACTGCATCGTGAAGGATGTAAAAACAACCCCCCTCCAAAAAAAGGCACAATTGATGTTTTTGTCGTCTTCATTTCTCACCACTTAGAAATTTGTAAAGGTTTTACAATGCACTTTAAAATGAAAGCAAGAAATCTAAACACGGCTGCATTTATAAGCATATCCATAAAATACACAATTTACTTCCATGTGGACAGCAACAGAACATGGGATGGATTGGCTGTGCAGGGCTGGCGCCATCTAGTGCCCATTCTCAGTACAGAGACTAGGGCAGATCAGCCATGGAGCGCTAGCGCCATCTAGTGTCCATCTTCAGGTAAAGAAGACTGGGGTGGATCAGCTGTTGAGTGCTGGCACCATCTACTGCCCATCTTTAAATAAAGAAGACAAGGGCAGATCAGCCTTGAGTGCTGGCACCATCTACTGCCCATCTTTAGATAAAGAAGACAAGGGCAGATCAGCCATGGAGCACTAGCACCATCTAGTGTCCATCTTCAGGTAGAGAAGACTCGGGCGGATCAGCCATGGAGCGCTAGCGCCATCTACTGTCCATCTTCAGGTAAAGAAGACTAGGGTGGATCAGCCATAGAGTGCTATCACCATCTAGTGTCCATCTTCAGGTACTTAGAATAGCGTGGATCAGCTGTGGAGTGCTGGCACCATCTAGTGTCCATATTCAGGTAAAGAAGACTAGGATGGATCAGCCATGGAGTACCAGCGCCATCTGGTATCCATGTTTAGGTACAGAAACTATGGCAGTTCAGACATCTACCGTAGTGTCCATGTTCAGGTACAGTGACTAGGGCAGATCAGCTGTGGAGTACTGGCCCCATCTAGTGTTCATTTCAGGTACTGAGAATAGCGCGGATCAGCTGTGGAGTGCTAGTGCCATCTAGTGTCCTTCTTGAGGTACAGATAATAGGACGGACCAGCCGTGGAGCTTTGCTGTCATCTAGTGTCCATCCTCAGGTATAGCGACTACGACGCATCAGCCCAGTAGCGCTGTCGCCATCTAGTGGTCTGTCTTCAGGTTCAGAGAATACGACCTATCGTCCATGGTGCGCTGGCACCATCTAGTGTCCATTTGCAGGTACTACACGGTAAGACAAGCGACGGCGGGAATCTCATACAGTGAAGGCCCCAGCCGGCTGGTCACGTGGTGCAATGGCCGGGAAGGGGGACGAGGTGCCGGGCGGCAGTTTGGACATAACCTCGGAGTCGTTTGACCCGCTGCTCGCCCTCTACTCTCCCGAAACTCCGCTCCCGTTCCCGGACGTGCGCTGCTTCAACAACTTGGCCGAGTATGAGAGCTTCCTGCGGGGCGGAGGACGGGCGCGGGTCCGGGCACGGGGGGCGCCCAAGCCGGACAAGAGAAGGCGGAAGCCGGCGCCGGACCCCGAGCGTGTGGAGAGGCTGAAGAAGCTGATGCTGCCGGTGGCGGACGACGCTGAGCAGAAGAGACCCCCCCGGCGAGGCAGGAAGGACCCCAAGAATGTGCTCACACGGATGCCCTGTAAGTGGCCGAGACGCCGCTAGGTGGCGCTGGAGGGTGAGAAGCGGCTGCAGTGCAGCGTCCCTGCTGGGACTTGTGGTTCTAGAATAGCTGATAACTCCATAGTGAACCCAGATCCCTGCTGCTGGCGCCGCGCAGTCCGATGGCGGGGCAGAAAACTATAACAAATGGCAGTAAAGTCGCCTCGGGCGCGGAGCGGCACGCCAACAGCAGCGAATGGGAAAGTCGCGCAGCGAACCGACCCCGTCTGTTTTGTTGGGTTGTGACTAAAGTTGCTTTCGGTGAGATTTGCATGTGGCGTATTTTACCGCAGTAAACCCTCTGTGTGATCCGAGCGTACGGCGTTATTTGTAGGTTTTACGCTTTAGTTCTGGATGGACGGGTTCTTGGAAACGCCACGGGGAACGGGAAAACTCAGTCTGTAAGTACTGAGCGGACGTATGGTGGATCTTCATGTTTATGGAAGAAGACGGCGCCAATCCACAGAATCGCACGTGGCACATACAGACTTTGCGGCGAGATAAGCTCCACCCGCTGCGGCTTCACTCTTTGTATGCAGCCGAAATGCGCAGAATTTCCACCTCAGATTTGACCTTAATTTTGCTGTAAGATCCGCATATTCCGCGCCGATGTAGATGCGACTTGTGCAGCGCAGGGGAGATGCGTAAAAGTGCGCGCCGCGGATCACGCTGTGTGGAGTGTTTTACACATCATGTAGAGGTGGATCTTCGAGTCCTCGCGGTCTCTTCCGGTGGGCGGCCACGTGATGACGTTCTGTATGTCACTTCCAGCGCCCGCACTCTTTCAGCGGTGTTCACCCATGACGGGCGATCAGCAGCGGGCGGCATTTATTGGCCTTAACGCTACTTCTGGGGCGCGACTTCTGTTACTAACGACAGTCCTGCCTTCGCTTTCCCGCACCTCTCCCATGTCCAGGACGCCATTTTACCACACAGCTCGGGGGACCTCCTTCACCCGGGTAAGACCTGCCGTACGCAGCTTCTCGCCACCCTCGCGCGCCTGTAGCGTCTCGGCCGGCCTCTGTGCACACGGTCTGCGCATAAAACCACAATGTCGGATTCTAGGGGACGATCCGGTAAGCAGAATCCAACAATTACGATACTTTGTGCCTGCGCCTGTTGTGGCACCAAATCTTCATGCGGTCAGCAGGAGCCCCTTTGTGCAAACTGCTTGCTTCCCAGACCAGCCGGGCCCCGTCGCAGGGACATCTCCCACCGTGTGCCTGCAGGGCCCCGGACCCGAATAGGCGCGCTCCCTCTCGGTGGCGGTTTTGGAACTTATTGTGGAGACGCCGGAGACGGACGGCCAGAACCCAACTGAAGGGTCGGATTGGTCCTACCAGAACGGCCCGCTCTACCCCAGTGGTGGGCACATCCTGGCCGTGTCCCGGAACTCCTTTGCTTTCCAGGTTTGCAGGCGGTGACCCGGCTTTTCTTGATACCATCACAATACTTTGCAGGGCGCATTTTCTGACGCTGCTCTTGGCCGCAGGTGGCATTACCCCGATTGCTTCATGTGGATTTTTGGCCCCCCATGGGGACTGCTTTTGAATGTCCCGAGGTTTTCGCTGTGTCCCCCAATGACGCAGCCGAGAAAACAGGAAGTTTTGGTTACTCCGAGAAATGACTTTTACAGCGACAAATTCTTTTTCCGCAACCTCACGCCGCATAAAACCGCCGGTCTGAATGCGCCAATTTACGGTAACGGGTCCGTGCTCTGTATTCCATCAGTAAAATATACGGACTATACAGAAAATCTGCCCGTATGAATGGGCCCTTCATGTCAGTCACATTGAGTCGCAGGTCTAAAGTCCCCGTTTTCTCAGCACCGCTCTCCCAGCCTTAGATTAGGGCGACTAGTTTGGTGTGACGCCCCATGCAGGAGGCCAATATGATGGCACTTTGGTTTGCTGAGATCTTGCGTTTCTCATCTGCCTGGAGGTGACTGTGGTCTCCTCTCCGGTCCTCTGCGGCGGTGGGTTTGTAAGTCTTCAACCGCTGGATGTAAAAGTTTTCATTCACTGAAAGCAAGCAGACCTCTTACATCTATCTTGCTGTTTTGCAGTGCTGGAGGGCAGCCCCGTGGGGCGTCTGTATCGCTGCATACAGGAACGCCTGAAGGTCAACGTCCACATCCGCACATTCAAGGGTCTGCGTGGCGTCTGCTCGGGATTTATCGTCGCCTTTGACAAGTGCTGGAACATGGTAAGCGCAGGAATTGACCTTTCTCCTTCCAGGTTGATCAGCCGGAGTCCCCCTGATGGTCTGAATGGCAGCGCAGAGAATTGGTCATTTGCCGTGGCCCCTCATCACGTCCATCACATCGTATCGGGACATTTCCACTTTTGCATTCCTCTTATATGTTCTTTGTGTTTACTTGGTTCCTGTTTCTGCTTGCAGGCGATGGTGGACGTGGATGAGACGTACAGGAAGCCGGTCCTTGGGAAAGCCTTTTACAACGAGCCGCAGCTGACTCTGACCCGGGTAATGATGCATTATTTGACTCCTATAAACTAAGCCGCTCATAAACCCCCTTTAGGGCGCTATTACACACTCTCTAGTGCTTGCGGCTTCCCAACAATTGCTGGGCGGCAGCTGTAAGCCCATGTGCTGCCTGGCAATTGGCGCTATTAACTAGCTGTCACTGCATCTCTAAGAAAAAGTGCGAGGGCGCATTCACACGGGCGAGAAAATCGTGAGTTTTGTGTATTGCGAGACGCACAGCACTCACGGGAAAATACAACCCATTACTTGCAATAGGTGTGTTTACACGGGTGATTTTTACTCCTGGCGATGCGGTGAGACTGAAATGTCGCAGAATAGAACATGCAGATGTGCGGCCTCCCCCCCCCCCCCCGTATTGTACAGCACGGGGTCTGCAATGCGAGTCGCACCTGAGAAGATCGGGCACAGCTCGCCGTCACCTGTGTGAATGCCCTAATAAGAAGCAAGTAAAAACTCGTCAGCGCCCCAAAATGGTACAAATAGAATCCACGGGTCGTCTTTAAAAGATATATTTTTAAAAGTACTACCGCAAAAACAAAAAAAAAACTCCATAAATCTGGTATCGTTGTCGTCGCACTGCCCATGAATCGCCCACCGTGTTGTTTTTGCCTTTTGAACAAGACTAACATCTTTATTTCAGGGAAGAGACATCATAAATACAAATATCAAGGAGCTGGACGCGTTTCGGCTGGATGTACGGCTTGATTGCTTGTGCTGGTTGCGGACTGATTGCTGGGTGGATCCACAATCCATTCATTCGCATCCAGGTTAGTTGTAGGTGTTCAATGAGTAGATTACAATATATCCAGAACACAAACAGACATTCCTAAATCTCATATTAAAGGGGTTGTCCCGCGCCGAAACGTTTTTTTTTTTTTTTTTCAATAGCCCCCCCGTTCTGCGCAAGACAAACCCAATGCAGGGGTTTAAAAAAAAAAAAACGGATAGTGCTTACCCGAATCCCCGTGCTCCGGTGACTTCTTACTTACCTTGCGAAGATGGCCGCCGGGATCTTCACCCACGATGCACCGCAGGTCTTCTCCCATGGTGCACCGTGGGCTCTGTGCGTTCCATTGCAGATTCCAGCCTCCTGATTGGCTGGAATCGGCACACGTGACGGGGCGGAGCTACGAGGAGCAGCTCTCCGGCACGAGCGGCCCCATTCAGAAGGGAGAAGACCCTTCTGCGCAAGCGCGTCTAATCGGGCAATTAGACGCTGAAATTAGACGGCACCATGGAGACGGGGACGCCAGCAACGGAACAGGTAAGTGAATAACTTCTGTATGGCTCATAATTAATGCACAATGTACATTACAAAGTGCATTAATATGGCCATACAGAAGTGTATAACCCCACTTGCTGCCGCGGGACAACCCCTTTAAACATCATATATCTACTTATCAGATGTTCCAGCAATCAATTTTATTTCAGCTGAGAAGTAAGTAGATTCCAAATAGACTATTAAAGAACAAAATGTTGTACTGCTCATCGTGGACAGGGGTACGCACGGGGAAGAGAACATGTAGGGATTTAATCTAATATCAAGTGTTCTGTCATTTATTTCTCAGCTGAAATAAAATTGCTGAAACATCTGATAAGTAGATATATGATGTATAATATGATGTTTAGGAATGTCTGTTTGTGTTCTAGATATATTGTAATCTACTCATTGAACTCCTGCAACTAACCTGGATGTGAATGAATGGATTGTGGATCCACCCAGCAATTAGTCTGCAACCAGCACAAGCAATCAAGCCGTACATCTTGCCGAAACGCGTCCAGATCCTTGATATTTGTTTTAATCAAATCTCTTCCCTGAAATAAAGATTTTAGTCTTGTTCAAAAGGCAAAAATGACATGGTGGGGCGATTGTTTTTAGACGTAGAAGCCGACCCACTTTTTTCTACATTTGGCCCAGAGAAGACGCTGTTGTTTCTGGATTCTGTTGATATATGGCTTCTTCTTTGCATGATACAGCTTTAGGGTTAATTCAGATGACCGTATATCGGCCACGTATTCACGCCGGCCGATATACGGCGTCTCTCTCTGCAGGGGGAGGAGGCTGGAAGAGCCGGGAGCAGTGCTCTGAGCTCCCGCCCCCTCTCTGCCTCCTCTCCGCCCCTCTGCACTATTTGCAATGAGAGGAGGTGGCACGGGGCGGGGCCAAGTGGTGGGAATTAGCTCCGCTCCCATCCTGCCTCCCCTCATTGCAAATAGTGCAGAGGGGGTGGAGAGGAGGCAGAGAGGGGGCAGGAGCTCAGTGCACTGCTCCTGGCTCTTCCAGCCTCTTCCCCCTGCAGAGAGGGACACCGTATATCGGCCACACCGAATACCCAGCCGATATACGGTCGTCTGAATAAGCCCTTAACTTGTATTTGTGGATTGCACGGCCAACTGCGTTCACACACAGTGATTTCTGGAAGTATTCCTGAGCCCATGCAGTGATTTGCATTACAGAATCATGCCTGTTTTTAATGCAGCAACATCTGAGGGCCTGTAGATCTCGAACCAACAGTGGCAGCCGACCGTGTACCTTGTGCACATGAATTGCTCCCCATTCTCTGAATATTCTGTACTGTAGGTGGTGGGATATTCAAAGTCTTTGCAATTTTACATTGAGAAACATTTTTCTGAAATTGTTCCAGAAGTTTTAGATGCAGTTTTTTTTCAGATTGGTGAACCTCTGACCATCTGTGCTTCTGAGAGACTCTGCCTCTCTAACATGCTCCCTTTATACACAGTCATGTGAGCCTGCAGCTGTTTTGTACTGGTACCACTTTTCCAGCCTCTTCTTACTTCTGTCCCAACTTTTGCCAGTTGTGTTGCCGCCATCAATGTCTAAATCGGTTATTTTTTTACATGAAATGGAATGGCGTCTCGCTCCACCTTCTGATATCTTACAGGTTCCGTTGGGAATAAAATGGGGTTAGATGGGATTTCCAAATCATTGCATTCTTTTTTTTCCTTTGCAGTTATTTACATGTTACACAACGTTTTGGATTTGTGGTTGCAGTTCTTGACTCCACTTATTTCTTTGTACAGCTATTTGACAGGCTGAAACTCCAGGAGTCGGGAGACGCGTCCTCCATGAAGACTCAAGGGGCTGCATCAGAAAGACTAGAGCTTCCTCCTCAACGTACAGGTACGCAGCATGGAGCGGGCACGGACAAGACCCCCTCCACTAGCCAAGATCCTAGGAAAGCCACCCGATCAGAACAAGGTACCAGCGAACCGGACCGAAGACCGAAGGGGGCAGTAACACCCAAACAGCGGAGTAGACGGCGGAAGGAGAAGATCGATTATCAGCAGGTGTTCACACGTCACATGAAGCAGGTGTTTATCAGAGGAGAGAGCATCGTATTAGTCCATGTCCCTGAATGAGGCGCTCGGATACTCGGCGTACGCCTTTGTGCGGGAGGATACTGATATCGGAGGGATTCTGGTGGATATTCTGTGGTTGGTGGAATCCCATATAAAAGGGATCTGTGGGCCGTGAATAAGATCTCCGGTGGCTGATATGTAAAGAAAGTCTTTATGGTAACAATAAAGCTCAGAATAACGGCACGGTCGCATGACTGTCCGGTGCAAGTAGGGGGCGCTCCAAGAAATATGTCCACCAAATGATGACTAACTGTGCAACCATATTTATGGTGTATTTATTGCCGGATGCGATTGTGGATGAGCTCTTCCTTTATATCCGTTCTCTCCAAGCTGTGGCTCAAAACTTCAACTCCCAGCATGCCCTGCAGGAGAACCAGAAGTTGGCATCTTGACGAACAATGTGTAAATATATACCAGGCTTGGCAAATGGTAGCCAAGTTTCGGAGCCGGTTCTGAATGTTAGGAGGCGGTTATGACACACTGTGGGGCCCGGATCACACTGACATTTGACATGTGCAATGCTGGCCTTACAGGGTATTTAAAGGGGTAATCCATTTGCAAGTCATGGATGGCCTATCTTTAGGATAGGTCATCAGTAGTAGATCGGCGGGGGGCTGTTTCTAGGGATCCTTGATAGAGATGAACGAGTATACTCGCTAAGGCACTACTCGCTCGAGTAATGTGCCTTAGCCGAGTATCTCCCCGCTCGTCCCTAAAGATTCGGGGGCCGCCACGGCTGACAGGTGAGTTGCGGCGGGGAGCAGGGGAGAGCGGGGGAAGGGGGGGGGGGGAGGGAGAGAGAGATCTCCCCTCCGTTCCTCCCCGCAGCTCGCCGGCCCCCGAATCTTTAGGGACGAGCAGGGAGATACTCGGCTAAGGCACATTACTCGAGTGAGTAGCGCCTTAGCGAGTATACTCGCTCATCTCTAATCCTTGATGATCAGCTGTTTGGCAGGCTGGTGCAATGAGCTGATATCTGCAGGAAACAGACAGATATGTTCCCACTGCAGTGACCCAAATTGGTATTACAGGCCAAGTTTTTACTCATTTCAGTAGGAACTTTGCCTGCAGTACCAAGACTGGCCACTGTAGTGGAAACAGAGCTTGTCTACTTCCTGCACACATCAGTTCACTGCACAAGCACACCAGCCCGATCGGTAGGAATTCTAGGCAGTAGACCCCAGCCGATCTACTATTGATGACTTATCCTGAGGATAGGCTATCAATATTTTACAACTGAACAGTCCTTTTTAAGTTTTATCCCCCCTCCAGTAGTCAGAATACATCTCCCCTAGTAGTCACAGCAGTGCCCTTTGCCTTTTGGTAGTAAATATTGTGTCCGGCACTCTTCACTCCACTTCTCCAGTAGTTGTAGCAGCAGTCCCATTCCTTCTAGTAGTTAACACTACACTTCCAGTTCCCCAGTAGTCACAGCAGACGTCTCCAGGCAGCTAGAACAAGCAAGTGGATGATGGGGTGCGAGAGGCCTTACTATTTCTGCACCTGAAAACGCATGACGTTTTCTATATTTCCTCTAAAGGTATCTGTTCCTGTTTTTAGCAAGACATGTACAGACTTTAGACCCAACATAGACTAACTATATGTGTTGGTGAATGATCCTTAAAGGGGTTCTCTGGGACTTTAATAAATATTGATGCCTATCCTTGGGCTAGAGCATCAGTATCAGATCTGTGGGGGTTTGATCATAGCTACTCCCAGGCTGCAGAGGCTGTGGTGCTCCGATGAAAACCACATCCACTTGTTTTTTTTTATACCAGGCATAGCACCATACATTTAGTAGTGGTGATACCTGGTACTGCAGCCCGGTCCCTTTCAAGTAAATGACACGGAGTTGCTGCAGCACGAGGCTCAGCTGCTACTAGATGTAAGGACAGGTGAGAATTTGCTCTTCTGTAGGGAGCTTCTATGAATTGTTAGTGTCCTGTAGACATCCAATGCACATCATTTATTGGAAAATTTGTCTTTGTTATTTAAAGACCAAATAAATTGTAATGTTTTAATCTTTTTGGGTGAGATACTCCTTTTTTAAGGTCCAATATAATGTACTGATAAATTTTAATAAGGAGTCGGAGATCCAAATCTTTGCACAAACATAGAGCTAAATGATAGAATTCTGCTACCTCCAGCCGCCACTAGAGGGAGCTGACTGCATACTGTTATCACAGGGGTATTCCAGCTTTTATTATTGATGACGTATCTGTGGTCCCATTCTGCTGGGGTGCAGCCATTCAACTTTTATGGTAAGTAGTAGCCGGATTCTTCCAATATCTTGTGGGCTCACACTGGACTGTGAGATAGCAGTTGTATATCCACAGAGTGTCCCGCAAGCAACATCTGTCACATCAGGTCCTCTATAACAGGAGCTACGAAAACACCTAAGGAGTAAAACGGTTAAAACTGCAGTTTATTAGTATACATGAAGTATCATAAATGCAAACATGAAGGTTCCTGTCTACACATTCAGACCCAGAAGAAAAAAATCAGGTTCTTGCTGGTACTACTTGGCTATGAGTAAGATATATATATATATATATATATATATATATATATATATATATGCACTCATTTAAAAAAAAAACAATCCCTCCGCCAGAAGTTGTCGGAGTGGAATTAAACTTTCTCTGTGTGATTGTAACGTTGATATAAGAAAGTGATTACAATATCAGAGCAAAAGGAGAATTTATTGTGGAGAACCGACTCCTTGCTTGGATACAAGATGTGATACAAGCGGGCACGGATGCTCTGGTACCCTGTTGTACTGCCTCTAGCATGGATACAAGATGTGATACAGGCAGCATGGAGGTTCTAGTACTCTGTTGTACCGCCTCTAGCTTGGATACAAGATGTGATACAGGTAGGCATGGAGGCTCTAGTACCCTGTTGTACCGCCTCTAGCTTGGATACAAGATGTGATACAGGTGGGCATGGAGGCTCTAGTACCCTGTTGTACCGCCTCTAGCTTGGATACAAGATGTGATACAGGCGGGCATGGAGGTTCTAGTACCCTGTTGTACTGCCTAATCTCTTTTCTGGTGGTGATGGGAATGTGTAAGTGGGAACCTTCAGACTTGCATCCATGATTTGTTACGGTGCATTAACCCTTTCCAATCCAATTTGTATCCTGGTTTTCCTAGGGGGCTTACTCTTTTTCTGCCGTTATACAACGGCGCTATATGCTGGCTAAAGCCAGTACTGCATGAGGTGACACACTGGATAGGTTCCGACAGCAGAGAGGCTGGCAACATACAGTAAGAGAACCCCGACGGCCGTCTTCCAACATCGGAGCTGTACAGCCTTAAATCATAATGTCTTCAGAGGTCAGACAGTGGATTGGAAAGGGTTAACTGGAGTTTTAGCTTTCATATTCCTTTTGGTTCAGGGTATCTTTCCATGGTTCACCTGAGACCCAGCGCAGTGCATGTCCGTGGACCAGCATAGTATGACTTGGCATATTGGAGACAGGTGGTGAGCGGTGTCTCTCCTCACCTACATAACATATGTGACCTGTGTTGTCCCTGACAGCCATTCGTGTGATCTCTTGTGAAGGGATTCAGTAATTCACTTTCCAACTCGGTAGTGTATAGGCCCATTTAGACACAACGATGTCATCTTTTAATTGATAATACAGTAGAACCTCAACTAACGTCATTAATCCGTCCGGAAGCAATGGACTTTAGTAGAAATCAATGTTAGCTGAGGACATTATTTCATAGAAATTAATGTAAATCCAATTATTTGGTTCTAGACTTTCCAAAAAATACACCAAACCCCGTTTAATAGAGAATAATTCGGGTGTTTAATACCAAAAACAATAACAATACTAAGTGAATGAATATAAAACACAACTGTAAAGAATAAATTTCCATTTAACAGGTTTTTGGACATTTAGCATACAGTGCTTTGACATAGGACTGCAGGGGCATCATTATAGCAGTACGTATCACTGTGTTATCTGTGCTTTGACATAGGACTGCAGGGACACACCCCTTCACTTCCTGTTGCAGGGTGTGTCTCACCAGTAAGCAGGTGCTAGCAGCTCCAGGCCTCTCTCTTTCTCCTCCAGGGCCTGGGACTTTTTGCTCTCTCCTACCCAGGAGGGAGGGAGGTCCTGGGCTATGGCGAGAGGGAGGACTACTACCCCCACCCTCCGGAGCCAGCCGGCGGAGGATGGGGATGCTTCGCAACCGGCTACCCAGGAGGGGCTGAGGAGATCTAGCAGGAGACGCAGCGATGTGTCTCCTGCACCCCTCCTGGAGACCACCCGAGGTGGCCGTCGGGCTAGCCAGGGTGAGGGACGGCGGCCCTCCGGGACCTCGGCTGCTGGGACTTCCAGCAAAGGCCCTCCTGGAGCCAGGCCAGGTACTCCTGGGGGAAACCCCAGTCCTACCATCGAGCACTGGGGGACACTGCGGCCTAGGGAGGATGTAACCATCTTTGCTGCCAGGCTCGCTTCAAGGACCCAGGAGTACCGTGAGGCCGGTGGCACCATCAGAAGGCTTCAGGAGGAGTTAAAGGCAGCCAGGTCCCTGGCCAACAATTCAGGTGGGTCAAGGAGGGCCCAATACAACCAGGCCGTCCAGGAATTGAAAAGCGAGATCCTCACCCTGGTTGAGAGGAGGGCGGACATCTTAAGGGGTGCAGGTCCGTTCGCAGAGAAGTTGGTGAATGGTGACCGGTTTGAAGGGTCTAAGCCGGCTCTGGCTGGGGTCTGTGAGGATATGAAGGGCCTAGTGTCCAAGATGGAGCAGGCCCCTGCTGGAGAACTGCAGACAGCGGACAGTCAGCAGTCCCTGTGCAGTGACCTTCCAGCTGGGCAAGCTACTATTATTTCAAGCTCAGACTCCTCTGGGGAAGAGGGCGAGGACAGCGGCCCGGGGGGGCAACTAATGGCGTACATAAGTCACCTGGAATCCCCTGGAGGCCTGGAGGGTCTCTATTTTGGCAATGACCTTCCTGAGCGAGACCCCCAGGCTAAAAAGAAGAAAAGTGGCAAAAAGATCACCCAGGTGGAGTACAGGTACGTCAGCCTCCCTGGGCAAGCCTCTGAACCAGGGGAGGGGGGTAGCTGCATGGGTAGCCCCCGGGTCCGACCCAGCCTGGACTCTGCTAATGTGGGTTCAGTGCAAAGGAAGGGGGAGAGTACTAGGCATCCTGATCCAAACACCCACCCGGTTCGCAATAAAAGGAGGGGTGACGGGCAGAAGCTGGTGTCTGACAGTGAGATTCCTAAGAGTGGGGGTCATCCGGCGTCGGATGATCCAGGTAAAATATCAAAAAAGGCTGCGAAGGTGGGGGGTCATCCGGCGTCGGATGATCCAGGTACAATGACAAAAAAGGTTGCGGAGGTGGGGGGTGCACCGGCATCAGGTGGCCCCCAGAAAGGCCCTGCGGTGGGCCTAAGTAAGGGGGGTCACCCGGCGTCGGGTGATCCCAAGAGTTCAGGGAAGGTGGAGGAACTGGTGGGGGATCATCTGGCGTTGGCTGGCCCCCCGAAGGGCCCTGCGGTGGGCCTGGATAAAGGGGGTTGCCCGGCGTTGGGTGGCCACCAGAAAGGCCCTGTGGCGGGCCTAAGTAAGGGGGGTCTCCCGGCGTCGGGTGATCCCAAGAGTTCAGGGAAGGTGGAGGAAAAGATGGGGGGTCATCCGGCGTCGGCTGGCCCCCAGAAAGGCCCTGCGGTGGGCCTAAGTAAGGGGGGTCACCCACCAGCAGGTGATCCCATAAGTTCACGGAAGGTGGGGGGTCATCCGGCGTCGGGTGGCCCCCAGAAAGGCCCTGCGGTGGGCCTGGATAAAGGGGATTGCCCGGCGTCGGGTGATCCCAAATATCCTGGGAGTTTGGGGGGCCATCCGGCATCGGGTGGCCCCAATAAGGGCCCTGCAGTGGACCCTAAAAAAAGTGGAGACCCAAAACGCCGGAATTCTTTTCCTGAATGCATGGCTGGAAGTCCCTTTCCCCCCAGTGCTAAGGGGGGTGGGTCCGGAGGCTCGGAGGGGACTATATTTAAGAAACCCACCCTGGGTTGCTCCCCTGCAGGCAAGGGGGGAGCGGCTGGGAAACCTCCGAGCCGCCAGGTGCCCCTTACTCTTCCGGCCAAGAGAGAAGCCATTACCGGTCTGGTCGCAAAGAATAGGGAGAATGATGAGCGTGAGAGTATGGAAGGCATGGAGGTGTGTGAAAGGGATGAAGGGAGCAACATCATGGTGAGAGGTGTGCGTGAGGGAGAGTCCAGGAGTGTGGGGAATCTAAATACAAGATTAAATGTTGGGGTGTCTGCTGGTGGAGGAGTATCGGAGGGAGGTACAGGTAAATTTACAAAAGTCACAAGTGAGGGTGGAGTGTCTGGTGGTTTGGGGAGGAGTGGGGGCCCTGGTCCAGCTGCCACCCCGGCGGTGACTGCTCCTAGAAGCTACGCTAGTGTTGCCGCCGGGGTAAGTGGGGGACCTTCACCTCCCGGCTTCAGGGACCCCAGGTCACACGAGCTATTCCTATCCGCCTTAAAGAGGGGAGAGAGGTCGGTCACTATAGAGGGTGAAAAGCGCGACCTATCCTTTTGGATAGATAGGTTTGGCACAGGGGCCTTCAGAGAGCAAAGGCAGGGAGAAGAGGCATGGTCGCTTCCTACAGCCGGGCAGGGGGGGTCCAGAAGGAATGTGGTTCGTCTCCGATGGGGAGGCAGTGAAGCCTGCCCTAACCGTGCTAGGGTGGTGGAGCTTCTCCTCGGGATGGAATTCAGGGTGAGTGACATCTTTGCCCTGATCCACCCCTTTGGGACCTCCCTGTTTGATGTTAGCTTCGTGAGACCAGAGGGGCTCGAGCTCTTCTGGTCAAAATACGAGCTGGCTCAGACGGAGCCCGAGTGGCGGGATTTTGCAGTTCAAGCAATTACCCGCCAGAATGACACTAAGAGAGTGACCGTTCTGACTAGTAACGAGTCTCTCTCTTATGTTGACATCATGACCTGGATGGGCAGGTATGGGGAGATTCTCCATCCTCCCCAGAAAAACAGGGACGCACACGGTATCTGGTCAGGGGCCTGGACTTTCATGGTAAAGTTGAAACGTGCAGGTAATTCCGTTACCCACATCCCTTCTTCTGCGTTCCTGGGAAGGGACAGGATTCTGGTTTTCTACCAGGGGCAGCCGAAGGTCTGCCACAGGTGCGGGGACCCCACACATTTCAGCGCACAGTGTAAGGTGCTGGTGTGTGCGCTGTGTGGGGGCAGAGACCACCCATCCTCCTCCTGTGGCAGCATTCGGTGTAACCTGTGTGGTGCTTTAGGGCACCCATTCAGTCGTTGTCCCTTATCCTGTGCCAACATCGGCTGAGCCCAGTCAGAGGGCCAGCGGGCCCGTCGCTCCGGGGGCGAAGCTGGTGGCAGCAGGGAGGAGGAAGAGCTACGGGGTCTCGGCGGGGTGCCTGGCCAGCCAGGGCAGGAGGGGAGTCGAGCTGCTGAGGCCCCAAGGGATAGCGATGTGGATGAGGAAACCAGAAGGATGGAGAGAGAGGAGGTGGCTGCCAGTTCTGCTGGATCCTCCCGTGAAGAAAGTGCGGACGAGGAAAGCGAGAAATGGCAAAAACAGAAAAAAAAGGGTAAGGGAAGAACAAGAAAGAAAAATAGGGGTTCTTCCTCTCTAGAGTGGGATGACTCGGTCCCACTCACTCTGGTGCAGATACCAAAGGAAGGCCCAATCAGTTCCCTTACGGTCGACCTCTCTAACCGGTACCAAGCTCTCAATAACACCTCCTCTTCCCTGCCAGGGGGAGAGGCTGGGGGTGAGGTACCGGAGGTGGTGGCGGAGATAATTGAGGAAGGAACCCCGGGGGACGCTGGGTCTCTTTCTGTGGGGGACCCGGTTTCTTCCGGGAAGGGGGCCACCCTGAAGCCGGAAGGTGAAGGTAAGGATGAGAGTGGTGATATGGATGTTTCAATTTCATTAAAAAGAAATAAAGGAGAGACCTCTTCTTCCGACAGGGAGGAGGGGGAGAGTAAGAGGAAAGCCATCCAGCTCGATCACCAATGATGGCGGCACTCACCCTGTTGACGCTGGCATCCATTAATGTTGCCAGCATTAAGTCAGATGCGGCTAGGTTTGCGGCCTTTGATTTTCTCAGCCGAGTTGAAGCTGACATTTTATTTTTGCAAGAGACCAGGCTGACAGATTTGTCGGTCATGAACAAAGCCAAGCGTGAATGGAGGTGCGGAGCCTCCTATTGGTCTCTTGCGGCCGAGCCGTATAGCGGGGTGGCGGTCCTTTTTAAGACCGCACAGGTAGAATGCAGACGGGTTATCGAGCTGGAAATGGGGAGGTGCCTGATCTTGGATATTCTCATGGGAGGTCAAGAGTTGCGTCTTATTAACATCTATGGACCCCAGTCAAAGGAGGGGCGCAAAGACCTCTTTATGAGAATTAAGCCTTTCCTTTTTACAAGCCGGCAAGTGGTCTTTGGAGGAGACTTTAATAATGTCACAAGGCTCTGTGATAGAGGAGGTTCCAATAACCAGCCAGGCTATGATAGCGTCGCGTTAAATAGAGTAGTTAGTGAGGCACGCCTTGTGGATGTCCACGTTCGGCACACCCCAGGGCGCACGGGATTCACTTGGTTTAGAGGTAGTTATTGCAGGTCTAGGATAGATAGGTTTTATTTAAAGGAGGAAGCCATCTCCTCACCGTTATCGGTGGTGGAGGTGGAGTTCTCCGACCACTGTATGATTCTTTTTTCTCTGAATGTCACAGAGACCCCTCGGATGGGCAAAGGTTTATGGAAGTTGAATTCGTCACTCCTGGAAGAAGCGGAAATAAGACGGTCCTTTGAGGATTTTCTTCAGAGCCAGGAACCGCTACTGGGCCTATGCAGCAGTAAGTCAGAGTGGTGGGAGATGTTCAAACATCGGGTAAGAAGGTTCTTCCGACAGATCTCCAACCTCAGAAGCCTGAACAGAAAGCGTATGTATCAGAGCCTGAGGAGGAAACTCGAGCGTTTGGTCTCGACTGGAGGTAGCCGCGAGGAGATCTCCAGAGTGAAATCCTTGCTCAAGAGATGTCAGTATGATAGGCACGCATCTTTGGTTCTTGAGAGGGACTTTGGGAAGTACCGCTCGCCTGACCCCTACAAGAACTGTAAGATGTCAGTGAGTTGTAAATTGGTTACGGGTCTGCTAGACAGTACAGGCTCCCTGAAAAGGTCCAGATCAGGGATCCTGGAGGTCGTCAGATCCTTCTACTCACATCTCTTGGGTGGGAAAGAACTTAATCGGGACGGAATCTCGACTTTCCTGGCAGAAACCGTTCCCGAACCAGGAGTAGACCCCTCTCTTGGCGTTTTGACAGAAGCAATTACGGAGGATGAAGTCGGACTGGCGATTGATGGGCTCCGGTCCAAAAAGTCGCCAGGCCCAGACGGCTTAACATCTGAGTTTTATAAAGCCTTTAAGGAAATTTTAGTTCCCCTCTTGACCGAGGTCTTTAATGAATGTCTATCCTTGGGCGTTCTGCCGGAGTCGATGAGGAAGTCGGCCCTAATTATTCTGTCAAAGGGTAAAGATCCGCTCCGTATTGAGAATTGGCGTCCCATAGCGCTCCTCAATACGGACAGAAAGATTCTGGCAAAAGTGCTGTTCAGTAGGTTGGTGAAATTTGCACCCCAGCTCCTTTCTGGGGCTCAGCACTGCTCTGTTCCCGGTCGAAGCACGTTTAGCGCCGTGCTGAGTGTCCGGGAGGCTGTGGAACGGGGCAGGGCGGGTCTCTGGAAGGGGTTTTTACTTTCCCTGGATCAGGCTAAAGCTTTTGATCGAGTAAACCACGAGTACCTTTGGTCTGTCCTTTTGAGATACGGTCTGCCGGTGGGGTTCGTAAAATGGTTAAAAGCATTGTATTCAGGGGCTGAGAGTTTCCCGCTCGTGAACGGTTGGGTTGGCCGTCCTTTTGTAGTCGGGTCTGGAGTTCGTCAGGGATGCCCTCTGAGCCCCTTGCTTTACGCGTTCGCTGTCGATCCCTTCCTCAGAAGGGTAGATGGGGGACCGTTGGCGGGGGTGAGGATGGACCCGGGGGTCCCGGACCTGGCCTTGAGGACAGTGGCGTACGCTGATGACGTTACTATCTTTGTCTCCTCTCAGGAGGAGGCGGGGTGGGTGATGTCGGAAGTTGTCCGCTACTCGGAGGTCTCCGGGTCAAAGATCAATTGGGAAAAGTGTGAGAGTCTCTGGCTGGGAGGGGGAGATCCTGCTTTTGATCTTCCGGACGCTCTCCCAGAACCCCAAGATTCCGCTAAAATTTTAGGCATCGATTTCGACCAAGGGAATTATCCCGAGAAAAACTGGGAAGGCAGATTGAGGAATGCCGCTCAAAAGGTGGATCAATGGAAAGGGTGGTCTTTGACCCTGAGAGAAAGGGTTTGCTTGATCAAGACTTACCTGCTCCCTTTGTTAATGTACCTGGGAAGTGTTTGCATTTTGCCAGAACCTCTTTGGTCACGGGTCTACAGCCTGTTCTTCCAGCTGTTATGGGGGAATAAGTTGAACCCAGTCAAGAGGGAGGTTACTTACCGTATGAGGAGACTAGGCGGGTTGGGTATGGTCAACCCAGTGGTATTCCTCGTGAATACCTTTTTGAAAGCTAATATCGCAAACCTCTGGAAAGAGAGCGCTCCTCCGTGGGTATCCTCCTGTAAGGGATGGTTTCGGCCGTTCTTCCAGGAGTGGGAGACAGGAGGGCGTGTGAAGGACTTTCGTACACCGCACGGACATCTTCCGGCTTACGTTGCACCGGTTCTGAAGGTTTTACGCCAATGGGGGCTGACCGTGGGGGAAGTCAGGACGCTGGCCAGGCGTGTGCTGGACCAGAGGGTCTTGGCAACCCACTTTCAGAATCCATTGGCCCTCAGAGACTGCCCAGGTGGGGATTTGAGGGTGGGTTTGTCTCTTTTAAATTCAGTAAGAATCCCCTCAAAGTATTGGGACTTGACCTGGCGCTGCTTCCATGGTAAGCTATATGTGGGGGACAACTTGAAGCACAAAAACACCGAGGACAGAGGTTGTCCCCGGGAGGCATGTGGCAACACTCTGGAGAGCATGGACCACTTCCTGCTTCATTGTCCCTTTAATATAGAGGTATACAAGAGGGTAGGGGCTTCCATCGGTTGGCCTCGGCTGGCTGACCTTACCTACGCCGAGTGGTGTTATGGAGCATTCAGAGATCTGGGTGGCAGGGACCGCTGCACTTTATTTTTAGTAAGTCTAGTGGTTAGATATCACACGTGGAGCGCACGGTGTGTAGTATCGACGCAGCATAAAATCCTCCTCGAGGACGAGGTAAGTAGGAATATTCTCGGTGACCTGGTGAAGGTGCGTTCTCTGGAGTTTGAAAGGTTGGGTAGGCCTCGAGCAGCCTTCCTTTGGAGGGGTTTTTGCTTTGGGGTTCCCTAGCCTGGAGAACTGTTTCCCGGTGGGGGGCTGGATTCTTTCACCCTAGCTTTTTGTTTTGTTTTAAGTTAAAAGTTGACTAAAAGGCTTACGGGACCCGAACCAGGGCTGGAGGTAATGGTTATATTTTTGTTATTTATATATTTTTCTGTATATTTAGGCTGTGGATTATTATGAATTATATGGGTTTGTGGGTGGTATTATATTTGTTTGTTTGTTTGTTTTTTTCGTGGGTGGTTTCATGTTTCATGGGTGGTATGTGTTTTCGCGGGTGGTATCTTTATGGGTGGTATTATGAGTTTTTGTGGGGGGTTAGTATTACGTTCTGTGTATTTACAAAAAAATAAATAAATAAATAAATTAAAAAAAAAAATTAAAAAAAAATGTATGTGTATATGTATATATAGGTATGTATGTGTATATGTATGTATATGTTCATAAGCATGATTGGCAGGTATTGGCAGCGGACCAGGGGATGGGTAGAGCGTAATGTGTGTGTAGTTTAGAGGGGAGGGGGGGAATAAATAATAATAATAAATAAATAAATAAAAAATTAAAAAAAATAAATTAAAAAAAAACACATTTGTATATATTCTTGTTTTACTAATGTGTGTGTTTTTTTTTTTTTCTCTATTTAGTAGGTTGGAATATGCAGCACCACGGGATTATGGAATAGGTTGTCTAGTTTTTGTTGTGATATGTTTTCTTATGTCAATTTTGTAGTGTAAATGGGACGTGTGAGATTGGGGATGCGGCCAGACCGGTAAATTTCACTCCTGTACAGTTTTTTTGTAAAATTTTGTAAATATAAATGTTTGGCTATTATTTCTTGCAAATATTTCTGTTAATTTCTGTTATTTTTGCAAATATTTCAGTTTTGTAAATGTGTGTGTGTGTGTGTGTGTGTGTGTGTGTATATATATGCTTCTTGTGATTGTATTTGGCAAATTTTTCAGTTATTTTGCTATTTTTGTTATTACGCCCTGTAATGTTTTTTACTTTTATAATAAAAAGATTATCACTGTGTTATCTGTGCTTTGGCATAGGACTGCAGTATTTATTTGCAAACATTTCTTTACTGTACTGTACTCATCTGTACAGTACTTACATTTTGCAGTACAGTGGGGATTCAGGAGGCAGGCAGCGTTCAGCCGGCACTTTGGGGATTCAGCTGCTGTACTGTGTCCAGAGGCAGGCAGACACAGCAAGATTCAGCCGGCACTGTGGAGAGGGGAGGGGGAGAAGTAGGCGCGCGCTGATGCAGGAAAAGCAGGAAGTGACTGGCATCAGCTGCGCGCCGGCTCACTGAGCGGCGCCCTTATCTCAGGAATGCAACTTTATTTGAGGGACCGCCGCTGCCCTGACACATTGACTTAAGTTGAAAACAGCTTTACTTAAGAGCAATGCTACTCAAGGATTTACTGTATTGGGTGTAAATGTGCCCATCTTTTTACTTTTCTGCTGAACGATGAATATCAGTTCTGCATGAAAACCATCCTTCGACAGAACAGCTGATAAGCAGGACCGCATGCTGTGTTCTGCCCGGGGAGTGCTGATTACTGCTGATTAGATTGTCTCAGCTGTCAGCCCTGCTACAGAACAGGGCTGATAGGGAATGTTATCAGGCAACAGCGGGTGATCTCTTCCCTGAATACAGCTCCTGGCTGCTCACATGCTACTAATTGGTACTAACGGGCATTAGTAGGAAGTAGTAGTTTATGCAAAATGATCGCTCAAAAGCCATCTTTTGAGCAATCATCTTTGTGGCGTAAATGCACCTTTAGGCAGTAAAGGGATATTGCAGTTGGATAACACTGGGTGTATATGGTAAATGGGAAGCTCGCACTGATATAGATTCTGTAATATGATTGTGCTGTTCTGTGACATTTGTATCTCACTCGGACACAGCAAAAAAAAAAATTGTAAATGTGTTGCAAAGCCTGTGTAACCGTGTCCTGCCGCACCAGAAAACTGGTGAATTTTTGATAGTACATCTGCCCCAGTATTTTTGTTTTTATTTGATTACATTGGAGTATTTGGGCCGGCCGCACACATCCGCTGCGGGAAATCTGCAGTGGCCAAAGTTACAACGAATCATATAACTCTTGGTGCAGATTTCAGTGTGGAAATGCTGTCATTTTGGCGCAGAATTTACCGTTTGCTTGCTTGTCAATCTACAGATTTGCACTCCGCCCCACAGGTCAGTTTCGGGATGAATTTCCTGCAGATTGTTCTGCAGCGGGTGGATGAGATTAGTCCAAATCTCATCTACTTTGCTGTTACTATAAGTGAAGTCTGCAGCATTTATGCCCCATGGAAACATCCCCTCTCTATGAGCTGGAGTTGTCACAGGTTCCCGTGGTGCGATGAGAAGATCCGCTGTACTCCCCGTAAACAGTGCATTGAGTTTACTACCGTCCTGTATGCTCACGGTGAGCGCAGGACTATTTCCACATAGTAACATAGTATGTTTGGCTGTAGGGAGACAACGTCCATCTAGCTCAGCCTGTTTCCACCCCCACTTGTTGATCCAGAGGAAGGCAAAAAAAAAACCAAAACAATTTACCCCTTTTGGGGGAAAAAATCCCTCCTGACTCCATAATGGCAGTCAGAATAATCCGTGGATAAACGGTTTGAAAGTTCCTACCTGACTCCAAGACCCGGATTAACAACCCTTGTGGTCACCTAATGTCCATATCCTGTAATATCATAAGGCCCATTTAGACACAATGATTATCGCTCAAAAGACGGCTTTTGAGTGATGATCGTTGTGTGTAAATGGGCCCATCTTTCAGATTTCTGCTGAACGACAGTTTTCAGTTTTGCTTGAAAAACGTTCAATAGAACAGCTGATAAGCAGGACCGCATGCTGTGTTCTTCCCTCGGAGAGCTGATTACAGCTGATAACATTGTTAGAGCTGTCAGCCCCACTGGCAGAACAGCTGATAAGCAGGACCACACACTGTGTCTGCTGTCCATGGTGCTGAATTCTCCATGGGGAGCCTGTGGCTGAACAATGGAGCTAATTACAGAGCTCAGACCTTCTGTTGAGTTCCATAACAGCCCCCAGAAGCTCATTTGCATGCAAAAAAAAATGCAGCCTGCTCTTTGTGTGGTTTCCCACGCAGATGGTTTCCATTCAAGTCAATGGAAGCCGTCCAATCTGTGGCACGGCTGACACTGTGGCCGTGCCACAGAACTCGCGGAAGAGCGGGGAATTTTTTTAAAACAAGCCTGGTGCACCTGGACACATCCACTGTGCAGAAGAAAGAAGATCCGTCCGCAACGGTGAATACCCTCGCTGCAACCGGACAGGTGAGAAAATGTATTTTTTGGCCTCATGGCTTCAGGCACGGGTGGAAACTGCTACGGGATTCTGCACTAGGACTCCATGTGTGGCCTTTTCCCCACCTCCCTAATTGCTTCTAACCTTCAAATCCGCAGCGAATCCGCAAATGCATTTAAATGTACTTGCGGATGCACTGTGGATCCTAGGCTCCCATAGAGATGAAGGGAGCCAGATCCGTGCATTATCCGCAGTAACATGGAGCATGCTGCGATTTGTTATCTGCGCATCATTTATAATCAAATCTGCAGGACTTAAATGAAGTTCGGATACCCAATGCTTCTCTACGGGCGGCTAGAGCTGCGGATCTCCCGCGGATTCAATAAATAAACTCTACCTGTGAACATTGGGCCTTAGGCTCCTTTTATATGGCTGATTCTCAGCCCGATGCAGACGCCGATCCACAAGCACACCGATCTGCGCTCTTTTGTCTTACTCGGGCCGAGAGTCTGTGCTATGAGGACAAACCATTGTTACAATGATCCCTCATCCCAGTAGGCTCGCTCTATACTTCGCTGTTTACACGGGAAGATGTACCGCCAAGCAGCAAACATTTTTATGCTCGCCAAAAAGCAACGATTGAGCATTCACTCGGTTGATCCTTGGCCCTTCTATTTGGCCTGATTGTTGGGTGAATGAATATTCGGAGGAATGTTCATGCCCAATAACTGTGCCGTATAACGGGGCCCTTTTACACGGGATCATTCTGATTGGTGGTGGGGATAATCTATATGTCCGTTACAGCCGGGTGCTGCATCTATAGCTCCATGCACTCCTGAGGACCCCAGTTGTCTGCCGAAACATATCAGGGAGCTCGAGTGCCATGTTTTAGCTTCAAATCTATACTGTAGGCATTTATCTTCTCACTACTGATTTGGTGCTTTCAGTATATTAGTACCACTGATAGCAGTCAGTGACTAGTCATATATACACTAGTGCACATGGTCATATTGGTTTCTATCACTCAGTATAAGCCATTGTGCCGGAGTGGGTGGACTGAGCGCAGCTCCACCGTTCCTAATAAGGTATATATACCCCTAATGTATTCAGTTAGGTATTGTTCCTGTTGTTACAGCAGATCTGTTCTTTTTATATTTCTTTTAGGTGAAATTTAACAGGTGACCAATAAAAGTTCATTTTTAAGGGGATGCACTCAGGGTTGTTGCTTTTGGTACTGATGACAGTTGGACCCTGCGCCTTTTCTTTTTTTCTATCCTCAGAAGCTGATGAGCAGGGGTCCACCACTCGGGATCCTTGATGGTTGGCAGGCCTGCTGTCAGTGTGGACAGTGCTGGAAGCCATTAGTTCTATTCAGTATTGCTGCAGCTCAGGTTAATACTACAGACATGGCTCCCATTGATTTCAGTGGAAGCTGTGCCTGCAGTTCCAACCTGGGCCACTGCGATATGGACAGCAATATTTGCTTGCAGCACTGTCTGCATGGACAGCGGGTTCAGTAATCAACTGGGATCCCAAGCGGTGAACTTCTGCCAATCAACAATTGATGACCTATCCTGAGGATAAATCATCAATACTAAAGTCTTGGATAGCTCTTTAAAAGTAGTCCTTGTCCTCAGGGACAGACACAAGCCCTATTGCAAAGCCCATTAAAAAAATAGAAACTGAATAATGCCACGGTCACACTTTATGCTCACAAGGCGGCCAGAAAAAATTAACAGAGCCTAAAAAAAAAATCAGACCTGCATGTGTATTTGGAGCAGCTTCATCACTATATCAGTGAGTGAAACGATGAAATCCTGACTGCTTTCAGCCACCACTAGGGGGAGCTCACTGCATATGGATTTATACAGCTCCCATAAAACTTGCCAAGAGCCATATAAATCTATATGCAGTGAGTTCCCCCTAGTGGCAGCTGTATGCAATATAAATTTTATCTTTTAATGCAATGACAGTGTTTAGTGAGCTTTTGAAAAGATTGGTTCGGCCCTTTTGCCAAACTTTAGCAAAAGGTTTGTATCGGACTAAATAAATTCAAATCAAACTTTGTAAAAGCTTGGTTGGGGTTCCTGCGAACCCACCTTTTTAGCAAAATTTGATCCAAAAAGGGTTCTACTGGTTCAGTTTGCTCAACACTATCAGTGTGAAGGGGCAGTTCAGAGATCTGGACCTCCAGCTTCCAGTCACTTGTATCGCCTGCTTGTGCAGTGCGGTCCTCTCTTACAAAAATGCTACAAAACGTCCTCCTTTTGGCTGCACTAATTTTCTTTTCCCCTCCTTATAATGAAGATAAGTGTTCTCCGTCTCATTGATGTCCTACCTGTGCAGACGAGCGGCTTTGTACATTTTTTCTGCTGCTTTCTGATGATATCAAGCCGCCTCCACACATTGTGCTCACAGACTAATTGGAGAGGAGCGGGAACATTACATGGCAGTGCGCATATGTAAATGAACAGACTGATACATGATTTATGGATTTAATAATGTTCTGAGCGCCCCTTACATTTTAATCACTTGCAACATCCTTTTTAATATTCAATTACTTTATTAACTAATTAGGTCACTTGCGGACAAAGGGTGATCTGTATTCCGGTTGCAGAAGAGCAACGAAGAAAAGGCCGTTAATCTTGTCTTGTCTCCTAATTAAGGAACCAGAAGAACCGAAGTAAAGGCCGTGGTGAGATTTAAGTTATTGGTTTGTGTGTGGTCAGTGGCGGCCGGTGTTTGCGGAGATAATCAAGTATGGCGCAGATATATGATTTCAGGAGCTAAATGAGATTACTGATGTTTATTACTAGACTGGTCATAGAGGAACCTCCCTGCGCGGTGAATAGATTAAACAATCACTAAATACAAGGCAAAACGGTGGAATTATGGCTATACAGATGTAGCAGAGCTGAGTTGGTCGTTTTGCTTTAGCTCATTGTCATACTACAAATTATCTGTTGTTTTACATAGGACTTTACAGACTTGTCTGGGACTTTTACTATTGATAACCTACCCTCAGGATAGGTCGTGAGTAGTTGATCAGCTGGGGTCCTCCGCTCGGTATCCCTGCTGATTGCCAGGCTTGCTGTCAGTGCGGACAGTCCATGAAGCAGATAGTACTGACAACATTGCAGAGGCCTGGTTTGGTACTACAGGCACAACTTTCATTGAATTCATCTCATGCCTGCACTACCAATCCGGGCCACTAGAATATGGACAGAGCTATCTGCTTCCTTTAGCAGGAGGAGCGGAGGAATTTCGACGATCAACTACTGGTGACCTATCCTGAGTAAAAGTCCTGGAGAACCCCTTTAAGTGATGCAACTCCTAAAAGTTAAATTCAGTTCTATTTCCAAAGTTAGTACCAAAAGAAGATCCCAAATAATAATTCCAGGTGTAGAAATATTTCATAGACCTAATTAAATTACCACTCAGGTTGGGTTGCAATATGTCTGATATTGTGAAACACTAGAGAGAAACTCATGCTGGAACTGATTCTATGGGGCAGTTTTTGGTATCGGCGCACCGGTCTTAAGATCTTCCTGCGGAAACGCATTACATGCAGCAGTATTCTGTCCAACGCCAGACGCCGGTACAAAAGTACAGCCAAATGGTACCTGTTGTGTCTGGGCAGCACTGAAATGTGGGAGCCCAGTCTCAATAGTAGCAGCTTCTGTAGGTGGGGAGTCGGACTGCCGGGCCCTGCAGTGGGGTCAATTTATAATTCTTGGCAATACGGAAGTACGAGGGGGATTAGAAAACCCTAAAAAGATCAAGGACAGCGGTTGACCTGAAAAAGGATACAATTCAGTGTACCAAACAAGAAAACTTACTAGTGTCACGCACTGCACTGGGCACAGCACCCTTGTAGTTGCACTTTGACATGTTAGTAGTTATTGGTGGGGGCTGCAGTTCCTAGAAGGAAGGTACTTTTCCTAAAGTCCTTTTATCCCCGGACTCCTAGATCATCACAATGGTACTACATGCGCCGTACAGTCCAGCAGTGAGACATCCGTTACCACTGGGATCTATAAATCACTTTTGGTTGTGTTTTGCCATTTTACTTGCTGCTGTAGGATACCGTATCTAGCGCAGTATATGGACTATGTTAACTTAACCCCTTAAAGGGGGTTTCCAGGGATAATACTATTGATGACCTTTCCTCTGGATAGGTCATCAATAGTTGATCAGTCAGGGTCCTTTACTCGGGACCCCGACCGATCAGCTGAGTGGGCGAAGCATGCTGTCAGCTCCGCAAATACACAGAGGTCAGAGCGGAAGCAGAGGAAGCCTCCGAGCCGACCTCTGTGTAGCGGCCGGCGCTTGTAACTGCAGGCATGGCTGTCATTGAAATCAAAGCGAGCCACGCAGTTACAAGCGCCACCACTTTTTAGGGATTTTACCCATGTGGTGGCTTAAGGCCAGCTGCACACGGACGGATTTCCACCGCGTAATAGACGGCGAAAATCCACCGCGTTGCCCGCAGCTATTAGGTTCTATTGCTGCGGGTGTATGCACGGACGGCTTCCATTGCAGTCAATGGGAGCCCGTCCGTCACGCTATCTTCCGCTGTAGCACAGCGGAAGATAGCGTGAAACTGCTTCCCCGCCTACTGCCGCCGCGTCATGTGACGCAGTGGGCGTGTCATGTGACGTGGCCGGCGTGTCACATGACGCTGCGGCACGACATGCGGGAGCGAGGACGCCGGATCCGCAGGTAAGTTTGGGAGTCTCTGGGGGGCGCCGTGACGGGCTCCGCCGCGGAATTCCGCGGCAGAGCCCGTCACGGCCGTGGGCAGCCGGCCTTACTGCCCTATTTTTTCTGTGACTTGTAGGGCTGTTTTTATATCTTTTTCACTGACTTTTTTCCCGTTTTTCTGTTTTATTGGGGGTAAAAGGCTAAAATACATGTATAAAAATGTTTTGTTTTTTTTTGTTTTCCCCCCCCCCTAAAATTGGTATATTTACATTTAAATAAATTAAGTATGGGAATGGGTTCCTCATTTTGATATAGAACATGTATGGTTTTGGGTTACAGGGCACATACGGCCACTGTTTTGCTTGGTGGCGGCTTTGGGTCATTTTATTTTTTTATGTATATATTTTTATTGTATTCTGTAATTTTTTTAAACTTATTTTTGTAACTTTTTTTTACCATCTATGTCCCCCATGACATCATATAGGACCTCTGGGGGTCATTCTCATTGTTTTTTATTTTTTCATTATTTCATTTTTCCGCTGTAGCTGGGGCATCTATAGATACCAGTTACAGGGAAAAACATCCCTTGTAGTGACAATAGTCACTGGCAGAGCTGATCTGGGTCTGCTAGGACCCTGTAGTTGTGCTCTAACAGGGGGCACCTGGTGGTCATGTGGTTGCCGGGTTGCATAGAGGAAGTAATACTCACTTTTTAGTACATAGTGCTCATTGAGATCTATGTAGCTGGGAAAGGAGAAGGCAGAAGCAGTTAAAAGCTGTAGCTAACAGCTGGAGTACTGACCTGCTTCTGCTTGATTGCAGGAGCAGAGGCTTTAATCCCTTGCCATATTTCTACTATCAGCGGGGATTATAGCCCAGGATCAAGCTTTGTAAACTTACCGCACTTGGTCCTTATAGGGGTTAATGAGCTCTATAGCATAGGCTGTATCTAGTATTGCATCTCATTCCCATTGAAATTCCAAGCACACCCATAGATAAGAGTGGTGTGAAAAAAGAAGCCTGTTTAGTTTGGGCCCAGATGTGAATTTACAGCAAAATCCGCATTTTGTTGAGAATTTTGTAACATATTTAACCCTTTGCATTCCTCGTGAGCTCTGATTGCTGCGGGGAAGCTTTCCCACTCCATGCAGATGGGGTTTGGAGATCTGCATCCACTTGTCCTGTGCATCGCTGCAGAGTTGTGATGTGTGATGTCAGCGCAGATCTGCAGCTCATCCATCACTTCTGGAGCCTTAAAGGGGTTGTCCCACCGCGGCGTATCATGGCTGACATGAGAAAACCGGCGACTGTTTCCTGACCACCTCGCCAGGCGTTACGGAAACAGCTGAGGTGGCAGCCTTACATTCTCTATAACCCCCACTGAAGTGAATCACAGAAATAGTGTAAGGCCCAATGTCCATGGGCGGATTTGATTTGCGGGAGATCAACAAATCAAAGCCCATAGGGATGCATTAGCGTGCGGATCGCACATGCTGGAGCCAATCAGAGCATGCTCCCTTTTCCCGCATGGACGGATTCCATTGAAGTCAATGGAAGCCGTCCGATCCGCAGAATCCGTGTGTGCCATGGACACTGGGCCTAAGGCTGCCGCCTCTGTTTCCGTAACACCTGGCAAGGTGGTTGGGAAACAGTCGCAGGTTTCTCCTCTCACCCCTGAAACACTCAGATCGAAAGATCCCTTTTAAAGAGGTAATCCAGGTAGGTAAAAGGCGCACCTAATCCAGTTGGGGTCCGGTGCTGTCGGCACCTTCACTTCCGACCACCTTCTTGAATCAGGTCACATGGCGAGGGTCTCTTGTGGTTAAACAGCCAATGTAAAGAAGGGGGCCAGCTTAGTTATTGAAATGAGCCAAGTAGCAAGCCCTTGTGACGGCGTTTAGTGCCAATGGAAGCGCCATACCATGTGACCCGGTGTCAGTGCCGAACCGCCAGTGTAGGGGTGGGCACTGCGGGACCCGCTTAGTTTTTCTCTTTCCCATCTTACACCGTTAAGCGGTTGCTTTCAGGTTATGATGCATGAAGAGGTTATAGCGATTGGCGGCTTGAGTCATACGTACACCGCGATGAATCCTGCGCCATTGTTGGAGTGAGTTACTGGTCCTTTAAGTATTGCGCGTAGCTCCTGTGTCACATAAGATAGGGCTGCGCTCCTTCCAGCTTGTCCCCTCTCATCGCTTGAGTCATCCTGCAGAAGTTACGGGTATAACAGGATTGCGTGTGACAGTAACACTTCACAGCTCGCCGCGTCTCATCTCCTCTGGAGCTGATGAGCACAATTCTTCCCTTCCATCTACTGGTTTATTAATGAACTGCAGGCTCTTAAGCAGATGCATATTCATTAGCTTGCCAGCTGTTCTGTAGATCCCAGATGCCAAAGAGAGATGTGCTAACGCAAACTATTTCTTTTCTCCTGACACAGAAGTAATTGTGGTCAAATTAGAAAAAAAAATGTTAATTGCGCACCTGGCACCTTCACCGGTAATGGGGTCTTTACCAGACGGGGAAAAAGACCGTCAGGAACTTTCAAGACGTTCTGTAACTTGTTATAAAGTTTAGGGCTTAACAGAAAATGACATCAGGAGTTAAGTGGTTTTCTATACTTTGTGTAATTGCGCATACCTGAGTGGGGCGCTGGACGGCTAGGAAGTGCGCCATTTTTTGAACCAATTAAACAGGTGCAGTTTGGCCAATAGGGCCCACCCAGCTGTAACATAAGGGCACGAGCCCCCAATAAAGACGCAGATGTGAATAGAGCCAAAAAAAAAAAAAAAGTTGGTGTACTTCTGCAATGTTGAAGCCTGCCATGAGGTGGCGCTATTGTTCCTAACAGTAGTTCAGCTGCATCCTGTATGCATTCAGAAAACTACCATCTTAGGGATCAGATGGGATATTTTGGTGCAGAATATGTAGGGTAAGCTGTGTTTTTTCTCTTTTTTTTTCATAGATGTGAACGAACCCATTGAAATTACTTTCATTCACTGCCTACTAACGCCCGTGTGAATGAGCCCTTAAAGCGATTTTCCAATTTAGGGCCAAAAGTCCGCCTAGAGATGGGGATGAGGCTATATTATCTGCAGTTCTTCTTTGCCACCCCTCCGATCCACTGGTTTCAGATCCTGGTTTTTGCCGTCTCGGATGGCCGCTGATGCGTTCTGACCACCTAAGGCATACTATGATTGGTCAGTGCTGATCACGTGAGCAGCTCTGGCCAATCGAGGAGCAGTTATAGTGTATTGGTGGTCTTAAAAACAAAAAGAAAAACTACTAATGCACTATGGGGACTAAGGCGTCTAAAGACTGTGTCAGCCATCTTGGACATTCAAAAATGAGAGCTGAGATTGATGGTGAAGAACAACTGCAGGCAATATACCAAGTTTTATCCCAAAACCAGAGGATCACTGTGGATTTGGATATGTCTTAGCTGCAGTCCAATGAAGCGGTTTAGAAGGGTCTCTACTTGTGGGCCTGAAAAATGTGATTTTACTCTACTACATTTTATAAGCAAATAAGGGAATTCACGATTCTTCTCCACCCCCCTCCACATCCACCCCCCCATCTTTTTAAAATGCACCAGATTTAGCAAATGTTGCAAGATGATAAATTGGTGGCATCTTTAAATATGTCTAGAAATGTGGAGATGTCCGGCGCCCAGATATTGGGGTAAGATTTTGGCAAAACTTTATAAAAAGTTAATCCTTTAATAGTTATTAAACCCCCTTCTGCTATAACCCCACTCTTGACAGGGAGAGGTGTAACATCTGTTAGTTTTGGTGGAAGTCAAATTATAAATTTGTCTAAACTGATTTTGTGCTTTAAAAAAAGCGCCCCCTGTTGGTACGGCGTCAGAAATAAACGTGCCTGTGATTCTGGAGCATCTAGGAATAGAGGAGCAAGTTCGATGAATTTTTCTATGTGGACACCCGGTTGCATGTATATGTTAGATGGGGAGGAGATGGCAGCAGGATGCACTAAGGGAAGACGACAAGCCGGTGGAGGCAGTGTGCTGCTCTGCTGGGCACTTGGTTCTGGTATTCATGTGGATGGGACACGTACCTCCCGCCTAACCATCGTACAGAGAAGTACCCCCTTCATGGCAGCGCCCTCTATCAGCAGGATAAAGCACCCGGCCAGACTGCAGAAAGAGCTTAGGCATGATGTGAGGAACGTGACAGAGTTCAAGCTGATGACTTATTCCCCCAGATCTCAAATCAATTGATATCTGTGGGATGTGTTGGACAAACAAGTCCGATCCACTGAGACTATACAACAGGATCTGCTGCTGAGGTCTTGTAGCAGATACGCCAGGTCACCTGCATAGTCCAGGCCGGTGAGGGGGACCTACATAATATTGTGGGGGGAGGTAGGGTACCATTACGGTTAAGCAGTGCCTATGGCAGCCCTTAAAGGGACACTCCACTCCCAGACAAACCAAGATGGCCACACCACTTCTCCCATATACACCGCACTGGTAGTCTGACACTAGATGCACTACTGATTGGCCAGCACTGCTCACTTGCAAAGCAAAGTAGCATGAGGCGTCAGAGTACCAATGCATAGTATACAGCAGGTAGTCTGCGAATTGGTGCAGCCATCTTTGTTTGTCTAGGACTGGAGGGTCACTTTAAAGAGGAGTCGTCTGCTACTTCCAGCCGTTCCCCCGCTGTCAGCTCTCAAACCTACCTCTGCAATGCATTCCACAAACTACAAACTCATTCTTTGCACTTCCATAGAGATGAATGGGAAGGTGTACACACACTCCCTTCACAAAAGTCAAGCTGGCTGGGGAAGGCGGGGGGAGACTAGGCAGAAAGAGGCTCCTTGGACTCCAAGCTATCCAAACTTTGGACTCAAACTAAGTTATGTTGTTTAAACTGCTTCTTTTTGCCTCGTTCCCCCCATCAAAGTCAGTGCATGCACCGCCAGCTTGACTTTACTGAAAGGAGTGTACGCATTCCCATTCATCTCTATGGGAGGGCATGGGCACAGCTCTAAGAGTCATGCTTGCTGTGCCCGGGTACACCAGGTGAATATGAAAAGAGGTTCTCTGGACTCCACGCCGCCTAAACTGTAAGCAACATAACTTAGTTTATAGTTGATCACAGGTATAAGAACAAAACTGAACGTTCCTAGAGGGGTTGGCCATTAGCCTCTTATCATGCCGTTGACCCCATCTAGACGAGCCGCCCCGCAGCGTGGCGCAGACACCATGTTATAATAGGTGAATGTGTTGATGTAACAATACTTGAAAGCTCCTATTCTTTGAAACCAATTTAAACAGGGTGAATCGTTGAAAGATTAAAAACCACAGCCTGCTAATTACCCCGCGTCTCATCTCTTATTCAGGCCGTGAATCATGTTCCATCACCATTAGCTGCAGCCCATGAATTTTGGTCTAATTAGTAGGGCTGGAGATGAAGCGTCGTTTGGACCCGGCACCCTGCACCCGTCAGCACGAGGAGATGTCATTAAACAATCTTACATTATTTATGAAAATTACTTTGCCCAAATTGTAATTATTTCCTCTCTGTGTGAATTCTAGTGCGAAACGGCGGAAGGAATGAAGCAGGCAGGTAAAAAGCCCGGGTCAGAAGGTTTAATGGTGGAAAACATCTGGACTGCCATGGAGACAGGTAAGTGATCAATGCGCCTTTATAAAAACACACGGTAAGGACAAAGAGAACGGTTGGCTCGACAGCGCCAAGAAATGCTTTTCCTCCCCCCCCCACCCGGAGTCATCTCTGGGAAAAATAAAACCAAGAACAGTTTTTCTAGAAAGAAAATTTAAAAAAAAAAAAAAAAAACTTAAAAAAAAAAAAATCAGGTTTGATTTTTTTATACATATTTTATTTCAAGCCATTAAATCTGCAGGCAGCGAGAGCTCACCTTGTAATAATATAGATCTGTGTTTATTCATAACTGATCCCCCCGCACCGCCCACTGCCTTATGTACAAGGGAGGAAGCGCAGGAGAGGAAAAAAAAGTTATATAAAATCTAAAATCAGGTTCAGTTTTGTAGAGGAGGTCAGCAGCCGAGAGAGGAGCCTGGACGGGGCTTGTACGTTCACTGGTGGGGACCCTGGACTTCATGTAACTACAGTTTAAGGGGTCGTCCGTTTGTGACAATCTTTTTTGTTAAAAGAGGCCTGGGAGGAATCTGGGTATGAAGTGTTCCTTTTCCCAGCAGCACCTCCACAGGCGAAATCCAGCATTACACATTGATATCAATGGTTTGTCTATGTAATGCATGGATGTGCACTTGGTTCCCACTCTCTGTTTAAGGGGGATTTCCAGGACTATCATCTATTGAGGACCTATCCAGAGGCCAGGTCATCAATAGAGTAATGATGGGGTCAGCCGTGAGCGCCACCGATCTCCTTTCAAGCCTGTGATATTAGAGAGCGCAGCCCGATCTGCTAGGATGAGATAAACCCTTTAATAGAGGATTGTTTTTAATTTGGGATCCCCTTCTATTAACGCCGTACTCTCCAACTGGGTTTCTCTTCCAGGCGATCACTGCACAATGGCAATTTCTGCAATTCTCTAGTGTTTCAACACCAGTTTAAGATCTCTGCTTGCTGTCAGTGAGTGAACCCTTCTACTCTCACAACGGCACAGCTTATTAAATGCATCAGGGCAGCACTGTTTTCCAGCCTCTAGCTGATTCCATTCTTAGAAAGCAAGCAGAAATCTAAAAAAAAAAAAACATGAGGCCTATTAAAAAGTTGCATAACTTTTGCATTATGCAATGATTATGCTTTATTTACATGAATGGAAAGGGAGTGTGGTTTATAGCAGGGTGAGGTTTGTTATGATGCAGGGATACAAGCAAGATAACACAGCAATGTGTGCAAAGTAGTAATAGAGCTAAGAGGGTCATTTTGGGTTATGTGGGCAATAAAGGTTTGATACAGCCCACTAGGCAATTTTAAAAGCGTTGTCCCACGTCTAGCTGCAGGAAGCAGACAGCTCCGTTCATCATACAGTGGCTTGGGTCGGTACTGCAGGTTGAGTCCCATTGAAGTAAATGGCACTCATCCGGCAAATCGTAAGCTGGGCACTGCACAATGTACTGAGCGGTCTGCCTAAGGTACAGGGGTTGTCCAATGTCTAGTAGTTTTGCTGCAGGAAGCAGATGAACCATGCACCTAAAGATAGGGGTATTGAGGGTAGTCTAAAATCAATCTTGCCCATACAAAGCCATGCAATGTGTCTCTGAGCCTACATGCATGTGTCTGTGTAAGGGACTGAGCTGCATCCACCCATTCATATTGGCTGATGGATCCTGGTTCCCGCTGTGCTCCCCCGACAGAAGGCGCTACACTGCATGATATATGTACGTAAGTCAACCACCTAAGTCACTTTGGAGAAAAATAGATCATTTCTTATATATTACATTACAAAAGAAAAAAAAAAAGAAGAAACTGGCCCAAATGAGTTGGGGAGCCGATACTGTTGATGAGACTGGGAATGTGGAAGTTTAATGTGTGTCTATCAAATCCCATCCAAGTAATTCAGAAACCTAAGAGAGAGAGCGAGAGAAGGGGGAAAACATAAAGGCGCCCCGTCACGTACCACGATAGACATTGTGTACCCGCTTCAACCTGTCTGGTACATAAAGGCAATAGTGTCTCTCCGGACCGTCCCCAGTCTCCCCTCTACAAACAGCTCGTCTGGAAGTTCTTTGTATTCATTTATAAAAGATATTGACTTCATGGAGGATCAGAATGTCTCCTGTCCTCCAGATCCCCCCCATCTCTCCTTCGTCACATGTGCATCTGAAAAATCCTTCAACATCCCAGATCTGTGTGGGATCGGCTGGATAAAGCTTTTATTTGCTGAAGTTGGCAAAGTTTGCAAAGGCATCTTGTTTAGGTGGCATGGCTCCAGGGGCTAATCCCATCTGCATTCCCATTGTGGTCGGCATGCCCATCATTCCCTGGTTCATCCCTGGAGGGATTCCAGTCATCATGTTAGGGATACCCATGGCTCCTGTCATAGGACCAGGCAAAATGGGGCTGGTTTGAGGTCGGTTGGGCATCATGCCTGGGGTTCCACTGATGTTCATGTTTGCAAAGGCCTGTGGCATCATCCCCATAGGCTGCTGCATGGCTGTGGAATAAGAAGAGAAGTCAGCAATTTGTATGATCATCACCACAATCCTGGTTATCAGATTACAGAGTCAATATGTAGGCCTTCACATTAAGCAACCCTCTGCTCTTGGACAGGCAAAGATGGCCGCACAGCTTCTTAGACTACCGATGCATACGAATACATAAGGTACATAAGAGTAGTCAAAGACACTACATGTTGTTCCAACTCGCTAGTGCTGGTCATGTGGCCAATCAAAAGCAGCACATACAATGGTCTATACTAATACAAAGTGTACATCGGGTAGTCAGGGAAGCAGTGCGACCATCTGAATTTGCCCAGGACTGGAGGATCTCTTTCACTACGACTATCAGGCCGGCAACACAACATCCTTAATGCCTGGTGTCTGAGCAGTGCCTTAAAGGGGTTTTCCAGGCAGCACCCGCTGTCGCAGCCGGGATACACTGGGGTTGTAGTGGAAGCAGCTGCTCCAACCCGTGTAACGGTCAGCGCAGCTCTTAGTGAAATGAATGGAGCTGTGCCCACAACTGCAACATACAATGCGTGTTCGTCTGACAGTGATCGCTCCTGACTCCACTAAACAAGAGTGTTCAGCTCGAGGGAGAACACCAAATTTGCCTGAAGAGCTTGTTCTACAGATGGCCATCCATGTCAAAGGCAGGCACACAGATCTAGAATAATATGTTATGGTATGCACAGGTAGTAAATATGGTGGCTGGTGCCCCCGTCGCCCCCAGTTTCCACACACTTCCATTGAAAAAAGCTGAAGTGTCCTTAATCAGGAGGGTCGGTTCTTGTAAAGGAAGCACTTACTTTGTTGCTGCATCATGGCGTTTAAGGAGGGCTGGGATGGTTTACAGGGCTGCATGCCTGGCATGAGACTGTCCAGGGAGATGTTGACGCTGGGGTCAGACCAGGTGGATGGGAGTGTTTTGCCTTGAACCTTCATGTCTGTTACATGTGCAGGCAGTGTGTTTTGCTTCTGGAGAGGCTAAAAAAAAAAAAAGTTTCATAAATCTGTAATTTACGGCCTTGTATGTGTCTTCTGGCGATGCAAACAAACTGCCCCTTCTCCACCCTACCTGAGATCTTGACATGGGAAGCGTCACCCCCACCGTAGTCGAGCTCATCATAGATAGGTTCATGCTCTGGGATGTGCTCATGGTGGCATGCGTAGGCCCCATCAGGTCAAAGAGGTCCGTTGTGTTGGAGGCAGCAGGAGTGGGTTGCGGTTGAGCAGCAGCATATAAGTCGGTACTTTGTTGCGAGACTACAAACATATCGGTCGACGGTACAGATGGGGCTGTTCCTGGCTGACTGAAGGCACCCCAGTCTCCAAACTCTCCATTACCAGTTGCTGTTGAGCCTGAAAACAAAGTATTTAAACATTTAGCCATTGTACCACGTAGCGTTACTTTGAGAGAAGCCCGTCTACCACCATATCCGACAAGATACAGACATGATCTACATAACATGTAGAGTTACTTGGTAAGCACATTGCATTATGTATCCAAGTTACAGCTTGTATTCTAGTCCAGAGCTGCACTCACAATTCGGCAGGCCTCAGAGCTGAAATTGACCAGTATTCCTCGCCGACTCCATAAGCTCCCGACTGGCCACTGCTCTGCAATTTTTTTCAATAGGAAGGCTTCTGGGAAAGCGCGATCACAGAAGCCGCCTTATTGACCTAAACCGCTCTCCTGTGCACCAGGGGACTATTGAATAGGGTAATAAATGAAGTGGAAGAACTGGAGGGGACGGGAATGGGGCACATTGAACAATGGTGGAACAGGAGTGGATCTTGCCAACTAAACCACACTTACCCTAGTTGGTTGTCACAATCAGGCAGTGATATAAATACTAGTGATCCTTGCTTATGCTCTCGTTTTATAACAGCATAGGGGCAGCACTAGTGTACAGGCCAGTGGCACCGTTACATCAGCACCGCAGGCCTGAGTTTTCAACCAGAACAGCCACGGAGAAGTGTAGAAGAGAGAGGACAGACTAGTGAAGATGGGAATAAGCCTTCAGGTTTCTTTACCTTGTGTTGCTGGGAAGATGGAAGACTGAGCAGCAGATGAATTAAAATCTGCAAAACCACCAAATGGATCTGGTGAGGAGGCTGCAAAAAAAAAAAAAAAAAAAAATTAATAAAAAGGCATGAAAGACAAGAAATCAGTAGACGTGAGGCACGTAGCTATACAAATACCACTAACCTAACACCCTTCGGTCGCATGTGAGTGTATAATGGCCGCATTTCTGCATTTGTAATGGGATTCTGTGTCCCAGCCCAAAAGCAGGGTTTACTGAACCGAACGGTCACCATCATAGGAATCTATGGCACTCAGAGTTCGAGTCACGAGACCGGTGGTCCGGTTGGGATAATCGTCCGGCCACATTTACAGATCCGGAATACAAAATATGCTAGACCGTCATCAGCTTTAAGTTGCCCATAAACCGTCGATACCAGCTCACTATTTCTCCAGAACCCCCTCCGCCCCCTATACATGCAACACTTCGCTTAGCCGAGAGTCTGTATGTTCTCAACAAAAAGAGGGGAATATGCAGCTTTATCTATCCTGAGACAAAAGGCGTTGAAATATAATTGCCCGCTCTTGCTTTCCTTTGACAATCTGTTGGGGAGTCAGCAGTGCCCCCCCATATAAGACAGTCAGTTGGTCTTGTGTTTGGCTGACTTATGTGTATGGCAGGCCTTACAGGTTAACAAGAAAATGTGCAAAGACAGTGGAGTAGGATGACTGCAGGATCAGACTACACATGGTCAGTTCGTAGTCTGTTACTATGGAAACAAGTCTTCATCAGAGCTGTATGCACATAGCCTTTAAACACATTTGTGTACAAGAATGCAGCACCTAACTGCTTTTATACAAGACGGTCGCCATTAATTATCTTCAGGTCTGTATGTCCCCATCTTTAACGTTATTAGATACAATAGAAAAAGGATGTTGCAGTACGGAGTCTGACTAAACATCCGTATAGTGAGCACAGTGCACATAAAGTATAAGGGGGGCAGTGGTGCTTGGGTCTGTTCTTGACAGACATGTCTATTCAGTGACCGTCCTCTCAGCACAGCTGGCAGGGCAGGTGGTGCCATAACATCTGCCCAGCACTCAAAGATCCCCAAAGACCATTTTTGTCGCCTGGCACGATGCCCGTGCTGCCACAACTCTACAAGAAACTCTAACCATCTGGCATGACCAACAGGACAGAACATAAAAAAAAAAAAGTGTTCTGCTTGGGAGGCCAAAATACCGAGACACAGGAAAGAAAAGAAAATTGGGATGAGTACAAATCGGCTTCATTATCTCTGGAAACACAAGAACAAAGAGCAATGGAGAGAACGCAGGCCACAAAGGAAAAGCTCAGTGAGCCGGCTCATCGTGGGCTGTCCCCACAGGATGGGTGATACATGTCTGATCGTTGGGGACCCCACTGATCACTAGAGGGGCTTCTTCTGTGTATGCAGGACCACCACTCCCATTGTAACTTCTCTCATCTCCCCAACCCGCACCCACTTCTGCACGCACATTACCTGCTTTTGCTTGTGAATCAAATAGTAGATCCACCAGGTCATTAGATGCCTTCTTACCGCCCTCACCAGTACTAGCCTGAAAGAGAAAGAGGACGACATTACACAACAGAGACTAGGAACGATATGCAGGATATCACCATGTATAAGGTCAGGTATAATTAGAGGACAGTCTGTATGGGGAAAAAAAAGGTATTTAAAGAGTAACTTTTTTTGTAGTACAAAGTACAGAACAGGCAATTCTAAGCAGCTTTGCCATAGGGTAATCAAAGCTATTCTGTATATTTTTCTTACAACACCTAGCTGCATAGCTGAAAAGGGGTTACGACGGTGCTGAGAAATCAGTTAGCTATTATAACTGAAGAGGGCGCTCCGGCTGTGCCTGCACAGTTCTCTCTAGTGCAGGCACAGCTGTTCCAAACAGTGCATTAATAATAGTCCGCATTATATTTTATTTGCAAACCTACTTGGTCTTCCTGTGCAACCCAAGAGCTGTCCTCCAGCATTGGTTATTACTCTCCTGTTTCAGCAGGTCGGTCTCCCAGCGTTGTGCAAGGAGAAGCCATTTTGTGATGTGGATGGCTTCTCCCCTTTACAGCGCTCCCATTCCCCGCCAGACTATATACACTGTTGGGGTCTCCATGCATTGAGTTATGACATACTGTACACCTGATGGACTGAGATCCTGAGTGCATGGGGTCCATCAGGAAGGGGAAAAGCTGCCTGCAGCATAGAATGGCTTCTTCTTACACAGTGCCGGGGGACAGATCCACTGAAACAGAAGCGTAATAACACCAGCACTGGAGGGCCAAGTAGGCAAATAGAATATAATGTATACATTAATACACTATTATATGGAACAGCTGTGCCTGCACTAGAGAGAACAGTGCAGGCACAGTTAGAGCTCCCCATTCTGCTACAGAGTTAGGTGAAGACAGAGTACCCAGCACCGTCTTCACAAAAAATGTACAGAATAGGCTGACAAAACCTATTGAAAAAAAACCGCATAGAAAAAGTGCAGCTACTCCTAAAAGGCCGGAGAATACACCAAAAATGTGTGATACCTGGAAGTTCTCCCTATCAGGAGAACATGGGCTCTTTGACCCCAAAACGCTGTTGCGAATAAGAGACATCACGATGACTTGGCTGAATGTCTAAAAGGGTAACATGTCCTATCCTTGCCAACCCCCACCTATCAGACATTGATAGCATATTCTGTGGTTGAAATATAATAGATTAGTGGTTTTTGTAATGCTTGGCGTCATACACCAAAAATGGCCGACAAACTGAAGTGTCAGAGAGCAGAGAACAATAGAGGGTGCTAACCTTATTTGCAGCAGGATGGCTGGCCGAGGAGGTGAGCTCTGGACTTGCTTTATCTCCGGTGTAGTGTGCAGCTGCGCCAAGGTCAATTTTCGATGGGTTCCCTGTCCGCTTGTGGTGGCGGGTGGTGGTGGTCTCAGTGGCCTGAGTGATGTGGATGTGCTTGGTGGTGACCGTCTCCTCCTCATCTTTGAACTCGCCTGTTTGTTTTACCCGGTTGTTTTTCCTCTCTTCTTCGCTGTCACTAGAGAAGGTGTCAAATCAATGACATTAACACTTTTGGGTCGTGTCAGTGACCGAAGCATTCGGATCGTGTCCTCCTGCCACGGATGCACAGCTCCTTATAAAAGGTGGATTGCAGAACGTCCTCAGACTCTACATCTATTCCATATAGCAGATTGAAGTTGCTTCTGCAAAGCCCATTGGCAAACATGTGAATTTACTCTGATGGCCATTGGCCGGCTGGATGCGACAGGACAGGCTGTAGTGAGGAATGCTGTCCATTTACTGACCGCATGCCAGGAGCCTGGAAACCGTATATATACACAGATAGGGTGTGCCCGGTTGGGCCCACATCCCAGGTCACGTTTCAAGGGGTTGGACACTGACCTACAGGGTCGTTGCCTACAGGTGGCACTAAAGAGGCCGTTTGCTTCCTTCTGGAGGGGGGCTCATTTGTGTACTTCCTTTTTTTCGTAACCAAGAAGCATTGTCTGAAAGACCCCCTAAACCGGTTAGACCACCCAGCTTCTCACTTTCCAATTTATCTTGTTATAAAAAAATAAAATCACGCATCACTGCTGATTTTGTCGCGAGAAAGTTAATGAGTTTCTAATGTTAAAAGTGTCGCATAGTGCGAAAATCGCAAGTTTGTGCTATGCGATAAACAAAGAGGCTCCATAAGAAAACATGGGCTACAAAAACAAAAAAAAAAAAATGAAAAAAAAAAGCAAATTGCGGCAAGATAGAGCATGCTGCGATTTTTCTTCTCTTCTCGCAACGTAGCATCAGTAAAAAATGTAGCTAATGTAAAGGAACTCATTGGAAAGCATGGGCTTCACAAACATGTGTTTTGTAGCGCTGTTGCAGCGCCGGAAAATCGTGGGATTTCGTAGCCCCTGCGAAAAAGGCCTAACGGGGTGAAATCTCCTCTCAACATCGTAGAGGCATCGTAGAGGCCAACTAGCTCCACACAAGCGGAAGAAGAGGGCACTACACACAAGGAGCCTCTGAGAACCTCTTATAGATTAAGGGGGGGAACCACTTTCAGGGCCTCAGGTGACAAGACCGCTCATCTAATCGCCACAACTCATCATTTACATATCTGTCTGAGATGGAACTGCATGCCGGGTTTTACAGCAAAACGACAACTCCTTCTAGGGGCTGGATTGTTTTTTCATACAACTAGTGTATAATAAGTAGCTTTCTTTCCACAGTAATGTAATGGGGGGAGACTGTAAACCCAATAGAAAACCTGTATTTCATTAAAGGGGTTGTGTGGTTTCATCTCTTTTGCCTCAAGTCTAACTCCTGGCACCCCCAACAGCTGCGGAGAGGAAACCTGTGACATCCCCACCAGTTATGGTGTTAGGGGACATGACAGGGAGTCAAGTGCTGTATTTTTTTTTTATACTCACCTGCACCCGCGATCCAGCGCTGTCACCTGCTGAAAATCCCGCATTTCACAAAAATCTGACTCTTCTCAGATTCCTAGGCTTTCCCATACAAGTGTATGAGAGGGTGCAAAGACGGGACTTTTTTTTTTCCATCCAGAGTCAGATTTTTGTGTGCCAAATGATCTTCAGCGAGTGACCGCGATGGATCACGGGAGTGGGTGAGCTTAAAAAACACCTGCACCCGGCTGCCAGTCACTTGCCCTACCAGCACCATAAATGTTTAGCTTATGGTGTTGTAGGGACGTGACAGCTTTCATACAGCCAGATATTACCTCTGTCCCCTCCGACAGCCACCAATGTGGTTGATGTATTGGTATAGGAGATCTGACAGACGGTGACAGCGGACCCCTGTAATTACCAGCATACTAGATTCCTCACCTGCCCCGTTCAGGAGAATCTTCTCGCTCTTTCCTCCTGAACTTGTTGATGGTGTCGTCTATGGTGCTCCCAATCTTATCGCTGATCTCTCCTAACTTATCGCTGAATGGGAATCCGGACTTACTTTTATCCCACTCTTCGTCCCATTTAGATCTGGGTTCGGTGTCGTATCGGTCACCTGTAGGACATTCAGCACACACAAGTTAAAGCCCCAACAACCCCCAATCGTGCATGTTAGAGAGAGGAGGAAAAATTAAGAAGGACCTATCACATACTTGAATTCCCCATGAAGCAACAATTTTGGGGCATATTTTCCCAGAACTTTGATGCTCCCCCTCCCCCACCCCCCACAGTTATTCCTCCTAGAAATGTACAAGTAAAGTGACAACTGGGCATCACCATTCTCCTTGTAAAGGGGTGTGTCCCTACACGGTCAGCACTGATTGGACAATGTCAAACTGTAAAAGAACACCCCCCCCCCCCCCAAACTGGTAACACCCATTTGTCCATTCATTTATACATTTCTAGGAGGAACAACAGAGGAACGACGAAGAGTTCTAGGAAAAGATGCTGCAGGATTATTATTTCACGAGGCATCCAAGTTTATACTAGAACACGTCAGGAGACGCGACAAGTGCTTATTAATCTCATATTTGTCATCAGTAACGATCCTGCCTCCTTTTTACACAAAGCAGATCTGGGGAGCTGGAGAAGCACGTAGAGTGGGCATAAAAGTGACATTTATCCATGCCAGCGCACAGGTAGTGGCACGTTCACCGCTTTATGTATGTAGACCAGGGCAGGAAAAAAACTGGTGTAAATCCCAAGGCAAATGAAGAAAAAAAAAAAAAAAAAAAAAAATCAGATGTCAGGAGTAACAATAAGAAAGCTTGCCTCTGATTGGTTATGATGGGCACCAGCGCCACTTTGGAGCCTGCACTGGCTGCATGTACTATAATTAAATTGCAGCCACTTTTGTGCTTTCCAGCCTGCTGGGGCTGATAGCTTTATGACTGGCTGCTGTGAGTTACAATATTTCTCTATACATAGCTAACCAAGCAAATTTCCACAAACAGCACCTAAGTGACAGCATTACACGGGGTTATTAGGAACTAAAATATGGTCTATCCTCAAAATAGGTCATCAATATCAGATAGGTGGGGACCAGCCCCCCCCCCCCCCCCCGGCGATCAGCTGTTTGAAGGGGCCACTTCATTGGCCTGTGATGTTACATTCACCCAAACGCTGCGGCCCCCCCTCAAACAGCTATCGATGAGAGTGCTTGGGTCCACACCTATCTGATATTGAGGACATATCCTAAGGATAGACCAACAATACTAAAAGTACCAGAAAGCCCCTTTGAATGGGTTGTCCAGGATTGGAAAAAAGCATGACTAACAACCAGCGCCACACCTGTCTGTGGGTTGTGCATGGTAATGCAGCTTAATTAAAGTGAATTGTAATGGAGTTGTAGTATGGCACACAAGCAGTGGACAGGTGTGACAACAGTAGCCATATCTTTCTAATCTTTGACTACCCCTTTTGGAAAAAAGTGCTACTTTATAGAATACATTGGACTTTGCTTGAAGGGGTTTTCCAGGACAAACTATTGACGACCCATCTTCAGAATCGGTCATCACATTCATCAGTCACATGGCCTGAAAGCAGCTCAAGTGAACAGGCCTGAGCAGCTATACAATACTGCGCTGTGCCTGGTATGGACTGAAGTGACAGCAGCGCTTAATGGAGCATGTGCTGTAACTTCAATCAATCAGCTGATTGTCTTGGATCCTGAATGGCGGATCCCCCATCAGTGTAGTCTGGTAAAATATATTTAAAGTGAATGTCCATCAAGAGCACTAAATAATAACAATACAAAATGTGTGTGTGGATAGAGAGAGAACTTAAGAGTGCTGCAGAATAAGTGGCGCTATACACACACACAGTATGTTCTAAGCTCCTGAGCTCCCTCTAGTGGTGCGCACAGTTAGCCAGGATTTGCAGCTCTGTATCAGAAAAATGGAGCACCGGCCACTATGAAGATATAGCAAGAATAATTTGCACATGATTTTAAGTGAAATTACATTAAAAGATGGACATTAACAATTGTTTAGCTGCTGTAAACTGATTGGTGGTATGCTGACAGAAGACAGAAAGGGAAGAGTCAGATTCTGCAAAAGTAATTGCATCATCATCATTATAGAAGGGGTTTAAGTAAGTGATGTCAGCCTAGACATAGTACAAATCAATCAATCAATCACTGGGGCCACCGGGCGAGTGGTCGGTAAGCCTTGCCATCTTGGAGGGCTTATTGCGGAAGTAGAAAGAAGAGTGGGGTGCAGATGCAGTGACCCGTGCCTGTGCTACACAGACAGCGAGGAGACTGTGGAAACAGCAGAGCTACATAGCGGAAGCTCGAGAGGCATACTGCAAGGACGGCTGGGGGCGGAGGGTAGCCTACATTTTCACATATTAGGTAGTGGTTCCGTTTTCTGTCCCACCTAGAAAATGGCACAAGTCAGGAAAACCTGATTTCCCAAAGTTTTATTGCCTTCTGAGGAGAAAACAGTCTGGCACATAGTAAGTATGAAAGGGAGACGTCCACAGCGCATCATATAATAGTGGGGGAACTGCTCAGCTAATGGGTACTTGTACTCTGCATAGCTGTCCATAATAAAGTCCATGCCTTTCTGGACTTGACTGAACATCATGCATCATTTCATACCCGGCAGCTGCCTGCCATGGCCACGGTTGGAGCTAGCTCTGATCATGCCTTTAACTGCTGGAATACCACGGTCAATGCAGACTGTGGCCTCTAAGCATCTGGCCAAAGCTTGGCCCTCCCTTGGCATCTCATTGGCCCACTCGTGACCCAATCACAGGAAGCAGATGAGTTCAAATGACAGCTCACGGGGTCCTAGGGTTGTCACATATCTCAGCCTATTAGGCCCGGTATTAAAGAAGGTTTGTGACCAAGTACACCTTAAGGCATTTTGCCACTTTTCCTAAGGGTACTTCGATGGGCCCTGGGCAGTCTGTCCATACATGAGATGGGTAAGGATCGATGTTAACCCCTTTGATATAGTCAGAGGATTGCCCATCATCTTAGCTCTCAGATGTCGTGAACAGCGTTGAGGCATGAAGAGTTAAATAATGGAGAGTTCTCGGATCTCCCCCATTTGTGTATAAACAGCTGTTACCCATGGGATGAGCTACTCTGCGGCTCGTGACAAGCGTACCCGTCATATGGTACGACTTAGTAATCTGACATTTCAGGATGCAGGGACAGATAAAACTACACGGATAACCGTGGGTGGATGTAATGGGGAAGGAAGGTGCCCTCATTGCAGTATGCCAACACAACGCCAAGCTATAATCACTGATTCCTACTGCCCGATGCCATTTGTGCAGCACACACACGGTACTCACTGTATCTGAACCCCCCGGCACTTTCTGACGACACGCCAACGTATTTGTCCTTGTTCTTCTTGGCTTTCTTTCTCTCCTCTCGGAGCCGGTCGTCGTCCTGAACAAACTCCACCATTTCTTTCACCTTCTGTCGGATGTTGATGCCTTGGTCTTTGCCATTTTCATCTGGAAAGAGGAGAAGAATTAAAAAGGGACTCGTCTCTACATTTTCTCTAATGGAGCCAATAGCATTGTGGTCACACATCTTTGTGCCGAGACACGACCACCCCCAAATATATCAATATCTACATCCTCCCTCGCTTGACTAGTGGAGCTTATAGGCGAGGTGTTGTCCATGGCAGCTCAGCACCCGAAGGATCAGAAGTAGAGATGAGCGAGCACCCAAATGCTCGGGTCCACGTTATTCGAGTCGAGCTTTTCGTAAAATTCGAGAGCTCTACTTGAGGAACGAACCCCATTGACTACAATGGGAGACTTGAGCATTTCTGTATGTGGGACACCGGGTCCCGAGTTTTTTTTTTCTCCTTGGTTCGTGTCTCTCCCCCTCCCGACCAAAAGTTTTCAAATGACTCGCGCTGCGTCGTGGCAGGGAGAGGCCAAAACAGACGTCACCGCGGGGAGGAGCCAAAAGCTGGGGCGGGGTCAAAAGCGATTTGATGCTCTTTCGAGTTACGAGCACCATATAGTACACTAATATTCGAACGAGCATCAAGCTCACCAGAGTATGTTCACTCAACTCTAATCAGAAGGCAACATGTCATCTACAAGGAGCATCTCTAATGCTGGATGACCTGTAGGGCTTCTACACGCAAAGTCCACTGATTTTATTGGAAATTGTGTAAGGCAAAATCCCCGTGGATATGGTGTAGATTTCAGCGCTATATACTGAACAAATCTAATTGACTGCCGTAGATTTGAGACTCCATACCGCACATGTATTTCCTTCTGCTATATATGGATGGCGTGTCCAAACCCCAGCCACATGTATTGCACTGTAATCTGCTGCGGGCTCGCTGAGTGGAACCTGCACTGCAAATGCGGAGCGTCTGGACTCTAAAAGCCCTGTTCACACAGTGTATTCTGCCGTAGCTTTGATGTGAAGTCTGCGTCCAAAAAGTGACCCGTTCATTCAAAGGGATATCCAGGACTTTACTAACGATCACCTATCCTGAGAATAGGTTGTCAATAGTTGATCGGCAAGAGACCCGCCACTTGGGATTTCCACCAATCAGCTTTTTGCCCACTGTCTTTGCGGACATAGCCAGAAGCAGACAGCTCTGTTCAATATGCAGTGGCCTGGGTTGGTATTGCAGGTAGTAAATGCAGTAGGAGCTGTGCCTGCAATTATTAAACTGGCTGCTGCACTAAGCGGTCTTTTTCTGGCTCTGTCAGAAATGATAGTGGGGATCCCAAGATGCAGACCCCAACCCATTAACTATTGATGACCTATCCCGAGGATAGTAAAATCCCCTTTAAATTTGAAACCGAGGCACGGAAAAAAAAGAACACAAAAAAACACAAGTTACTTCTTGATGCGGATGCAGGGTTTTATTTTTCGGCGCACTGATCAGCCCCACTGGAAGAAGCTAATCTGTACGGAAATCAACAGTACAAACCCAAGCTGAGCTGCACAACTTTCTGCCATGGTTATCTGCAGAAATCCGTGATATGTCCTCTGACATGCATTCTATAGCTTGATCACAGCCTAATGCTTCATCCCCCTGTTGGTGTGCTGCTAGTTACAGCTGACCATAGTAGGCTCCCAACATGGGGTCACCTGGGATTGAGAAATCCTAACAAAAAGGTATTATGCAAAAGAGGACAACCTTGTAAAAAAAAACTATATATATGGGCAATACCGCAGAAAAACTGTGGACAGGTGTGGCGCCGCTGCTGGAAGAACACAGCTATGCTATGGACCACTTCCTTAAGTCTAACTGCTCAATCATCTGCTTCTGCCCTTGTGAAATCCCACATTCTATTCCACTCCGTGCTGCTTATTAGACTGTATTGCTGGAAAAAAAACCATTAAGGGCCAAGCGCTGCAAATATACGGCGCTCAGTTCTGGGCTGTAATCCTGGCAAACACCGACCGTCTCCGGTGGCGCTGTGGCAAACTGCAGTGTCCTCCGCTGACATCTCAGCTTCTTTCTGGTGATGGGGCTTTGAATAGCCCGCTTCCAGCAAAGCGAGCACTGTGATTGGATCGAGCGCCAGCCAATTAAAGCTGTCGCTTGATGAGAAATCACAAACATTAAGTGATGTCATTCACTGGACAAAAAAATAAGACAGTCTTATTTTTGGGGAACCACTGTAGTAAATATAGTTCTCAGAAGTGGTTTATAACCACTGCAGCCTCAATAGCGCTACGTAGAGAATACAAGCAGCAGTGGTGCCTTTTTCTCTATTGGATACTTTGGTCATGTGATCATTAGCGATCACAGAGCTGCAGGGTCTTAGACCCTAGTCCAGATTTGTTAGTGACGTTTTCCCCTGTAACTAAGTCTCCTATGCAGGTCCCAGTTATAGTGGAAATGTGTGAAATAACTACATTTTTCTGCTCCTGTGAAGATGCTTTTAAGGACTATACAATAAAGGTCATGTTTTTATTACATCCTATCTGAGTGGGGGTAAAAGACCCAACCTTGGCTGAAGCGGTTCCCCCTCCTCTGCCCCACGCTATACATCCTCTAGGATGAGCGGCTTCTATATACTTTTTTTAGAATATACGACTACTTCATTCCTGTACTTTATTTTAGGGTAAATATAATAAAAAAACTATAAAATAATTTTTTTAAACTTTTCATACACATTACATCTAAAAAAAAAAACGGAAACATTTTTAATACCTTTTTTCACTGAAATTAACTAACTTAGGTTCTGAAAAAATCATGCAGCAAAAATAAGGCCGTAAAAGCACCAAATTGATGAAACTGACTAAAAAGAGTGCGGCGCTCTTTAGGACCAACCCACTCTGGTCCTTAGGGGGTTAAGGCAATTAAAGCCCCTTCCCGGTCAACAATCTGCTTAAAACCGTCCTGCCTCTTAAGAGTTAAACTCGCTGTTAAGGAAAAAAAAAATCTCCATATATATTTAATATTTCCCGACTTCCCCCATCTCCTCTTCATTACTACAACTTCACTCCTGTCCCCATTAAAGCTTTGGCGCGGGCGCGCACAAAGAGCCAATTTCAAGCAAATTAACACGTTTTACTGGGCAGACAACACGCGGCATGCTCCGGCTTCTCCTAATTGCAGATAACCTGGCTGGGAAAGAGCGGGCGCTGAATAATACCCGTCTGCCGCCATCGCCGGATCGCCCTCCCCTATTTTTTCCTTAATTCTAATGCATTCAGAACACACCCCGGCTTTCCTCTGCACTGTAAATATTACTTGGCGCAGGCTAGAGGGGTAGCGAGCGAGAATAAACCCAGCTTCAAACAGCCGCGCTCGTGTTGGAGGGCCGACCTTTTTCCCGGTGTATAATTAAAGCGCTCCCTTTCTTTCGGCGCCACAGGGGACCAGCCTCTGGTGCATATTTTAATATAAACCCGGGCCGCTCGTGTTGTGCTGCTTGTGTTGTTATTAGGTTTCTCCTCTCGGCAAAAAAGTTCTTCTCCTCGCTAATTAATACTCTAGGGCCCGGTGTCTTGGAATGTGTTCTTCACACAGCCTGCAGCCGCTCGGGCCCAATTAGGCCTCTGCAGCCTGTGAAGACGTTCGGGTGAATGACAAGTCCGACAAGCGCTTTAATTTGCTCCCTCCCAAGGTTTTCGCTGCCTCTCTTCTCGCTAATACTCACCTACAAAGTGGTAATTTTCTAAGGATCGTAAGTCATAAATGTGCTCCCTGGCGCTTGTGACGACCCGCTCCGATCCGTTCCGTATGAGGTACGCCAGCAGCAGCATGGACTGCGAGGAGGGCAGAGAAGAGAAAGAGGAGAATTAGTCCCGTCTTCCTGGCACGATGGACTTGGCATCTGTAACCCTTCATCTGCCAGGAACTCGAGAAGCTTGCAGAAGAGTTAAATGAAATGTCAGCTTATAACAGAGGACAAGAGAAATGACACCAATGGTTAAAACTCGTTTTCGCAATACGACGACACAAAATATACCATATGGCACTGGAGGGGGTTGTCCAGTTACCAGATATCCCCATGCGCTAAAATAAGGAAAGCAGCAGTACTTACCCGTTCTATGCCACCACCGTCCTGGTGTCTTTTTATGGCAGACGTCATCACCGGAAGTCATGTGACCACTGCAGCCAATCAGAGGCTTCAGCGTTACCGCCTGATCTCCTGGCATTAGCGCTCGAAGATCTTGAGCCCAGCGCACCCGCAGTCGACCTTAGTGAATGTGACCACCACTTCATTCACTGTGCCAAGTGAAGCCCAGTGTTACATAGAAGTGAATGGAGTGGTGGCCACCCATGCATGCCGCCACTCCTATTACTAAGGGGGACTCCTGGTGTATCTACCGTCCTTATAATACAAAAATAGCCACGTTCCCCCTGTAGCGCCTGGTGGGCCACAATATTTTGAGGGAAAACCTGCAGTTTGCTAGAGGCGCCCAAGGTGAGCAGCTGATCGCCCCAGCAGCATTTTGAAAGAGCGGCGTCACCTATACTGATCAATTTAAAAAGGTACATGTATTGATAGCTCATGTAGCAATGAGATCATTGTATACAGTATATATACTGCACTGCTATAGTGACACCTGCAGGTCTAATGGGTGTACTGCAATGAACAATTACCAGCATGTATGTGGTTGCAATACTAGGGGTACACATTGCGCCCCTAGTGGTGGGAACAGGCAGCAGAGTTTTTTGCGTTATTTCTATTCACTGGTGATAAGATGTGGCGTAACTAATGGAATCAAGCAATGCAGAAATATCAAGTGGATTACGAAATACGTGCAAAAACCATCAGTAAGGTAGGTACAAGTAAGGAGCCCCGTAAAACTATGGGAAATTGATGAGGGTTGGACATTCTGAAAGCCAGGTTCTTCCATAGTTTTTATAGCGATCCAGAGTCTAAAAAGTCGCTGAACTGAAAGTCTTCCATTAACCCCTTAGTTACCAGCCTATTTCATGCCTTAAGGACCTTCAGCATCACATTGCTGAAGAAGAACACAAGAACTCGTTGACCTAGCCGTATGAGGGGGTATTGCTTTTTTCTTGGGGACGAGCCGTACAGTTTAATAGCAGCACTCTGGGGTACATACAATGTGTTGTATAACTATTACTACATTTTTGGGGGGAGGAGCAGATGGGAAAAAGATCCAGAACCTCCACTATTCTTTTGGGGTTTTGAGCTTACAGCGGTCACTGCTCGGTACGTTTAAAAAAAAAACACAAAAAAAAAAACTGATTTTTTTTAAAACCTTTTGTGGAGTATTTTATCTACTTAATATGGGTTTAGTGGAGAAAAAAAAAAGCTATTATTTCAAATTACACGTTATTGAACTTTTTTTTTTAGTTCCTGAAGAGGATTTGAAGAGGGGATTGTTCGATCGCCAGGATAGTACACTGCATTACTTAAGTAGTCCATTCTTCTAAGCCTATGAGAGCAGCCCATTAGACTGTGGGAGGCGGGGCTTTATAGGCAGTGTTAGGGCCCTCTTACACAGGACGACTTGTCGGGAGCAGCATTAGTGAAAGGAGGCAGAGCGGACCGGGGAACACCACCTCCATTCAAAGTAAGCGGTCAGTAGTTCATAAGTGAATGACTATTTACATAGGCCGATCTATCGTTCGTTGTTTATTTTCTGCATATAGAAAACTGAAGGAGTAGTGAACGAATTCTCATTCGCTGTTCATTCGCGCCATGCATTTACACTGCACGATTTATTGGTCCATGTAAAAGAGCCCTTACATGGCTGACATGAAGGCCTTTTGTAAGGCTTCTGGCTGCCATTGGAACTCTTTGGTACCTTGCGATCGAACTGGGGGATGATGATGGGTGACAAAAAGGGCCCCCTCTATCATCTACTTACATGCTGTAGTCACTATGGACCGTGGCATGTAAGGGGTTAAACTGCAAGGATCTGAGGTTTTGCCATTGCTGGCTGTTAGAGCAGAAGCCTGGCTGTCAGTAGTCAGCTAAGCCACCGTCCTAAAAAGATGTGCAGGTTTAAAGCCCATTAGTGACTTCCATAAAAAGGTGTGTTGCTGATCACTAAGGGGTTAAATAACTGTGCCATGAAGTAAGAAACCCCTGTTACAGAATAGCATAAATCCTACAAGATGTCCATGAAGAATACTAAGAGCGTGCAGAGCCAGATACTTGGGGCCACTTTGAAATGACTAGCATTCTGCTGAAAAGGACATTTAGGAGGAGGGAGGAGCAATCAATCAGCCATTGATGCACATAACCGCTCTCGGCCATCAGCACCACTAGAAATGCTGTAAAAAGTCATGCCAATTGGCTGGGAGCAGCCAGACAAGGCGTTCCTCACAATTCTCTTCCCAAATATCCTTTTCACCCGGATGCTAGGCATAGTGTAGAAGCCTGCCAAGCTATGGGAGTTGAATAGCAAAAGCTCTTAGCAATCACCCAGTGTAAAGGTGCTTTTACATGGGACTGCGTCCAACAGGTCATCCCAGAGATACACAGGAATTATCGGTAGTGGATGAAGGCAGAGCGGGTCGGGGATCATTCCGGCCGGCCGCCCCCACTCACAGTAAGCAGGCAGTCATGTAACCAATGTGTTTACACGGGCCTATTCTGCCCCCTCCCACCAATCTGGAGAATGAAGGGGCAACATAGACAATTCAGTGCAGCAGCCACTGCAAAGCATTTCATGGCCACCCACAGTGCAGTGGAATTGCATCACAGAATTGGCTGCAGTTTCCTGCCTCAGCCAGTGGCCAGGGCCGGCGCTGTAGAGGCGTAATCAGCCCCGAAACCAATTCACTCTCAGGACTGATGGGAGTCCGAGAGGTCCACTAATATAAAACGATGGCGTATCCTTGTATTTTAACTCCACTTTTGTCCATGGAAGAAATCTGGTATTACAGTTGAACCTGCTTAACTGCAATACTAGACACACCCCATGACAAGAGTGGCGCTGTTTCTTCAGCTTCTGACCCAATTATAATACAGTCATCTAATTCCATTCTAGGTCAGAAGGCGGACCGTTTCTCCTTAAGAAGAGTGCCAAGTAAGTGTAAGGAGACTTCTAAGCAATGCAATGGATAGTGCTGCAGGTGTAAGGTACGATCTTCCAATAGGTGGCGCTGTAGAGGCATGGTACTATCTCCCATTTGCATGCTTGGTATCACCGTTTACCCTCCTCATCCTCGGACAGTTAAGGCTCTAATGAAAACACTCTTACTTTCTAGATTTCATTCCACTTGTCCAAAAAGCAGAGCTATAATTGCACATTCTGCGGGATTTGCTGGAGTTAAGCATATGGGACCGAGACACAAAAGCCATTAAATGTGAATTATGGAGCAGGTCATGCTTCCAATTGACTCCTCTACCAAATGGAAGTGCACATGACTGGAAACAAGTGTGGGGGATCTACGTCGGAGCATGTGTGCGATTGTGCTTAATAATCAACATACAGATGGGATGAAAAATGGCTCAATACTCACAGATGGCAAGAAGTATTTAAGTCCTCTCACGGCGCAGGAGAGGTCGGCAACGAGGCGTCTGCACAGAGGTCACCGCGAGGAATGTCCCCGACGTAGAAAGTCATTTATTATCTGCCCATATGCAAGTCATTTAACAAGCTTCATCACAGATCTTTTGCCATTATATACAGGACGAATGCCTGCGAGTTATGGAAAACCGTACAGGACGTTAGATCCGTGAATCACCCGGTAAGGAACAGTGCCGGGATGAGCGCAGGTCCACTCAGATCCAGGAGGCAACTGCACATTTATACAACTATCTGGTATTGCATCTCAGTTTCATTTACTTTAGTGGCGTTGAGTTGCAGAGAGCTGCAGTACCAGGCACGGCCACTACCAAATGTACAGTGCTGTACCTTGTATATAAAAGGGGGATGGGGTGGTTGCTGGCGCCACACGGCCTCTCCAGACCCCCTAATATGACATTAATTGGCTATCCTAAGCATAGGCCATTCATTTAGTGGTCTCAGAAAACAGCTCTAAAATGCTAATTTCACCCGATAATCTACATAGGGCAAAAGAGAAGCCTATAAGACAAGCAGTAATGTCATTCACACTTTGTATTTAATTAAAGCCAGAGATTTGTAAGACTGGTGATCATGGGTTGTAGCTATTGTCCTGGGCTAACGCTCCCTTTACACGGCCCGTATATCGTGTATGAATGTTCCTCTGGCCAACAATCAGACAGTGTAAAAGGCCCAAGGTTCAACAGATGACCGATTAATTGGCTGCGCATCTCCGGGCATGAACGGGGTGAAGTACAGCTGGCTCTATGGGGATGAACAATTGCACTAAGGCCACGGTCACATGGGGCGGATTCCCGACGGAAACCGCGACTTTTCCGCCGGGAGAACTGCCACGGAGGCTTTGAAGCGGCCCGGCCGTTCGCTCTTCCGCTGCGGCCGGCGCTCCCATAGAGGATAGCGCGGCCATAGCGGGAAAAAAAGATCGATCTGGTTGCCGATAGGCTTTAAAGGCCCTTTCACACGGGACAATTACCAGGTGCTAAAGTGCCCAACAGACATCCCAGTGATCATAGTTCCTGTGCTTGCAGACAGAAGCAATCAATGCACGGTGAATGGAGGCGGAGTAGCCGAAGATTGTTCCGCCGCCCGCCTCCATTCACAGTAAACGGGCGGTCATACACTAATAATCCTGCACGAAATCCGACCCTGACCGCAGCGGATGACCCTGCGTACCTGTCTTCGCCGGCGTCTGCACAGACCTGTCTTCTTCCAGCTTCTCTGTACTGCGGATGGACAGATTGCACGGCTTGTTGGACAGATTTTTTTTTTTTTTTTAAATGCCCACTTCTCCCGTGAAATCCGCGCCCACCCAGAATGTCAACCCCGGATGGGCTGCGGGTCGGACAGCTTCCACTGACTTTGAACCTCAGGAAAATGCAGCATGCCGAATTAGTTTCCACTCCAATCATTTTTCTCGCAGCATGCTACGAAGGGTTATAGCTGCGGCACACAGAGGCGGACACCAGCCCCGGATTCTGCAGCAAAAATCTGCCCGTGTGCGTGAGGCCTTAAATAAACATGACGTATTGTTACATAGTGGGCCTTCGGTAAATACAAGGAGCCCGTTTATTACATAAGACAAATACCCCTCCTCTAAAAGGGATCCTTGAGCGGATGGTGGGTGCATGAGAGGAGAAGTGATGCACGATGACTACAGCAAGCAATACTAGCAAAGTTACCAGAATTCAAAGTCGCTTGCTGTCAGTTCTTGTATCTCCGATTCGGATTATTGAAACGGAGATTTAGTTGCAGAAGAGGAAAAAAAAAAAGCAGCGGGGAACGTTAGTAATAAAAGGAGAGAGCCTGGACGAGCCCGGCAGCTAATCCTCAGAAGAGCGGCTGGATGTATAACTAGTGCGTATGTGAAGCATTAAATATTAATGGCCCCAGCTCTCCGGGGAGCGCAGGGAGAGCGCGTAGCGTGCACCCTGCAGGCTGCCACCCCCAACCTCCTGCTCCCTGTCACCCTGAGCAGCGGATCGTCTGCCGGGGAACATACATCAAATGCAGAGCATGTGTGGGTATAATACACAGCAACGTGCAAAGAGCAGAATTATTTAATATGTACACATATTCCGCTATGTCAACTGTACGGCTCCCACAATGGAAAGCGGCTCTTCGTCTGAAGCATAAATTACGCTGCGAGGATTGTATACTACAACTATAAAGTGAGTGGTGAGGCCATCAGCAGAATCAATACGGGCCATCACAGACACAGAAGATGAAAGGGGCGCTGAGCAGCAGATACAAGGTGTATATGGATTTACAGCACACAGGAGCTCAGCAATAAGTGATCGGGAGGAAGAGGAGATTTTTTTTTTCTAGAAGCGACTTCCTGTCACTAACGCCTTTGAACATTGCGAGAGACGTGTCATAAGAGTTGCTGGACAGAGCGGCCCTCACTGGGGGGGACGCAATGTGACTTTGGTTATCTGCTACGTTTACTAGGCGCCATGTCGTACTAATATTTGTGGGAATCATCAACAAGTGCAAGAAAGGTCTTAAAGGCAATGTTTGCATCTAGTTTTGTTCTATATGTTGGGAACACAAAAGATATACCCCACGGTATAGTTTTTCTTTGCAGCTTCTTTCCTGATGAAGGGGACACTCGTTTGGCCCCCGTGCCCATGTTTAGAGTACGTGTGGGAGTTTTCCAGTTGCATACAATGAACATGTCCATCTGGATGAGACGCGAAGTACTGTATGTCTTTCAACCACACTGGAGACAGACTGATTTCAGGCCCTCACATCAGTGTGTACTATGCTGGTGCTGTATACATAATTAGTAAGAAAAGGATTTAAAAGTAGAACTAAAACTTTTCAAAAACTTGTTACATGTCAGAAGTTTTGAACAGTGGGGGTCCGGGTGCCTATAACCCCACCGATTGCTAAAACAAATGGGAAGAAGCACTCAGCTGAGTGTTGTGCCCGATCAGCTGGAATCATAAGCAGCGCAAGGACTCCGCAGGCTTTCTATGGAGCTCGTACAGCGATGGAAACAGTTCCCCGGTTTGTTTTAGCGATTAGTTGGGGTCTCAGCACCGGGATCCCCATTGATGAAAGCTTCTGACAAGTCACCATTACAACTAGAAGGAAGCGCCATCAGCAATCACATGATCAATCAGTTGGCTCCTGAAATCCTGGCTGTTCAGTTCACATTGCAGAGGGAAACTGTGGCCAGTCATGGTATTCTACATTGCCAAGAAAAAGTAAGTGAACCCTTTAGAATTACCTGCATTTCTGTATTGATCGCTAGTAAAATGGGGTCTGATTGTTGTAGTGGACAAATAAATGGGTGACTGTGTGGTCTAGTTAAGTGAGGAGTAGAGATGAGCGACCGTACTCGTTAAGGACAGAGTACCTGCCTGCTCGCCAGCAAAGATTCAGGTGCAGGAGGGAGGCACCCGAATTTTTGCGGGCAAGCAGGCAGGTACTCGAAAAGGACGATACTCGCTCGAGTATCTGTCCTTAATGAGTACGCTCGCTCATCTTTAGTGAGGAGCCCCTCTGTCTTAGTGGATTTGTACTCCTGCTACTACTACCCATCACTATTTGGAAACTAAAAAGCAGTTTTTAGGAACAAAAATCATCAATATATAATGGTACCCAATCAGATTTCACCGAGTGGTTGTTATGGGGGAACTCCGACACTTATGCAGTGGGCATTACTTTCCCTCCTTACCTTGTAAACTCTGCGCCAGTTCTTCTTGTTGTCTTTCAGCATCCTCGTCCACAACATGTTCATCAGCTCTGGGAACTGTTCGTACATGAAGGTGGCCCTGAAACATACAAGCTTAATATGAAGATGTCCGTTCATCTTTTGGCTGCTCTTCCCTCAATGTCCTATAGATGGCAGTAGAGAGCTTACTCCTTGAAGAGCTGTGTAAGATATTAAGGCCCTATTCACACCTACGGCAAGACATCCATTTCTCTGTTCCTTCATTTGAGCAGAGAGAAACTAAAACACAGTGGCCAGTCTGACATATCACGTACCTCATCGGAGCCCACAGTGTGTATAAGAACCAGAAAGCTCAGGATAAACAAGCAGCCCCAAGACAGGTGGGGGAACAGATAAAAAGCAAATATGTTTCAAAATAATCCCCACTAGGAGTGTTCCAATCTGGAAAACCCATCAATAGGTAATTCTGAGTTAACGGAGGGGGTCCTCTGTTCAGGATACTCTTCTCTTGGCCAGAGTGGGGAGATGTTACAAAAAGTGTCTTGCACTGGAGGACCCGTCCTGTCCTACAATACACAGACAACCCACTGATATGAATGAGCACCATGTAATACTTCATTTCTCCAGTGGAGGCACTGTGGGAAAACTAAACACTTATTGCTTGGTTTCACCACAGATTTCAGCTGATCGCTGGGGGTTCTAGCAGGGGGACAATTTGTGATCAGTTTATTGTCAATGGACCCTTCTAACAAGGATTGCATCAGTTTCCCAAACTATCACCCAGTGTTTGTCCTCCAGTGCTCATGACAAGTTAAGTTATACAAAGTGGTTTAAAAGGGGTATTCTGGGCATTTGCTACTGATAAACTATTCTTAGGGTCTGCCGCTTGGGATCTCTGCCAATCAGCTAATCCTATGGCCCACAGAGATGGTGAGGGCCAGAAGTGTAATAGATGGATTCACTTCTATCGATTTCAATGGGAGTCATGTCTCCTATTACACTTCTGACTCTGAACACAACGAGGAGCGGGAAGTGAAGTCCGATTTCAATGGGAACGAAGCCGTCTATTACACTTCGGACTGGAGGATCAGCTGATTGGCGGGAATCCCGACTGATGGACACCCGCCAATCAACTATTGATTACCTATCCGGAGGACAGATCAATAGTAAATGCCAAGAAAACCCCTTCAAGGCTTGCTTTACACTAGGACTTTATTCCATTAACCCTTTCCAGCATGTCCCATACCGCAGTACTGACTCTAGCCAGCAGATGGCGCTACTGTATAATGGCAGAAAGAGAAAGCCCCTAGGAAACCCTGAATCCAAAATTGGATTGCAAAGGGTTAAGGGCTAATGCCCACGGATGGATTTCTGCTGCGTTTTCCGCTGTGGGAAAGAAATCGCGGCATGTTCTATTTCACCGCAGATTTACGCAGCGGGAAGTCTCTATTAATATAGTATTAATGGAGACCGCTGAAATCTGCGATCACTCGCGTTTTTAAACGCAATACTCCCGCAGCGGAAATCCGCAATGCTCGTGGGAATGAGCCCCAACACAGTTTTTATACGGTTTTCAAGATCTCTGCTTGAACTCAATTAATAGAAACTTGCAGCGTTCACTTCTAGCACCTAGCAACCTGTCCTGGTCATGTGATGGACACCGAGGTGCGCGGCTCATTACACAGTGTAGTTATCAGAACCGTTCACGCCCATCACATGACCACGACCCATGTTAATCCTTAGGCTGTAAACAAATAGAATTACAGCAAGCAGAGCTATTGAAAACGGAGGAAACGATGCAGGAAGTATATGGGAAAATTGTGTAACTTCATTATACAATAAATGCCCTTTATTTGCTGAAAGCGGAATATTTCTTTAATTGTATATGAGGTTAGGACAATCAACCAAGAACATCTTAGCAGTAGGGCAACGTGCACAATCACATAATGTGTGCCCATCGCGTATCCAGTACACAAACTTGTATGCACGTGGCATGGCTGGCATGTGTCCGTATCACCGACCCATCAGACTAAATAAGAAATGCATTCCTATTCCACGCACAGCCCACGATGGTGAAGAAAGTTTCCAGCTTCCGCCCTCCGTCTCCAGAAGAAGCTGTAGCTAGTATAGTCTGTCTTCTCCCGGGAAATCAGCCATTACTTACTTGGCTATCTCTCCCATGAGCTGCCCGGAAGGTCCCCAGGGGTCATCGTTGGTCGCCTCTCGAACCTTAGACTCGATCTCTGAATAATTCATCACCACATTGGTGCTGCAAAAACAAAAAAAGGGAAGAAAACACAGGTGATTAGCATCAGTCCAGAGCCGCACACAGAGACTTAATAATGACACCGCTGGGCTCCTTAATGAGCTGCCGCTACGGCGCGGGGACGGGCGCGCTTAGTACTGCGGATACCCTGAGGACACCTTACAATGCATTTAACTTACTGCAGAGGCGGCTTTATTCCCCTCCTATTCCATTAGGATCTTGAATACAAATGAGACCAGGGATCACTTCACCCTTGGAAATAAACCAGCGCAAATGGCTTGTGGTCAAAATAAAACGATTGTACTGAGAACGTAGAGATTTAGGGTAAGCAGGATGCCCGCAGGGGGACGTACTCCACTCCGACTGCTATGGAGTCAGACATATACAAGCCAAGGGTCTGCACCGTTATTTGAGGACTTGTGTTATAAAGATAGTCCTGTCTACAGAGCGACTTTTCTAATTGAGGACAGCGATCGGCTGTGGTGGCCGCAGAGTTCTGATGCAGCGGCCACGGCAGGAAGAATGTGGTATTACACGATGCCCATTCAAATGGTCACACCCCGAGTCCTCCAGAGGGGAAGCCATTCTATAAGACTGATCTAGGAGGATCATGAGGGGGGGGGGGGGGGGGGCTGCCCACTATGACATCAATAAGTCTTAAAGGGTTTCCCAGGACTAAGGGCTCATGTCCACGGGCAAAATAAGAATTAAAATCCGCAGCGGATTTTAACTCTTCTCCTGCCCGCGGATCCGCACCCCATAGGGATGCATTGACCACCTGCGGGGTAGATAAATACCCGCGGATCGTCAATAAAAGTGATTTTAAAAAAAATGGAGCATGAAAAAATCTGGACCATGCTCCATTTTCATGCGGGTCTCCCGCGGGGACGGCTCCCGCGGGCTTCTATTGAAGCCTATGGAAGCCGTCCGGATCCGCGGGAGACCTAAAATCTGATTTTACTTACAGGCTCCGGTTCTTCTCTTCTCCACGGCGCCATCTTCTCTCAGTCGCGGCCGGATCATTTTGCTTCGGCCCGGCGCATGCGCGGGGCACGTCACCGACGTCAGCATGCACATCCGCCGAGCCGAAGAAAGAAGATCTGGCTGCGACGCAGAGAAGATGACGCCGCGGCGAAGAGAAGAAACGGAGCGGATGGCAGGTGAGTTTATTCTCATTTATGCTTATTTTCAGCCCTCATGTCCGCGGGGCAGGAGGGACCCGCTGCAGATTCTCCATGGAGAATCCAGAGCGGGCCTGATTTTCCCCGTGGACATGAGGCCTTAAATACTGATGACCTGTCCTTAGGAGGGGATACAAATTGGATTGGAAAGGGTTAAGGATAAATGTAAAATCTGGTCTGGTATAGTTTAATAAAGTAATAACCCTACACTTCTCAAGAACCACAATGGGGAAAAAAAGAAAAACCACCTCCAGAAACAAGGGTGATAATATAATAAAGGCGGTGTGCCTGAATGTTTGCATACAAAAGGGGCAAATTTTGCACAAATTGTGTTTGCACCAAAATTTGTGACTTTCTCCGCTTTTTTTAAAAAAAAAGGCCAGCAGAGCCTTCTGCAGCCCAACAAGTTACCTGTAACTGGCATAAACTCTTAGCACAAGTCTACTCCACCTCACCACTTCTTACTTGGGGAGGGTGAGAGGAGCAGTGTACCAAGACCGGAATAGGACATGCCAGTCCAAGTCCGTGTGTCCCATAAGGGTGGGCATCCGGTTTTCCTAAAGTAGTGTCTAGCAAATCTGTCATCTTACACAGTTATATATGGGAGGGGAGGATATAGCGCCCCACCACTAGGCAGCGGTACTGCTCAGGGGGAGGGCAGCAACCATATACTAGTTATTACCCAGATTTTGGACCTGACTGAAGGTGGCTTTACACGGGACAACCATCATCCAGTCGCTAGCTACAGCGAATGTAAGCGATCGCTTCACGTAAACACGGCCTGGTCTAAGTGACGAGTATTCATTCGCTAGTTGCCTAGTTTCTTAAAAAAAAAAAAAAGTCGCTAATTGATTACCGGTAATTATCGTGCAGCGTAAACAGGTAATCACTTTCAGTGACAAGGAGTTGCGATTGGTCAACGTACGGCTCCAACAAACGCCGATTGCAGCAAGTGCTCCCATGAAGACCGCCGGAGCGCACTTATGTGCGTCCAGTAGACGCCGCAACCAGTGAAGTGTTTGGGAGGGGGGTGAACCGTCAGCTATACGCCCATCATAGAACCCTACTAGTAGACAAACATTTCTGCTCATATAAAGGCTCCCAATAAATTCGTTCGGCGATCACGAAATTGGAAACAAGTGATACCGCTTTACCGGTATTTCGAGCGGCCGTTGTCCCGTGGTCACTGGATTGGGAACAGCCTTGCAGAACGCGACAAATCAAAGACTAATAAGTCCTGGCGGTTTGTGACTTCGCGTTTAATCAGCGTTTAAGATCACCCAGCGGACATGGAGTTAAGAAAACCAAACTGTACGTGGCTTTAATCCAAGGCAATTAAATCCAAAACACATCTTGGAAGGAGGGACCCCCGGCTTTCTCTTCCTTTCCCATGTAGAGCTCAGCCCTCGTACCCAGGGTCCCGGTGACCTCAGTGCGAGGAAGGAATTTACGGCCAGATGTGGAGGACTCGCCGAGGACCTCGTTAGCATAAAACCTTGTGTGATTGATATGGATGTGATATCGGAGGATACGCGGTCACGCAGGGGGAGGAGGACACCCCCTGTGCTTTGTTAGGGCCTCTCGGTAGGAAATCATATGGAGAGTTTTGGGGGGCTGAGGAAGAAGGCGGCAGCTCCTTGGCACCCCTTCAGCTTCACGTCTCAAGGAATTAGGTTTGCGTGACAGCAAATAAATCAAACGGCAGACTGCAAAAAAAAAAAAGGGGGGAGGCGGCGAATAAGCGGGTCCCGAGCATATGGATTCTGACCCCGTTCTGGGAGAACAGTAAACCCTCCGCTCTGTGGGAGACCCACAAAACTGACAGGGTTTTCTGTAGGTAAGCACATTCGGCCGCCGAGCCTGGAGACTAGAAGGCCTTGCGGGAAACCTCTGACTGCGAGGAAGATAAATTATCCGCACTACTCCAAGCTTCATTACACAGGGCCATATCCGCCCCATATATTACTGTATAACCCGAGCGTTACCGTGTATCCCGCTACAACCAGTTTACATGAAGCCCATCTGCCATCATATGCTTTCCCCATTAGCAGATCGTGTTCTAGAAGATATGGTCACATGACTTCTGCGTGGGTTCTTGGCACAAACCACCAACAGCCGTCTCCCACTTTTCCCAATGCACATGGGCGGATTTTTGCTGTGAAATCCGCAGCGGGCGTCTGGTCGCGGATTCCACAGCAATGTCCGTCCATGGCATGCGATGTAAAATGATTCTTCTACGCCCACAAGCGGAAATCACTTGAAGGTAGGAAGAATCGCAGCATGATCGATAGCGGGACTCGTACAGAAGGCTTCCACTGCAGTCAGGGAACCCGTCCGACCCGTGGCGATTCCGAAATATGAATTTCGAAATTGCCGCGAATCCGTATCATTGCCGTCCGGCACATCCGCAGCACACAGGAGACCAATCGGGAAAGTTATGCCGGGGAGAGGGGGTTGGTTTTCACCAGCCGGGCACAGGATCTGATTCCGGTATGGGATCCAGCATGTAGAATCCGACCCGACCTAGTGCATTCGGCCTTACGCTCCTGATCACTCTAGCTCAAGAAAAGCCATCAATAGTAGATTGGTGGGGATCCACCACCTGGGACCCTCAATGATCAGCTAACTCTTAACCAGTGCACTCATGCATGAGCCGATTTCCCACTGGGACCTTAGCCTGTAATACCAAGCTTGGCCACTGCAGTGGGAACGGAGCCGCTAGTGTCTTGCAGAAATCAGGTCCATGCCCTAGTGCCGCAGCCCAGCAAGGGTCCCATATGGTGGACTCCCGCTGAGCTACTACTGATGGCTGGACATCCCTAAGGGTTGGACTTTAAACCCAACCAACGCCCCATGGTCCCACATCCAGCTTCCATTATGTCCTTCAGCATTTTCTTTTTCAAAATAGAGCACCATACTGCAGGGTTTTCTCCGGCATGTCGCGCTGGATCTGCGCGGCAGCCATAGGTATGGCTGGTTCTGTGTCATCTCATTTGCGCGCTCCCTAGCACCGTATTTCAGTGCGTACACAGATAGGGCACACTGGGATTTTTTTTTTATGTGACCGAAAAACTTCACGAAAATATGCAAATCTGAATTAACCCCTTGAAATGAATGTTCTATTCACAGGGATTAGGTGTGCGTTAAATTGCAGCATATATACGCTCGTGCGAATGGCAGTGTCTATACCAGTCACAACACCCGCACTTACGTTATTCGCAAAGTTGGTCAAATTCTATGAAGAACTAAACTCTGGCATCTCTGAGTGTATCTGAAGGAGACCATCTCAGATGCCGCCATCCCACCACGATCCCCTCCCTTACTTGTCCTCCTGTGTGTCAGTCCTTACTGCATCTTGGGCTGCCTGCTTCAGGACTAAAATACCAGGACTGCAGTGAAGAGAGGAACACATTTTGCAGCAGGCCATCTGATTCTCGTCAGTGGCTCTTCTGCGGTCTTCGGACCCCCGTTAATAGATTAGCCTTGCATTAGCCGTGGTAGTGATCACTCTGATGCGATGCGGCTGCTCGCGGACGGTAGTTTGCGGTGTGCGCAGAGGCCAGATATTCCTGGAAAGGCCGAGCGGCGGATGTGATAAGTCAGGGTTCCAGGAACCGCTCACATTGCATCACTTTAGACATGTCCTTAATGGCTTCTCTCCGGCCTCATCACTCATTTATATCGCTCTGGTGTGGATGCAGCCCTATAGACAGGACCAAGGCTCCATGTATAGGAGACCTGCCGTCCGCTCAATGCCAGTCTGCTGGAGTAAAGACAGTGGATCGCTCATAGCAAGACACTAAAACACCAGAATATAGCGCAACGTGCCGTCCTCTTATAGTCAATGTAGTATTCAACTGTTACTAGGAAAGCTGTGTGACAACCAAGGGTACCGCCATTGCAGCTTACAGAGGTCTTGTCACCCAGCTTTCCCTGACTCCTGAATGTAAAAGCTACCCATCTTAGAAAGCGGATATAAGAGAAACTATTACAGGATTACTACCCAATCAGTGGGGCCTGCTGGGTCCCTCACGGGTCCTGAGAAAGGAGCTCCAGAGCGCCCCCCGAATGGAGAGATGATGGTGATACACTGCTCCATTCATTCCAATGGGACAGCTGGCGCTATCTCCGATAGCCCACTGAAATGAATGGCGCGGTAGTGTGACCATCACTCCATTCATTCGGGGGGAGGTTTGTGATCAGTTTGCTTTAGGATCAGCAAGAGCCCAGAACAAGAACCCCCACTGCTCATAACATTTGGTGGAACAACCCCTTTAAAAGGGGGGGGGGGGTTCTATCTTAGCCATACATGGCTGAGATGGAAACACTGATGTCAATGATGTGGTCGGAGGGCTGGGATGACAGAAACTGCCGAGCTATGCAGTTTCTGTAACTCCCATAGAAGTCAATGGGAGTTAAGCATACAGCATAAGACACTGCATTGAGGGTGGCTGTAATACAAGACAGGTGGGGGTCCCAGAGAGGAACCGGTACCTATCGGACTTGTATGGTATATCCTGATCACATCTGCCTCTTGGCTTCCAATATAAAGAAGTTTAAAAAGAAGAAAAACACAACAAACAACAAAACCCCAAAACTGTGCAAAATAAAAAACATGGCGCCGTGCCAGATCCGTCGCCGACCAGCAGCACCCAACAGCCCCCTTAGGTGCTCCTCTTCAGAAGGACCTTAAAGGACGTGTTCGTGTTGGCGATTTAGTTTAAAGTAAAACATTTCCTGCAAAAGGTACAAAACAGAACAAATGTCCATCTATGATGGAGACATCTAGATAACATCCGCACGTGGCGCTGCGGCGGGCGCCCTGCTTACTTTTACTTGCGGATGTTAATTTTTGAAGCTTCTGTATGTATAGCGTTTCAAGCGACAGCGTTCCCTCTTTAGTGCCAGCTTTTGTGGTGCTGGGAAGTCTATGGCTTGTACAACCCTACGCCCGTCCCATCGGCATGCAATAACCATAAATGTCACTCCGCGTTATACACAGTGCTAAACTAATACCTGGTGTAATACCATAAGCATACACAAGAGGGCGCCACTTCCTGTCTTCATCAGTATATACGATCCACACACAACACTATAGTTCTAATACATGTAGGTGAAGTGCTGCAGCCTCCGCAGATCATCTCAAGAGCAATTACACTGCAATACTTTGCTTCATAACCGAGCCGGCTCGCTGTCCACATGTCTCCCATAGTTAGGCGACAGGCTGAAGTCATACTGGTAGTCGCTTTTATGGAAACCCCATGTATGACCAAGGCTCTGGGCACACACGCTACAATGGCTGACGTATGCCGTATACTCCCTAGTGTGGTCCTTTATCATAAGCAGATAACCCGCCCCCACTAGTGACCGCTGACCGACAACCAGCAGGTCGTTCTTCCCCACAGAGCGATCAATGATCAGCTGATTGGCTGCACATCTCCCCATGTGAGCGGGGGATACAATCAGCGGAGGAGCGAACGTTTACTTGTCTGTCGTTGGTCGGACTGTTGGGCTTCAGCCGTGTAAAAGGACCATAAGGGACAAATGGAAAGAATTTCCAACACCTTGCAGGGAATTCTTTGGGCGACTAAACACCAATTTTCTGGGAGATAAAAAAACAAAAACAAAAATGAACCCGACAGGCTGTGTTTAAAAAAAAAAGAAGAAATAAAAAAGGGACTTTTCTCTCATTTTGCCACTTTGCTGGACACTTCTGTAAAACACGGAGGGTTCAGCAAGAGCGCGGTGACCTGAGAGTTACTATATGCCAGCCGCTGGGGTGAATTAGAGCGCCCATCTCCACCGGCCTGTCGTTGGTAGACCGATTAGAGAAGTGCCAGACATACTAGAAGGCAAACCCCTCTATCAGTTTGGCGCACTTGACGCCAGCGCGTTTCGGATGCGCACTGGCATATAACACACTGGTCCAAGTAAATTCTGACCATTTGTTTAACTTCATCATTTTCAGCACCTCTGCTTGCTGCCATGAAGTGATCTACTGCCCTGAATGTTTGCTACAGTGTTGACAAGAATTTCTGTTGTTCAGCTGTACCAAAGCGAACAAAAACCCGCCGTATGCCGCACAAACGGATGAACACAAACAGCGCCTCATGGATCTAACTGACTGTGAGGGGGCCATGCACAGGACAGGAACCTCGTCAAATCTCTGCGCTCATACACTCAGCTGATTTAGTCAGAAGGCAGACAGCTCCGTTTCCACTGCAGTGGCCAGGCTTGGTATGGCAGGCACTGAAGGGAATTTGAACTTTGCCTGTAATACCTTGCCTGACCACTGCAGTGAGAATGGAGCTGTCTTCTTCCAGCACGGGCCCGCAGAGCAGCTGATCAGAGATCGTCCCAGGTGGCAGACCCGCGCCAGTCTACAATAGATGGCGTTTCCTGACAATCTTCAGTCTCTGTAAAATGGCCTTTAGTCTGTCCGGGTTTCCAGACTCTGGATGTAAACTAGAATGTTCACATTCAAAGACAGCAAGCAGAGATCAGGGAAAAACTGAGCAAAGTGTGATTTAGAGCTTACACTCATGAGCAAAAGTAAAACGCAGCACGCTTCATTTTCCTGCGCATTTCTGCACCAGAAGTCCCTGTAGAAGTCAATGGGGATGCGCAAATGCGTGCAAAACACACTAGAAGATGCCTGAAATGCGCAATTCCGCAGGAAGAACACGTCTGGAACGCAGACTAATTAACCATTTCAATTTGCATGTCTTTGGCGCGCACCAATGCCTTGCCTCTGGAAAAAGGACAGTAAAATAGGCCGATGCCTGCGCAAAAAACCCCCCAAAAAACAATTCCGCAAAATCGCTTCGCTCATGCGTGTGCAAATCCACATACGATCGTGTAAATCCGGCTATGGGTGCATTCATATCCTGCGGATTTGGCGCAGACCTGCAGCATATTTCACCCCTTAACTGACTGAAAAGGGTGAAATCTGCTGCAGATACACACCAAGATGTGGAGTGAGGAGGGCTCTGACCGCCACGTGTCAGCGCCCTCTCAGGGCCGGCACCCATCGTAGGCGGCCATCACTGATGGGGGTCATCTTCCTTCCTGCGTGCCACGATTACACAGCTATTTGCTCAGCAGGGAGATACATTTGCGTGTACATCCGCGCCGCACATGAAAAGTCGTCTCTCGTCTGCCAAATCTGTAATTACCGCTCTAATTGCATAATAATTGTAGATCATTACTGCGGAGCCTGTGGTGTCAACCAGCCGCATACTGCAGGCAGCCATCAGACCGGCTGCGGATACATCAAGCACTTCCTGTGACCCAAAACCTGCTTACTTGGCTCAGTGCAAAGCCAAATAAATGGTGCCCGCTCCTATAATTAGCTGAGCAAACATTTACCTCTGCGGCTCCCGACGCTGGAGAAGCGAGACGCTCGGCTCTAATGCGTTCCACGTCAGATGGGAGAGGAGGAAGCCGGGTGACCTGTAAGGAACGAGGGGCGCAGACAAAACTGGCCACAAGCCATGAGAGATGACGCCCAATCTGTTAGGACTGCCATGACCACTCATGGAATTTACAGCAGACTCACACATATAGCAGAACTGGGGGAGAGAGTAGTGAGCATGCTCCAAGACCTATGCAGGGAGGGGGAGGAGGTGCACTGTGACCATTACCCACAGTAACTTGTGGTTCCTGTGTTATTTTCATATATGCATTACATGTCATTGTAATCTGTCCCCTGAACACACCCCTAGGTGTAAAGGACTACTAAAGGGGTTGCCCAGTTGCAAAACGGATGGCCTTCAATAGTGGATCAGTAGGTGTCCACTGCTCAGGACTCTCACAATCAGCTAGTCGCTGGCCCACTGTGCTTCTGCAATTAGCGAATATCTGCATGAAGCATACAACTCTGTTCACAGTGCAGTGGCCCAGCTTGGTATTACAGGCAAAGTTCCCATTGAAGTGAATGACTGCAATACAAAGTCTGGCCACTGCAGTGGGAACAGAGCTGTCTGCTTTCTATAGAAATCCACTCAATGCATGAGCAAACAAATCCAGAGAAAAGCTGATCAGCTGAGATCTGAAGCGCTGCACCTCTTCGGTTACCTATTAAATACCTATCCTAAGAATAGGTTATCAATTGAAAAAAATGCCCAGAGTCCCAGACAACCCCTTTAAGGTAAAGGCAGAGCTATCTGCCTAGGAGCCCCAGTATGCTGCCTCCTAGTGTTGAATAGCTCCTTCAAGGTGTAGGATAGGTGGTAAATGTACAATCACTGGGGGTCACAGGGGATCCATTCTAGTGACTGGTGGGGGTCCACATGGTCAGACCCCAGAGATAGGTGATAAATGTACAATCACTGGGGGTCTGAGGGGATCCATTCTAGTGACTGGCAGGAGTCCACACAGTCAGCCCCCAAAGATAAGAAGTAAATGTACAATTACTGGGGGTCCAAGGGGATCCATTCTAGTGACTGGTGGTGGTCCACGCGGTCAGCCCCCAGAGATAGGTGGTAAATGTACAATCACTGGGGTCCCAAGGGATCCATTCTAGTGACTGGGGGTGGTCCACGCGGTCAGCCCCCAGAGATAGGTGGTAAATGTATTATCTATTGGATTGGTGATGAATGCTGTTTATGGATCCACCCCATTAACATGACATCTGATGGTACATGGCTTCAGGGACACCAATATTGATGATGCATTCTCACGGGGCCACTCCGGCAAAAATACATTTTTTTTCCTGTCCTTGCCCCCTCACCCGATTGCCTGTCGTAAGGCCCTTTTACACGGGACGATTATCGTTCAGAATTGTTTAAGCTCATGCAGGGTTTTGAACAATAGCCGTCCCGTGTAAACGCATGCAGAGACTGAGCGAGGGCCGTTCAGTGTAAACAGCAGTCACTCCTGAACGAGGTCATCTGCTTACAGTGAATGAGGGGGTATAGGGGGAGAACACTGCCCGGCCGCTCCACCTCCATGCCGCAGCGCTGGGAGTGATGCCAGTGATACTCGCTCCTATGTAACAGCCCAAGAGCGAGTATCACTGGGACGCGCTGCCAGGCATCGTCTACCGGAGAGCTCTTCCACTTCCGTACAGCCCCTGTCTGAAGCTAATTAGCCACCATCTTGATCGTGAGATTTTTCTTTTTTTTTTTTAACTTTCAATCAATCCCCGTTTAAAAACGCTGCGTTTTTACAAGCTCCTGTATTATTAGACTGGCCGAGTTGTAAGAAGTCAATGGCTACAACAGGCGCCGGAGACATGCAGATGCAGGGGACCCGCGGGCACGCTATCAGGTCTGTTATTTGATATACAGAGCAGCGCCGCCACTTGAAGGAAAAATAAAATAAATCAAATTTTGCGATTCTTCCTGAAAATAGAATCACGGGCGATAAAGGGCAAATTAATCAACTGTGATGAATGGCCCGTCCCTACCTGCAGCAGTTAATTATTTCTTGGATGAAAAGATAAGACATGAAGTCAGCAGCAGTAGGTCTACTTTATGTAAGTAGGTCATTGTTCACAGCGGGCACACCCCGGGCATTCACACCTGACCCAATGCAAACATGCCCCACACCCTGCCTGGATCCTCCCATGTAAAGGTTTGAACCAATTCTGTATTTGTGAAGGCTGTTTCATCGAGGGAAGAACTGGACATTTCGGCTCAGAGTGTAATTCACATAATGATGCCATGAACCCCTACTGAATCATTTCAGTCATGCCCAAAGGCCTGGCTGGCATCCTCCTCATTATATCCGTATTTTAAAAAGCTGTTCAAGATAAGGAAACATGGCTGCTTCATTCCAAAGACAGCACCACACCTGTCCACAGGTTGAATCTGGTATTGCAGCTCAGCACCGTTCACTTTAACGCGGTGGCACTGCAATACCAGACTTTAATGCTCAGTCACTCTTCCCACAGTTAGTCTCTGCATAGTGATCATCTGTTCACTGTAAGCTGCCAGAGGGGGAAGGAGGCTGGTTCTATCCACAGTCTACATCAGGGCAGCACCAAGAAGGGCACACGCAAGTGCAAAACAACAAAAAAAAGCAGCATTTCAAGACTTAAGTGTTTCTCCTATGAATCGTTGACACACTAGGGGGTTGGGTGTGTTTGGAAGGGTTACAGAGAACATGGAAGGGAAATTCATGATGCATTTTATGCCAGATTCTAAGGCCCCCTGCACACGGGGGGAAATTCCACGGCGGGATTTCCTGCAGAATTTCCGCCCAGGGACGCTGCCATAGGATAGCATTAGAAAACGCAATCCTAGGCAGACGGCCGCGATTTGTCTGCGTGAAATCACACGTGGAAAACAAATGGCGGCATGCTCTATTTCTGTGCGGGTCTCACAGAGGTCCGCACAGACATGTCACTCCTGGGCCGCCAGCTCCGCTCTGCAAAAGAGTCAGCTGGACGGCAGCCGGCGCATCAGAGAGCCGGAGCCGCGGGAGCAGGTGAGAGCTGCACTGGTCCCTGATCTGACCCCCCCGTCTGCAAGCGGCCTAAAGCGAATAAAAAAAGAAAAGTCAGAAGTAGGCCTAGTGCCCACGGCCGTGATGGGCTCCGCAAGCGGAATCCGTCATGGCGCCCTCCAGAGACCGCATTCTTACCACGGGTTCCACCACCCGACGTTCGCATGACGCTTCGGTGCGCATGCGTAGTAGAGCACATGACGTGCTGGCCGCACCACATGACGCAGCTGGTGGTGGGCGGGGAAGCGTTTTCACTCTATCTTCCGCCGTTTTCCGCTGTGCTACAGCGGAAGATAGCGTGACGGACGGCTTTCATTGACTGCAATGGAAGCTGTCCGCCCGTAAGCTCGCGGCAAATAGAACATGCCGCGGGTGATTGCAGGCGCTTTCACGGGGCGGAATTCCGCACCGTGAGCATTGCGCTATTAGGTACCTAATAGCTGCGGGGCAACACCTGTGGGAATTAGGCCGTATTGTGCAAGACTTGCTTGTGCTAAGATTTTGCAACTTTTTGATTGCTACCCGGTTTCCCAGAAAATAAGACAGTGTCTTACATGAATTTTTACACTAAAAGCTTTCACTTTTTTTTACATATATAGCTGCCTGGACACTGTCTAAATTGACTTTATTAACTGTAACTAGGGCTTAATTTTGGAGCAGGGATTATTTTTCAAGCATTCTCCAAAATCCTCAAAAAATCATTCTCAAAAGGCCTGAAAAATTGTGCTAGGGCTTATTTTCGGGGTATTTTTTCAAGAAACAGGGTACATGCCATTTTTCGGAAAAGCGGGCATGGCTGCGAGTACCCATGTCATCACTAAGAGATGACGGGGAAAAAACAAAACAAAAACTGTGCCCCCGCAGTCATCCGCAGTACTGTTTAGGGAGGTGTGCAGGGTCAATGGCCGGAGTCCAATGCAGACCTACCGCATGCAGAAATTGCCCCGCTCGTTTGCCCCGGCCTTCGTCACGTTAGGGTGTGTGTGTGTGTATATATATATATATATATATATATATATATATATATATATATATATATATATATAAATAAAGCACCACATGACAGGACAGCTTCGTGTGACTATTCCTTTATTGAGCAATACAAGTCTGTCTGAGAACTGAATGTGAAGGCGCTAAGATATCTGTGCCGTCCTCTCCACCCCAAATACGTTACCTTACGAGAGAAGCCTCTGCCAGGCGCAGCAGGTGCAGCTAGATGTACCCGCTCCAAAACCATCACTCCTCAAGATCAGATTTCACCGTGTATTCCAGTCAGTCATCAGATACCCCGAACAATAGGCACGGAGAAGGCCCAGTAGAGCGAAGCGGAGCATGGTTAACCCCCTACTGCCCAGGAGGCACAAGAAGAATGTGCCGCCACCTCCAACTACAGGCGACGGTCAGGAATATACGGCGAGATTTAATCCGCCGTGTGGATGACGTTGCAGGCATCATTCCCTTTGCACTGCCAGAAGGGTCAGAGTAGTAAAAAGACCTCAGCAGAAGAGACAGTCCGGCCCGCCCATCAGACCGTGGGACTCAATCAGCAAATGGCGCGGGAACTTTTTAAAAGCTGTTTAAGTTATCTTGCTTTCATTAGTTATATAGGCCGACGATTTGGAAACCGTTAAACTTCAGTGTGTGGTTGGTGTAAGCACTTTTGCATGCTCAGAACGCACGGGGGATCGCGGGGATGAAGGAATCCTCTGCCGTGATGCTATCCCATTACTTTCAATGAGACTGGCACTGCTTCCCCGGAGTGATGATTTTCTCCACACACTACTTCCCTAGAAGAGCCATCCGACCCTGGCAGTTGTCTTCTGAAGGCTGGGGATTGAAAAATCCCCGCCCCCAGAAAGTGCTGGTGTCATTGGTTGAGCACTCAGACAGTCACAGGCAGCGCTCAGCTGTCATGCAATGGCTGAGGGCTGCCTGTGATTGGCTGAGCGCTCAGCTAATGAGACTAGTGCTTTCTGGAAGCCGGGGATTGAAAAACACAGAAAACAACTGCCGGGGCAGGAGAGAAGAGATATTTTTTTACAGTTAGTCATGATTTTCAGGGAAGGGCTTATAGTTTAGGCCCTTCCCCAAAAATGATCGCTGCGGGGTTTGCCTGCAACCCACTGCTTTCCATGGGGCCTCAGCAGTGAAAGAAATGGGATAGCAATGGGCTGCAGCAAGAAATAGGATAGCATCACCGGGACCGCAGGGATGAAGGAATCCTCTGCCATAGCCGTCACAACTATGGCAGAAATTCCGCAATGTATTCCCTATGTCTGCAATGGGGCTGCCGCCGGCCCCATTGAAAACACTGAGCGATAGCGCAGATTTTTTCTGTGTGCTGCAAGACTTAGGCCTCCTTGCCACGAACAGATTTCCGCTGCGTAATTCGCGGCGAAAATCCGCTGCGTTGCTCGCAGCTATTAGGTTCTATTGAACCTAATAGCTCAGGGCACACGGTGCGGAATTCCACCGCGGAATTCCGCACCGTGAAATCTCCCGTCCTCACCCGCGGGCATGCTCTATTTGCCGCGGGTGTACGCGCTGACGCCTTCCATTGCAGTCAATGGAAGCCGTCCGTTCACGCCATCTCCCGCTGTAACACAGCGGAAGATAGCGTGAAAACGCTTTCCTGCCTACCGCCGCCGCGTCATATGACGCGGCCGGCCGCGTCATGTGATGCGGTGGGCGTGTCATTGACGTGGCGGCGGTGGACGGGGAAGCGTCATGCGGGAGCGAAGAAGCCGGATCCGCTGGTAAGTATGGGGTCTCTGGGGGGCGCCGTGATGGGCTTCGCCGCAGAATATTCCGCGGCGGAGCCCGTCACGCTTGTGTGCAGCCGGCCTTAGGGGGGGGAACGCAATTGTGTATGAAACCATTGAAAATCATTGCTTTTATAATCATTGCTCTCGCATCGCAAGAAAAAAAATTACCGCTCGTGGGTAGGCCTGTCAATGCTTGTTTTTTTACTTAAGGGTACGTTCACAGGATGGAAATTGCACCCAAGTTTTCTGCATGAATTGCTCAGCTTCCTGTCACGGACCGACACGCGGATTTCGATCTGACAATGGGTAAGATATGATGTGGAATTTTAGAGGGAAATTTTTTTTTTTATAAATATATATCATTTCTGCGTCAAGAAAATACACGCAACTTCTTGATGCGGATACACATTAAATGCTGCATGTGGATTACCCATTGGCAGGGCTGAATCTGAGCTGTGTATTTTTGGCCAAAAAAAAGCAAAAAACACAAACTTGCTTTTTTTCCTTTTTTAAAGAGGTGGAGCTCACGTTAAAATTTCTGCAGTGAATTCCTCCGTGAACATCAAGCATACTGCTCGGAGGCCTTTCAAGCCTCACCCGAACCAGAGTTGGAGACATTGTGCATTACAAGGTAGTTGTAGATGCAAGGGGCGGGGCTTGGGCCAGTAGGGAGTGAGTAGAGAACCCGGACCAGTCCCAGCATGGGAACCGCCCACTGGACAGCTCATACCTCATTTGCATACCGCAAAAAAATGGCAGTTTCATGGCCTGAGGATCACTTTTATAGAAAAAAAAAAAAAGTCCTAAAAGTTTGATTACACCCGTCTTACTCTCCAGCATAGGGGTAAAATGTGCATTCCGGGCTTCTTTTAAAGGGCTCCTTTGTCTACAACCACCTCAACCAGTACAACGTCCGCTGTTACTCTGGCAGGAGTCGGTATTAAACATTTTAATTGCTGTAATCTTCAACTAGTAAGATGGTAACGTTATGAGGCTTGGCAGGGGATCAGTGACCGATTAGTACAACACAGCAAAACTGTCCTAGGAGCATCCAATACACATCAGGTCAATGTGACCGGCTCCGCATCCCATCTGCCTCCTGGAAGTCACCCGGCTGGCCCAAACAGTTAATAGTCATTGGAGTACAATCCGGGGAGGTGGAAGCAGTTTCCACGGCTGCAGATAAGGCACATTGCTGGAATATTCTCCCCAGTCCCAGTAAAGGGCAGCGCCGCTTATACCAGCGGAGTAAGCCTTTAATCAGACTATGTGATCAGCCTCTTAACTCCTGAGCTCACGCTGCCCCCGGAATAGGTTTCCTGGCATGCCACCTCTGCCATAGGCCAGAACAACGCCGGTCACGTGATCAGGATGCATGTGACAGCGACGGGTCTTATCAGGGGAAGCTAATTCCGATGCACGAGAGGAAGCCAATACAAAGAACATGTCACACAGATACTTTTCATTCACGCACGATGCAGAACAGGAAGCTTTATTAGGTTCACAGTTAACTGCATCCACAATTGTACTAAACTGGGGCCTTCTTTTGAGGGGTGTTAAAGTGACCCCCTATTCAGGAGCTCAGAAAGTCAGTACCTTCACAGGAGGATTACCTGCCATTTATTTTTCCTTATGGTCAGGATACTCAGTGGCTTTTTAGCCATTGGGATAGAGTTGTGATCTGTGCTTGCAGTGTTACAGTGCCTCACCTGAAGTAGTCTGGGACACACCCCCTGTTTAGCCATTGGTTCACACTCTTAATAGCTATAAAGCAGAGCAGCATGGTCTAAGGAACTAGCAGGTAATGACCCGAGGTAGGACTGCTTGTAGACAAAGATTTATCGTTCGCACAAGCAAATGTCAGAGTCCGCTCATACAGTCTGTTTATACAGGCATGTAAATCAATCGCCTGGTCAATCAATCGCCTGGTCAATCAATCGCCTGGTCAATCAATCGCCTGGTCAATCAATCGCCTGGTCAATCAATCGCCTGGTCAATCAATCGGTCGTTCTCATTCAGTTATCCCGTAAACGTGAACGGTTGGTATTTAAACCGAACAATTAGTGAACAAGCCAACGAGGATTTTCATGCTGGCATGAAACGATAAGTTTTTACATTGAATGCTCATTCAAGTTTGAATGCTCTAGCGATTGTTTTTGAGCGCTAAACGTTCCATCTAGACGCACCTTTACATATCAATTCAGCGCTGCTGAAGCAGAAGTCACATTAAAGGGAACGCATCATCAGAAAATGACCCATTATATAAATCACATTGTGTTAAGCGAATTTTGTAAGAATTTCTGGTGATTTTTATTTTGGTCACAATCTGTATTTAAAAAAAAAAAAAAAAAAAAAAAAATCCTAAAATCATGCATTTTTCACACCCACCATAGAGCCGAAGGCAGGCTTCACATCTGCATTGGAAACTCTAGTTGGAGGTTCCTTTGCAGATCCGGCTTAAAATACTGGATGAAAAAGCGCTGCATAGAACGTTTTTACTTCTAAAAGTCAGGCAGTTGAGCGGAAACCAAATGGACCCCATTCTAGTTAAAGGGGTTGTCCCGTGATAGCAAGTGGGGTTAAGTACTTCTGTATGGCCATATTAATGCACTTTGTAATATACATCGTGCATTAAATATGGCTCCTGATTGGCTGGAATGGGCACATGTGACGGGGGCGGAGCAACGCGATGACACGTAGAAGGGGGCGGAGCCAGAATGCAGCTCGTGCCGGACTGAACAGATGGGAGAAGACCCTTCTGCGCAAGCGCGTCTAATCGGGAGATTAGACGCTGAAATTAGACGGAGCCATGGAGACGGGGACGCTAGCAACGGAACAGGTAAGTGAATAACTTCTGTATGGCTCATATTTAATGCACGATGTATATTACAAAGTGCATTAATATGGCCATACAGAAGTGTATAACCCCACTTGCTTTCGCGAGACAACCCCTTTAATGCCTGGTTTAGACAACGATTATCGCTGGACCGCTGTGTTCTTCATACCCCAGCTGTTCACGGAGCGCTCTGCTGGTATACAGCTATACGCTCCATGCAGAGTATACCCCAGCTGTGTTCACGGAGCGGGATACAGCTAAAGCAATAGTATCAGCTGTATCCCGTTGTGAATCCCTGATAAGGCTCATCATTGTCTTACAGCACGCTGAAAGACAACAATCAGCGACGGCTTAACGAAAACTGCAAGATGTCAGTGCAATTACACACAACGATTATCGCTCAAAAGACGGCTTTGAGTGAGAACCGTCGGGTGTAAATGGGCCTTAAGCCAGCACAATGCACTCTCCTGGCTGGTAGGTGGTGGCTGAGCTTCCCCCCCCCCCCCTCTTCCCTCCCTACACTTGGAAATGGATCACAGAAGTGCATTTTCTTTGTAGGATGGAAGAATTGGTCACTCCAGATAAAGATGGGGTGGATGCATTTTATCAGACCTCACAAGGCTGATCTCTTTTAAAAGCTCAACACAGTTTCCCCATTGACGGATAGGTATCTTGATTTTCACGTTTACAACCCTGACCTTATGTGAGCACAAGAGGCGCGCTAAGACTGTAGGTCCCTTTCTCCTGGCCCACTCTGTATTTCTCCCCAATCTCTTCTCCATTCCATCTCTTCTCTCCTCACAGGTTGATCCAGGGATTAGTCTGACTGCCATTATGGAGTCGGGGAGGAATTTTTCCCCCTGAATGGGCTAATTGACTTCTGCCTCTTGTTTTTTTTTGCCTTCCTCTGGATCAACAAGGGGGTTGAAACAGGCTGAACTAGATGGACATTGTCTTTATTCAGCCTAACCGACCATGTTACTCTCTAGTTCCTTACACTACTCAGCTTGGTGCTCTCTTACACAACCAGTTTTTGAAGCGCACATCATGCACATCTCCCGCACAGCAGTACGCAATGCATTTTGTACTTGCGGCATGCCAACAACCCCCATACTCCATCATGGCAGGTATGCGTAATACACACCAAGATGGGACATTTTGCACAGTGTGTTAGGAAAGATTGGTACCGTACATTACATGCGCAAAACCCACGCTTAGAATAGGCTCGTGTGAGCGCCCTTATACTCTTCCCCCTCCCTGGTTGGAGACCTTCCTTTTGCCTGGTCTTATTTGATGATTATGGCCGCCTGCAGACGGGCGGAAGTTCCGCAGCAGGATTCCCCGCAGAATTTCCGCCCGTACACGCCTGCATAGGATTGCATTACAATACGCAATCCTATGCAGACGGCGGCATGCTCTAAATTCTGTGCAGAGCCCCGCACAGAAACGTCACCCCCCCGGCCGCCAGCTCCGCTCTGCGCCGGCAATCGGCACATGAAAGAGCCGGAGCAGCGGGAGCAGGTGAGTGCCGCACTGGTCTCTGTAGGCGCTCGGTCGGGTCCCGCTGCGAGAATTCTCGCAGCCGGATCCGACCCGGCCGTCTGCAGGCGGCCTATTGCTGTTTTTTATTAGTTTGTCAGTAAGTACGATACCTTCCTTCTCCATATAACGGAGTTGGCATCACTCTATACCAGTGACTTCCTCGCCGCAGTCCCTCCAACCTCTCCGGCTGGTTAGCTATACATTGTATCTTTGTTCTGTACTTTTTCTTTACTGTGTCTATAAAATGATTAAAACTGAGATTCAAATAAAGAAACACAATTAGACAAATGTTATGTGTTTTGGGGTGATCTAGTCCCTTTAAAGGACTACATTTGTAGTAGTTTTTTTTTGTGCCAATGCTTCTAAAATGAAGACACTTTGGACTAGGTCTTGATTAAAGATTTCCCATGGTTATGTTTATACAGCTTCATGCATCTCTGTGGCAACAGACAAGCAAACCCTGTATAATCTGATCCTGCAATCATACTTTCTTCCATCAGTCCCCTAAAACTTTTGGTGACATACAGAATATACATTAGTATAAAGTAGGGAAGACGGGAGGGATTAGGGACTTCAGGATCAGACAATACAGAGTTTTCTTTGTTGTCTGTTACCATGGCGACACATAGATCTGCATAACTGTAGACCCCAAATGATCATTTTTAATTAAGACTTATAGCAAAGTAATTTCATTTTAAAATCGATCAAAATCTGGTAGTGAAGGTGGGCAAAGCCTTTAAAAAAAAGGTGGCATCCTCAAATTAAAGAGGTAATCCTAAAATATTAACCTATACCAAGGGAACATTTGGTTGGCGCTCTCTCCTGTAGACAGATCCCCCGGTCATTCCAGACATAACCATGTGCAGCGCTATTCTTCTAGTCAGGTCTGCATGGCGCCTCTGATGCTGGTATGAGCCCGGCCATACTGGGCATTTCAGAAGCCACTGGGGCCATAAGCGCCCTCACTGATAATGTAAGTGCCAACGACACATTTCTAGCCCTGGTCTAAGGCCACCATTACAACGCGAGTATCATAGCGCAATTCAACGCAACACTAAAAGAGATATGTGGCCAATTCATGTGACTGCTGTCCGAGCTGGCACCGCTGCCAACGATGAATGCCAGAGTGACGGAATGAAACGGGAAGGAGATCAAGAGCTTGGCATAAGCTGCCATCCAGGAGACCGGCGGCATCAGAACAGATTTATGTTCCTGCATCCTCTTGGCAGGGAATAGTATTAGCATAAATAACGTGACACCTGCGATTGTTCGGAAGCGGGTAAGGAATGGCGGAGACCACACAGGAGGGCAAGGGACCGACGTGGTCACCCGTCATGTCAGCAATGGATTAAACACTGCATAATACCAGTAATTGTTTAGGGCATGGCGCAGATAAACTGAAGTCACGTGGCAGCGTCACCTCATCTGAACTAATGACCCGGGCGGCACAACAGGTTTGTCAACTTTTACATCATTTATGATTGAGTGCAAAAAGTATGACAAAACCACAAAAACACCACTTAAAACCGCCTTTCAAGTATACATATTGCGTACTGTGTGTGGAGGTTACACATGGACAGTACCAGCAAAGTAGATGTTTGCTGGTACTGTCCAGGGGCTCGGCGAAGGATCGGTATATCCCAACCCCATGCCAAAAATGAGATTTCATCGGCAATGTACTGGTCTACCATCTATGCAAGTACTGTGTAACCATCAGCGATATGCCGATTCTGCCCTACGGTCGCTGTTCTACTGGGTGGGCCACGAGTAAGGAGCCGGCACCACACACGTGAGAGCGGTCTGGAAGATAATCTGCCTATTGCCCATAACAACCAATCACAGCACAGCTTTTACTTTACCTCAGCAGTATAATATATAGCAACCAATCACAGCGCAGCTTTCACTTTACCTCAGCGGTATAATATATAAACCAATCACAGCGCAGCTTTCACTTTACCTCAGCGGAATATATAACCAACCAATCACAGCACAGCTTTCACTTTACCTCAGCAGTATAATATATAACAACCAATCACAGCGCAGCTTTCACTTTACCTCAGCGGTATAATATAACAACCAATCACAGCGCAGCTTGCACTTTACTTCAGCAGTGTGATTTCGGCAAGCCTTACATGTTATTTGTATGACTTGAAGACATAAAAGACTTCTTTCCATTACAAGAAGCTCTCGCCAACACTAGCGGGTATTTTCCGCTCATACATTCCCCCGTGGTACGGATTTTGTAATCATCAGACCAATTCTTTCCGCAGACACGGATTGTATCGGCCAAACGTCTCCCTTTTTTTTTTTTGCGTATTTGAAAACTGCATTGTGGGGGATTTACAAGTCACTTTTTGACACAAAGCTCACATTGGGATTTCCGTATGCGTCCCATATAAGGAGGCGGATGTACCGGAAAACACAGAATAGGTGATGAGTCCGATTGGTGGGGATCTCACCACTAGGGGTTTCGTGCCCCCTCATTACTAAAGGCTCGCAGCACGCACCCGCAGTGATGCCAGATTGAATGCAGCGATGGCCAAGTGCGCACGGCCACCGCTACATTCATTTCAATGGGGCTGACAGAAATGGTACAAGCCGTCTGACAGTCCCATTGAAAATTAATAAAGTGGTGCTGCGCATTTGTGACCGCTGTTAAATTCCATCTCCTCCTCAATGCGGGCGGGGGTGCAGCGATCCCATAGCAAGGAGAAGACATGGGACCCCAAGCTCTCGAGATTGGTGGGGGTCTCAGTGATGATACCTCCCACCCATCACACTTAATACCTAAGCTATAGATAAGGGTTTGTGTTTTCTGGTACAACCCCTTTAAATGCTCAATTTACACAGAAATGGGATTTGCGCCGTGTGAATACAGCCCAATGAACAGGGTAAAATCTAGACGGAGGTTTTGCTGCAGTTTAACTGTGCATCCATAGTAGAAGATCCGCAGCAAGTGTGACGTGACGGGGACGATGACGTCACGCAAAGTGACATCACCGAGCACAAACCCAGGTAGATAATCGTGAATCAGTGGTAAATGTTACAGCAGTTAATGCAAAAGTTTATACTACTTTTACATTCCGCATACTCCACTCCGTCCTCAGCGGGGATGAAGGGGCGCTGCGCAAGTCACATGACGGCCAACAAAAAAAAAAAAGAGACAGCTTCAACCAGTAAAGACTCCCACCGGCAGCGGCAGATAACCGCGCTCTTCCTCCTTATTCCACGGATGATAAAATAACGTGTCTGGTATTAAAATGTCACAAACACTCCCTGAGCAATCGCGGATGACAACTGCATCCTGTCCCTTAGATAGCGGTCCTAAAACAATATAGGGTAATCATCTACAGCAAAGAGAAACCGACCATTAAACCTCTCAACAGAAGAGAGCAGCACAAAGTGCAAGCAGAGCCTTTTAAAGGGACAGCGCAGGAAAATGTAACAGCCTGATGCTGACCATAAGGGGCGGAGCATAACTTCTATGGCGATATCTGACTTCCTGTGTCACACCCCGCCCCCTGGCAGCCAAACCCAAAGCTGTAAGTGTTGGGTTACAGTCATATAGTGAGGCCTCATGTCCACGGGCGGATGGGAGCCCGCAGCGGAATCCGACCCTACCCTACCCATCCGGGTCTTCGCTTTTCTTCACTGTAGATGTGTGTGGTAGCACTGGCCGTCACCGCACATGCACAGTGGATTTTTAATATTTTTCTTTTTTTAACTTGGGATCCACAGTGAAACGGAGCATGCTGCATTTTTTTTCCAGACCATAAAGTCTGCAAATCAAACCGGCATGCTTTATTTCCCTTGCGGACGCCCTTGTAACGCTATTGGCGTCTTGATTTGATCTTCCGCGCGGATTCCACAAATCAAATCCACCGGTGGACATCGGGCCTTTAACGCATGGAATGCGACCGAAATCTGTACGCGATTAAGCATCGATTTGCCTTACTGCTGCTGTGGACTTCTCACTGAGCGGGGAGCGTTTACACGTAATGAGAAGCCGGCAAGTTTTTTTTCTGACTGGCAGTGATAACGACAGGAGAACGCATAGTGCACGATGGGCACATGTTTACACGTAACGATTATCGCTCACTTTTACCTGTTTTAACGATAATCGTCCCCCCTCTCCCTAGTTAGCAACAAGCTGCATGACGGCCCTTTAAACCAGTGCCGATTGCCTTTTAGCATTGATCATCGCTTGCCATTATCCCGCCCAAAAGGCTCTTGAGGGTCTCCAGTTTACACTCCGGTTTCCTTAAATCGGAGGGGATCTGCTAACGAGCGGTTTCCTTTAAATGAAGATAGTGCAATAAAGCCTACATTATTCAGGAGTGCAGACAGATAATGAACAGCGAGTACGGAGGGACGACCCATCGGAAGTAATCCGCGCGGTAAAACACCAGGCGGCTGGAACGACACAAATGGCTTCTCAGAGTGGAAATAGCTGCTGTCATTTCTGAAAGCTCCTTCAAGAAGATTCCTTAAGATATATGAAGACGTGCAAAACAAAAAAAAAAATGTATTCCCTCAAGACGATAAACATACGCGAGCTGTGCATCTTCCTGGAGGTTATACAGAATAGTGTGTGTATATACAAACATATATACTGCGACTGTACTACGAAGAATACACAACACACGAGCGGTACCGCAAATACCACAAGCGCCACTTCTAGAACAGTTCAAACTGCGTATTATGCCGCGCACTTGATGCGCAATGCTCATCCCGGAAGTCTGCCCTTCATTCTAATAGGAATATCCCTTTAAGCAGCTCCTCCCACCGAGGCCACACCTCCAAAACAAGCAGCGGGTAGCAAAACTAACGGGAAACTTTGTCTGTAGGAGCCAATCAAATCTAAGCTGAACGGTGATTGGTTATAAAAGTGAGGCCCAGCGATCAGAGGATTCTCAGCGGGCATCACAACATAATGTATCAACTGCTGCCCCTATGATGCCCGTACTACCGTCCTACAAAGCTCTCATGTACAATGCCCGCCTCCGCTATACACATAAGCTTTTGTTTCTACATTGTGCATTTTTCCATTACCGTATCCAAGTTTTGGAATCCGCCCGCAGCTAAACCCCGAATAACACAATGCATATTTCACAATGTTAAAACGGCTTAAAGGCTCAAGAGGGAAAATACTGCAGATATCTGGCCTACAGCCAAAAGGCAGCAAGATGGGGATTTACACACTGACTGACCCAGTCTACTGGCACCTTACACCTCCTTCGGGGTCGTAGCAATTTGTTGTGGCATAACTTCCACTAGGGAGGTGATGAAATCATTCTGCAGTAATACCGGCCCCTGCGGACAGGAAGCTCCTTTTGGTTGCCACAAATTAGATGGAAGCACTGACATGTTCTGTCCAGCTGACAGGAAGGGTTCATCGATTCATGCTGCTTGGGTCAAATTCTGACCTCCCATCAGCACGGTGCAACAAATCTGGACTCATCTGACAAGTGATGTTTCTCCACTGCTCTGTGAATTAAATTTTTGGGCTCTTTTGTACACCAGAATCTTGTCTGGCTCAGACAGCAATGGCGCTGGAACTAACGGTGTGCGGTTACAGCCCATCCGATAAGTTGTGTGCTCAGGCCCTTTAGTTAGAGCACCAGCATTCATTATATTCAGATACAATTTGCTTGACTCGATAGCATCTGTTCATCAGAACAATTCTTGATATCCTCCTCTGACCCCTTTTACAGATGAGTTTTTTCTGTCTACAGAACCCTTTTTGCAGGGTGTTTTTCCACTGTCACACCATTCCTGGTATACTCTCCACATGGTTGTCAGTGTATCCCGGCCCTGGCTAGTCTTGCACTGATGACCCGACCTCGTTGGAGGTTGCTCAGATCACTGAATTTCCCCATCTGATGAGGATTCACACTGAAATTGATCCACAAAAAAAAAAAACTTATTACGTGATTTTATGGTTTACTCCGGGGTCACAGGGGTAATTTAGATACAAGGGAACTCTAAGAGCCCATTTACACTGACAGATCGCTCAAAAGTCGCTCAAATGACAGTTTGAGTCACAGTTTTGAGCAATCATCTTTGCATAGTCTATAGTAGCTAAGAAGCTACTTAAGAGCTATGTAGGCGTGGCTATCACTCAGCGAACAATACAGCTGTTTTGCATAAGCAACAGCTGTATTGTTCTCTGCGATTACAGCTCCTGTCCTGCTCTAAACTACCAGCGGGACACGGGCTGTAAGAATCTTATCAGTGCTGCCGACTGTGATAACGGCCCGCACAGCTGATAAAGAGTTCATCGCTCAATTCAAGAAAACTAGAATTGAGCGATGAACGACTCGTGCACGAAAACTGCAGGATACCTGTGCATTTAGATGCAATGATTCTCACTCAAAAGCGGCTTTCAGCGAATTTTGAGCAAGAATCGCTGGGTCGAAACTGGAAAAGGGCTGAGGTCTCTAATAAAGTGGTCAGAGAGTGTGTGTGTAAAAAATATATATATCACTTGCCTAGCCATCTCCCGACACACACACACACACACACACACACACACACACACAAAAATCCAAGAATACAGATTGCTGCTGATCAGGGCTGCTACCATTTCCCTGCCTCATGCTTTAAACTGCAGCTCGTCTTGTTCAGATTAACTATACATAAACACAGGTTTTACATGAACCAATTAATATCACTGCATATTTTTATGATGCCACTAGTTAGAAGAAGATGATTATCTGGTAATTGAGCTCCAATAAAGGAGATTCTGAAGATCTACTTAAGCAATAATTTAACGAAGTGTACGGTGAAAAGATTTCCTAAATAATATAAGCCATGCAAGGGTTAATAAGGTGAAGGCAGCAATAAGTGGTGTTCTACAAGTCCTCTCGGTGCCCTGCTGCGGGGCGTCCTTTATGATGAGGCTTTGGATGTGAACGTCCCACCGGCAGCCATATAAGCAGTGATGCATTTTTCGGCGTTGTCAGTATTAGTCATGAGATATTAGCAGAGCGGCCGGCGGTGATGCCCGCATGGAAGCAGATCTGCGGGAGGCGTAATCGCAGGGCAGATCAGCAGCACAATGACAAAGTGTCATGAGATACCGTGTAACCAGATAGAGCCGGCGCAGCCTGGGAGTCATTAATTCTCTATGATGTCCATGCAGGGGGTGTGGAAGGAGGGCATTCTGGGTTATCCAAGACTCGGCTATTGATGATCTATCCTTTGGAAAGGTCATCAATATTAAACCTCTGGGGGTCTGACTCCCGTCAACTCTGCCGATCAGCTGTTTGAAGGGGCAGTGTATCTCGGGTGAGCGCTGGGGCCTTTAATGTAATGTTCGTCGGTCACATGACCTTTCTGCTGTTCAGCCGCTTTCAAGTGAAGGTGACTGAGCTGCAATGCCAAAGACCGCCACTACGGAATGTACAGTGCTGTGCCTGGTGTACAATGAAAAAGCCTGAGAACCAACTGTTTGGGCAGGGTGCCTGGAGTCAGATCCCTACCAGTCTGATATGGAAGACCTATTTTAAGGATAGATCATCAATATGAAGTCCTGGACAACCCATTTAAAAAGAAAGACTATCACCTGAAATTTAGCCTATTCGCCCCATATACGGTTATGTATGTGCTGACATAAGGAAAACAGCGTTACCTTCATATTTTGCAAAAGTGTCTCCTATGCGAAGATATTGGCCAATAAGTTTCTCCCGCGCAGTATGCTACTGACCCATGGACCATCCGATGGGCGGTTCGCCTCCACCAGTGGTCTGGGCTCTCTACCAGCCTTTCTTGCCAGTGACGCAGGTAGCTCTTCGAACTGGCATGTCATGTGCCCCACCACCAACGTGGCTGCGTTGCGCTGAGTGCGGAACGAGCGAGGCACGGTGTCTCCAGTTGGAAGAGCGGTAGGGGCCACAAAGCAAGAAAGGGGGGCAGGTTTTTAGCAGAAAACACTGTAAGAGAGCCCGGATCACTGGTGGAAGCGAACCGCCCTTCGGACAGTCGGTGGGTCATTGGCATATAGCGTATATATCAGAAACATATTGACTGATCTCTTTAGGTAACGCTGCATTCCTTATGACAGCACATACATTAGGATATTGGGTTAATAGGCCTTAGGGGACAGTCTTCCTTTAATAGGGGGTGCTTGGGAATGAGGGACTCCCTCTATCAGCCAGAGCAGAGAGCGGTGCGAGGCCCAATGTGTCGGTCCACTGGTGCCAATGGGAGGCCTGTAAAGCTCCCTTTCCACCATAGCACCTGCCCATAACAGCAGAGTGGGCACCCCGTGGCAGGACACCCTAGAATACCCTTCATTTTTATTTCTGCACCCAAAAGGAGCGGCCACTTATTGACCATGGTTCTTCCTTGTAGGCCACATTCCTGGGAAGAAACCAGACAGGAGCGGTGCGTAAACATCTTGTGAACGGCGACTCGAGACGCAGCAGCTATCTCCTTGTAAGTAATGACTGCAGCCATGACACTAAAGTTACCTTCCAGTTCGGGATGGGGGACGGAGGAGACGGACATTCTGTCCCAGCACCAGAGAGGACGGAGGTAATTCACCTACAGTTCTACCTCTGACTCATCGATTTTGGGTTCTGTTTTAGGCCATGATGGCCAACGTAGTTTCCAACCTACCTATTCCCCACAGGGCACTGGTAGAGTTAGACTCCTACTGCACTCTGTGCTCTCTGATTGGCCATCACTTCTCATGTGAGCAGCACTGGCCAATCGCTGCAGACATCTTGGGATGGCCGAAACAACAAGACCCAAAAGTCATAGATTGAAGGAGCAGCAGAGATCAACTACCAACATCCCAGCAGAGAACCTTATCCTGGAACTGAATGGTTCCTTTAATACCGAGGGGGCGATAGCGTTTTCCATCAGGAGTCCAATACTTTCATGCAAGCAGCAAAAGATTGAGCACACAAGAAGTTGTGCCGTCACTAAAAGCAGCTGCTACACCGATGGGACAACTTGTTCCGTACTTGTGTCATCTTGACCCGGGTGCAGATTTGCCATGATCAAGTTGCCCAAAACACCAACAACAGCTAGAAAGTCACATAGGAGGAACGCAGAACCACCGCTGGTTTAATTAACCCTTTGTAAAATTCTCTTATCCCACAAAGCAGTCCATGAACAGTAGTACGAACTATAAGAGCACACAACGCATCTGCAGGACACAAAATGTAGAACGATGATCTAAAGCGCAGGAAGCGGAGGAGAGCACCACAAACACAATTTATGCTGCGCAGAGAACCTGAAGCATCAGATATTTTATACTTTTATGCTGACAAGGACATTTATGTATCCTGCACAATAGAGAGATAAAACAACATTCAGCCGTGTAGGAAGGTCACCGCCGAGGAGGGCCCGAGAGGAGACCTTGGCTGGAGGTCTCAGCCAGTTACTGTTTATGTCAGCACACGCCAGACCAAGTTTCATCACGTCTTCCTAAGTGATGCAACAGGTAGCGAGTGCACAGCTTGCACAATTCACTATGGCGGCTTTACACAAGGAGGTATCCGAAGACGGAGTCAGGCAGCAGGATGAAGATCTGTCATGGCTACATATGGTGCGGCAGCTTCACGATGACGCTGCCGGCCACCCGGCAAGCACAGCTAAGGCATCAGACCGCACGCTTCACCTGTTCTTGCCAGGTTTTCGCGATGCAGTTTTGAAAATGACCGCTAACAGCTTTTAAGACAGAGATGCAGAGAAAGAGGGTGGTAACAACAGGGTACTAGAGCCTCCATGCTCGCCATTATCATGGCAGTACAACAGGGTACTAGAGACTCCATGCCCGCCTTTATCATGGCAGTACAACAGGGTACTAGAGCCTCCAGGCCCGCCATTATCATGGCAGTACAACAGGGTACTAGAGCCTCCATGCCCCCCGTATCACATCTTGTATACAAGCTAGAAGCGGTACAACAGGGTACTAGAGCCTTTATGCCTGCCTGTATCACATCTTGTATACAAGCTAGAGGTGGTACAACAGGGTACTAGAGCTTCCATGCCCACCTGTATCCAAGCTAGAGGTGGTACAACAGGGTACTAGAGCCTCTATGCCTGCCCGTATCACATCTTGTATCCAAGCTAGAGGTGGTACAACAGGGTACTAGAGCCTCTATGCCTGCCCGTATCACATCTTGTATCCAAGCTAGAGGTGGTACAACAGGGTACTAGAGCCTCTATGCCTGCCCGTATCACATCTTGTATCCAAGCTAGAGGCGGTACAACAGGGTACTAGAGCCTCCATGCCTGCCCGTATCACATCTTGTATCCAAGCTAGAGGCGGTACAACAGTGTACTAGAGCCTCTATGCCCACCGATATCACATCTCGTATCCAAGCTAGAAACAGCCCAACGGGTACTAGAGCCTCCCTTTAAAGGGTTAGTTTTTCGAGATAAATGATCCTTTTGCTCTGAAAGTTTCATCCCATTCCAACAACGTCTTCTAGGTAAGGGATTGTTTTTGACAATGAGTGTACATTATAAATACGATAGAAGTCATTCAATGCAGAATTTGTTGCACATTTGCTTCCATACAAACTTTTCGAAGTGCCCACTAACTACATGTTCTAGTCATCTAAAACACTGATAACCAACTAGGATGTGGAAGCAGCAGTAGAAAATCTGCTATTGCCTTTCCTCTCCATGAGACCAAGTATCTTTATGTAGCTTCCTCAAAGCTTGTAGTTGAGATGAAGCTGAGCTGCACCATCTGCACATGCTCAGTAGTGAAGCTCCGCCTCTCCAGGTCAGAGGAAGGAGGCGCTGTGCAGTGGACATGTCTGCACACGTCTCACAACTGCTAGAGAGAACAGGAAGACCGTATTAATGAGAGCGATACATGGCCAGAGTCACTCAGGTCCTCATGTAATGAACTAGTTCCCCGCAGAGGCTGGAAGACCTCTTTGCACCTTGTTAACAGCCGCATTATATAATATCTGGCTGTACAATCAAGTTGAAAAGCCAACTCTTTGTAATATCTGTGCAGAGTCTCGGGTTATTTGCATCCTAAGTGCTCAGAGAAGAGTTATACAAATTATAGGAGCGCGGCTGAGGAAGCTGCCCTGCCACTCAGACACCAGTCACCTCATTACTTCTGCTTCACTGGGTCCAGCGCAGCCGCGTTCCGACATGCCAAGCGGTAAGCCGAAAATATTCTGCAGAATATCACTCATTTGGGTAGAAAACCCAGTGAGGACGACCGGTCGTAGAAGACCACCTCTCAATGCAAATTGTGGTGAACATCTCAAAGAGGTTTCACCGTCACCCGCTTAGACTGGCACCGCCGCCAAGAAACAGCAGAACTCGATGGGTCACTGCCCCATCAAGGATTCCTAAAAATGGGACGCGATCTGGTGGCAGTAGCAAAAAAATAAAATATATATATATTTTTTAGGGGAAAAGTCTGCAATCGCTTGATTGAAGACCCACAAATTTACAGCAACGTGTAACCCTGAGTCACCACAGAGCCCGCGCCAAAATGCTTAGAACTGACACAAGTCATCCGTATCTATCATCTCTGTTCTCGCCCTTCCTGCACACAGCAGCAGATACGACCACGATAGAACCGCTCTCACACATCCATCGCTTTCCTCTTGTTCTGCAGAAAAAATGAAATTGCAACTCTCAATTTAAAAAAACAAAACTTTAGCTGGCAGCGGGCGTTAAATGCCTGCTAAACCGATGATGTTGGTGCGGACGTGAAGGGCTCGTATGTCGCCCGTTTTAAGCTGCCTTCACAGGTCACAGCTGAATTAAGCTCCGTATATGAACGTGGCCGCAGTTCTGCTTAAAGACTCCGTAGAGCGCAGAAACATGCTGGGACACAAAACGAAAACCCAATGGTTGCCATGTAGAGGAGATGGCCCATTGGATGCCATTAGTGCCCGCCATATGCCAGATCTGGCACCGCTCTACTAATGGAACAGAATAACAGAAAGTTGTAACGATGTGATGTGTGTCGTGTGGTGCGGACTTGTTCACAACTTTTAGTCTCCGTTCAATTCCGCTAAAACACGGGACGGCATAGCGTTGCATGCAGCTCTATTTAATCCTGTAAAATCCGGCAAAATGCCCAGCGGCCATCAACGGGGTCCATTTAGCCCCAATGGAGCAAGAAAAGACACAACAGAAGGGGTGATATTCAGGAGCCCATAAGGTGAAATCGCAGACGTTTTCTGCACCGGAATCCACAATGACTTCTGCAGAGAACTTTGTCGCAGATTTCCACCGCAGATTTTGCCCATTGCAACGGCTCCCGATTAAAACCCTCGGCTTTCCCGTGACCCTGCAGCATGGATATCTTCTGCTGTGAATGAATGTGGCTGAAGGGGTTGTGCCAGAATTTCAAGTTATTTCCTAATCGTAGGATAGCGTGATGTCACTCTGAATGGGCACCCACCACACATGCGCGGTCAGCGCGCCATTCATTTAAATGGGGCTGATGGAAATTGGCAGCATCTGCTTGGGCATCTCAGCAGCCCCACTGGAAGGGAATGGAGCGACCAGTGCTTCAATCAGTCTCCTCCTCACCGCTGGACCCCTGCTCACGATTGGCGAGGGTCTCAGACATATGCAAATTAGATGCATTTACCAGTGACAGATGCAGAATTTCTTTCCCTGACGGTTCGGCACGTGTGGCGGATTTCTTGCAATGGACAATCCCCACCAAATGGTGCAAATTTTGATGCAGATTTCACCCCTTCAATTGAGGCGGGGATATCCTTACCAAAACCAACGTCAAAATCCACAGAACAGGCGGAAAATCTGCTGCAGAAAACACTACATGTGAGAGTAGCCCAAGGCCTCAGGTCTACGGGCATAAGTGAATTGCGGAGTCACCCACACAGATTATCCACATGTCAATATGCCCATAGACTATCATTGGGCATCCGCATGCTCTACTTTTCTGCAGCCCCCGAAGGGACGGCTTCCACTGAAGTCAATGGAAGCCGTCCGGTCTACGGCACGCCCGCAGCCGACACTGCGGACATGCTGCAGATCAGCGGCACAGCAGGACCTTTAAAAAAATAAAAAGGCACGCGGCACATCAGACGGCGTGCCGAGCACATTCACCATGCAGAAGAGGGAAGATCCGGCCATGACAGAGGAGACCCGCGCCGCGTCCAAACAGGTAAGTAAATGGATTTTTTGTCTCGTGTCAACAGGAATCCACACTCAAAATCCGTGCGTGCCCGTGGACATGGGGCCTAAACGGTCCCCAACCTTCCCATTAACTCTTGATTGCACCTCAAGTGTACCCTAGTATCATACTGCAGGAGATCTATAACCTACGCATGTGCCACTGGAGCCGTCAAACAAGGGGCTGGCAAGGCTGGCATGTATAACCCCATTTTCACGCCAGCTTACTAGCGGCGTTAGGTGCAATGTCCGTGGGTGGACTTGAATTGCGGGGTGCCCCGCGCGGACGATCCACAGTTCAAGCCGCCCATAGAGAAACATGGGTGTCCACAGCTGAATTAAAGCATGCGCATTTATTTTGTGGACGGGCCACGGATTCTGCACGAAAGCCAGAATACAAAAAAATAAATCCACTGCGCACGTGCAGCAGATGGCGCTTCCGCTCACATCTGCAGTGAAGAAAATAGAAGACTCGAACAGGCAATGCAGAAGACCCGGACGGGTAAGCAGTGTTCTCGGCCGCGGGCATGGTTGGATTCCACTGCGGGCTCCCGCATGCAGAATCTGATCCGCCCGTGGGCATGAGGCCTTAATGTTTTAGTAGGGTAAGAAGTGCTGGCAGATTTTCTTTAACCCCTCAGATATACGGCCCAATATGAACGAGCTGCACGTCCATCACCCAAAAAAAGATTAGCGCAAGCCGCCAAATGAAGCACAGGATGAGGACGTGGCATGTCGTCATGGCATCCTGCATGGATCATCAATGAAAGTGGCCGGACGGGATGCCTCTGACATATATAGGGCACGCCGTGGCACGGGAACTACTTCCCAGCTGCCTGCGTGTCGCCATAACAGAACGCATGCAGAAATGTCCTAGGAGAATTTCACAACATACATTAATCATCCAACATGCTCTCTTATGTAAACGAGTCGATCAGGTATGTAAATCAGCCGCCCCAGAGAACCAATCACCTCCCTGTTCTTCCCACTATGGAACAAAGTTTTACATTCACAAGTGTAAGAAGTTCTCGGCATCAAACGTTGTTATATCGTGCGACGTCATTGGCCGCCACTTCTATACCAGACCCTTTACATGTTACACAAATCATAGCTCGGCCCGCCCACTGAAACCAAGGAACGACTGCTGCCGATTCCTCAAGCCACTAAGGTCGCGTTCAGATGGAAAGATCCAATGCAGATCTGCTACGCAATCTGGGGCAGAAACCCAAGGCGGAGATCTGATATCCACTGGTAACTTGTGATCGCACTGCTGGGTGCCAAAGGGGGGCAGGAAGAGCCTCCTCTGTCATCTGTTTACATGCTACTGATTATGGCATCTAATCAATGGGGCCGGAAAACTGATTGCATGGCGTACAATGTGCACGAGGTTCCCCATTGCAAAACAATCGGAAAGACTTGCGATTCTCCAAAGCGGCTGAAAGCTGCGCCAAAGGATCGCAATTATACGGAAGTGATGGGAGGAGTTTGACACAAAAACGCCTCGCTTCCACGGGGATATCGTGCTCGGCCGTGTGAAACTATCCTTACACCCAATGAAGTCAATGGAAACCATCCGTTCTGCAGCCCGCCCGAAGCTGCCGCTGCGGTGAGCCATGCGGACCATCCGCAGTACAGATGTCCCGGCAGGAGAGAGGTCCGTGCGGACGATGCCGCCGCCTGCCCACACAGGTACGCAGAGTCCTCGGCCGCGGGCAGAGTGGGATTCCGCTGTAGGCTCCTGCACGCTGAATCCAGCCCGCCCGTGGACATGAGGCCTTAATAAGATGTATGTGCAGGTTTAAAGCCTATTAATAACGGCCGTAAAAAGGTATATTACAGGTGACTAAGGGGTTAAACGAGTCTCAGACCGGCTCCGAGACGGAGGAATGTACCGACGACCGCCACAACACATATATACACTATACAACTACACACGTCATGGCCTGTAAACACTGTGGGTAACTATCTAGCTTGTGGCCACGCAGAGGCGCCCTCTATAGGGAGGAACGAGATACGGTTTAATACATGCAGAGTTCTGGTGGCCATACACCTCAGAGAATCACTCGGACTGCGGGAATCTGAACAATACCGTACACGCCGGCAGCGACTGAACTACCAATGAGAATTTGCTCATCGTTTAGTTTCAGCAGGCATAAAAATCAAGTGACGATCAGCGCATGTGAACAGGCAGTCTTCCATCTACTAATGACTGCCTGTTCACTGTGATGGAAGCGGGTGGCCGGAACGATCTGTGACTCGCTCCACCTCCATTCACTGAAAGTGCTGTGAGAACGCGGGCAACAATATTGCTGGGATATCTGTTGGGCACCGAAGCACCCGACGGTCGTTCCGTGTAAGACGACCCTTTGGTTATACTCTCACGAGCAGGAGCCTCCGGCACAGAGCCAGAGAACATGATGGAAACCTCATGGCCCCCATTATAATTAATGAGGTCCATCAGGTACGAGCAAAAGGGCACATAAACTCAACTGCTCTCTAGTCAAACTCCTCTTAGCGTGGTCTTACAGCCACAGAGGGCCGAGGTACCCCTTTCTAAAAGGGGTCCAAGTAGTAAGTCCCCCCGAAGTGAACTAGCAGATCCAGTGGTGATAATTGCTTCCGGACTGAACTGTAATACCAGAAAGTCTCTGGGAATGAAGAGACATTGCTCCAACCCCGTACAATCCCTTCTCCCCGCCCGCAGCCTCGGGCACTGGAGCTGGCAGACTGTAATGCAAGAAGGAAAACCCAGATCAAAAAGCGGGTCATCCCTTTATGTGGCAGCAACACAGCCTGCTGGCAGGCGACAGCTCCGTGTAACCGAGAAACTACTACCAGCACCTCCCAATCTGATTGGCCGCTGCTGCCATCACTGTCCTTACTACAGATTACAGGGATCATACTGCTGCAATTACATTCCATACAAACAGGTTCTACAAGGAAAGCGCCCCCCTATGGACATTACAGGGAGAGAGAAACCTGCATATAATAGCGGGAGCATTGTGATGTAAAGTCACCCAGACAGCTCCACCATATGTAGTTTCATTCCATTGCTATGTAAAGGGCCATAGGTAATACAAACAATGCTAAATCAACTCAGTTCGGAGACTGGAGACCTCTACAAACCCAAGGTCACTTTCTACTTCTCCCCCATCCACTGGATAGGGGGCTATTCCCAAAATACACTATCCTACCAAAAGTAATTGGTCACTAATGTAGTGGGGCCTCATCTGACCAAAATGACATTGGACACACTCTGTGGCATATTTTTTTACTAATGCCTGATACACTTCAGCTGTTTTTTCCCTCCATTCATCCTGCAAACAATTTGTGCGTTCCCTCAGAGAAGATGCCTTAGTCCATCTACAGTGGTACAAGCAGGTCAGGAAATATGAACAGTGTCCATCTCTCTGAGAGAACTCGCCAGATGTTTGCAGGATGAGTGGAGGGAAATCACGGCTGTTAAGTCAATAAGCCAAACCTGCAACCCTGAAGGGATCATACACTACGCTAGTGATTTATGAAAAGTATTGAAAGTTTAGGCATTCTGTCACTTGCATAAATATTGCCTTCCTGTTCACACTAGCAGCCCTGAGAGGAGTGCAGGCATGCCCACTGCACAGCACCTCCTTCCTCCGATCTGTAGAGGCGGAGCTTCACTACTGAGCATGTGCAGATGACGACATGAAGATTTATCTCAACTACAAGCCCCGAAGAATCAGCATAAAGATACTTAGGCCCCACTAAGTACTCGGTAGGATAATGTAGACTTCTATCACCTTTCCATAGGATAGTTGGCGAGACCGAGTGGTGGAGGTCTCACCGCTAAAACGCCCACCAAAACTGAGAATGGGGGTCCCATGTCCACTTGCCTCCTCACTGTGGGCTCACTTTGTTGGCACATGTGCGGTGCTGCGCGATTCATTTTCAGTGGAACTGCCGGGAAAAAAAACGTGAAAGGGTGCAGTGAGCACGCACTAAAAAGGGAAAAGGGGGACACAGGACCCCCTTAGGATAGGTGGGAGTCTTAGTGGCAAGATCCCTACTAATAAGACTATTATCACCTATCCTATGGATAGGCGATAAACGTCAATCTTGGGAATACCCCTTTACGTGGGATAGATTGGAGAACTACCAGGACCTCCAATGATCACGAGTATGGGGGTCCTGTGTGCCTCGGATGGATGGGACAGCTTTTGGGCAAACATACCACTCCATTCAAATCTCTGGGCCTGTTAGCTAAGCACTATATGTAACCATCCCCGGCAGTCCCATAGAGATAAAGGAAGCGACTCGTACTCAACAATTGCACCACTCAACTTGGTGGACATGGGACACCCATTCTCACGATCAGTTGAGGTCCCAGTGGTCAGACCCCACCGATCAGATACTTGTTGACAACTTGTCCCAACCCCTTTAAGTCTGGAGCTAGATGGAGACACGAGATACATTATTCTTATATTATGCCACGTACATGTGGACGCTGGTGCTGGAGCAGTGTGCATGGAGCTTGTATAGCGGCACACATGTCTCAGTGCTGTCCATCGCATAGTGGCCCGGTTTGGTATTGCAGCTCTCTCTCATTTACTTCCGCACCATGCTGGATCACAGTGCTTTGCCATTTTCGGATGTCAGCAGCAGCATGAAACCAGCCGAGTGGTGGCCTCCCGCTGATCTGCTATCGGTGACCTATTCTGTAAATGTGGGGGTCCTAGTGGTCGGACCCTCCCCAATCACATATTAACGGATTCCTTTAACATGGAGTAGTGCAGTATTTCTTCCCCAGCGGAGGACATTACACTCCTGGTAATGAATAAGTTCTTCAACTCAACTAAAGAGAAAAGGGAACAAACTCCACGGCGATCAAGCTGCTCTGTGGCGGTCACATGACTAGAGATGAATCATTGCAGAGACTTTAGTACTTTTCACAGTGTCTGCAGCGGACGTTTAGGGTTTGTGTGTATATAAAAGAAAAAAAATAAATCACCGCATGAGCCATTTTGGATGGCATTCATGGACCAAAACTGCCTATAAAAGCATGCTGGAGGGTAAAAACACGGTGAACACTGGTGTTACATATGCGCTGCTTTTTTGCTTTTTTTTGTGTGTTTAAAAAAAAAAAATGGACGGCACTTGGATGCAAAATAAAACAATGCAAAAAATAAAAAAAAACACCTGCAGCATGCGGTGAAGTCAAGCAGTGAAATGGCATATACTGGTGTGAATGGGCATATGGAAGACAAATCCATAGCCCCCCCCCCCCCCCCCCAATTCATTGATCGGAGACCAGTCTGGACTGTGTTCAGGCGGCGCCCATCGGATTTGCCACTTTTAGCGGCATTGAATAGTAAAGAGACAACGCTGCCCCATGTGGAAAAAAAAAAGTATATGGTACCATGAATATCATTTCTTTTTCGGCTGTCCGGTAAACGCACACGTGCGACATTTCCATCAGAGATCCTCCATGCCGAGACGATGGTGCCGGAAAAGCAGGATTTCAAAAAATAAAAACCTGTTCTGCCCATGCCTGACCGCGGCTCGCCACGATCATCCGCAGTACAGAAGAAACAGGTCCACGGGGTCAGCGGCCGCTGCGGGAACCCGCATATGGCATCCGGCTCTGCCGTGCGCAGGCGGCCGTAGGCTATGTTCACGCAGGGTGGAATCTGTAGTGAAGTGTCCGCAGCACAGAAGCCACCCTTAGGTCTGGTTTTTGACACGGGATTTGGTGTGGAATTCACCCCCTCATTCGAATTTGCGCCACTAAAATTGACATGATGCGAATTTAAATTCCGCGCTGCCGCATTTCTGCAGCGTGTGGACAACAGTTAGTAAATCTCACCCACAATGCTACTACAGTAAATACAATGGTTTTTCCGTGCAGAATATCCGTGGTGAACGCGTCCCGTGCGAACGCGACCCAAATGTACGTTCACACGGGGAAGGAATGCTGCGAAGTTTACAGCGTGGAATACTTTACGCAAATTCCACATCCAAAACGCCGGTGCGGATTTTGACTAATTTCGGCAGAAACAGCGCGCCCCTCGCCTCCCAACGCTGATGGTCAGGTGATGCCGAAGGATTTTCACTCCGTTTTGGATGTGGAAATAGGCGGCATTTCTGCGGCACGCGAACACACCCCGAGGACGCGCTCATCACTCCACCTGGAAGATCCGCATTCCTTTAAAAAGCGCAGATGAAGTAGCGCCGCACGCTGCTTCACCTCGGTCAGGTATATACCAAACCCGAAGCACGACGCATCACGCTATATACAGCCCGCTCGGCGCCATCCGCTTCCATCATAAGACGGATCCGTTCAGCCAGGGGATCCCGCTGCAGGAAAATCAGAAACCGCAACGCTGATGTAAACGAATGCAAAAAGCCCAAAAATCAGGATTCAGAGAAGCTTTTAGTATTGCGCACTCTGGAGCCAATCACAGCGCTGCTTTTGTCCTTTCATGACCCCCACACATTACCGAGTCGTACGGCCGCAACACGCCGCCTCTAGAAGTCTACGGCGCCATCCGATTGGGAGCAGATACCTTTTTCTGTCCGAGCTCACAGGAGTGTCAGTATACATGGCGTTACGTTCCATTAGACGCTGTTCCGGGAAGAGATTCGCCACTAGTAGCGCCGTTCTCACGAAAGATTGCTCCGTAATAAGGCGCTGCACACATACGGACTACGACTCCGTAAGTCGCTGTACAACATCTCCACCATGTGCGCAACGTCTTAGTCGAGCCCGGAATAGTCGCGCCAAACTTAAAAGGCGAGTAAACCGATAACTAGCACCAAATCCGTACCAAAATCATCCGTGATCACGCCAGTGAAGGCCAACCGCCTCCGCGTAGCGATACGTTACTAACGGCGACAAGACGAAAACACCAGCGCAGAACTGTGCAGTACAGACTTCATTTCCCGTTTTTTAATTGTCGGAAACGCCATCGCCGCTGTTTCTAACTAGTGCGGCGGTTGCCATGGTGTCACAAAGTTGAAATTGAGCAGTTTTAATGGCGATCAGTCCGCGTCCCCCACTATACCTGTGGCACCATCAGCCACGTGATACCAATAAGACTATGGCGAGGTCACGTGCCGTATACAACTAGTTCCCCTATAGACAACACACAGGAGTGACAGGCCCGACACTACACCCCACCGGCATCTCCCCCACCAGAACTTACGCTTTATCCACCAGCTCCCGCACTTTCCACATGTTGAGCATCTTGGCTCCGGTCTCTTCCTCCGGCCCTCACGACTTGCTCTCTCCCCTCTTTCTCACCGGAGACTGCAGATGTCACTCCGCGCAACCGCTCCACTGCCCTACACGCAACGACCGATCGCGTCACTTCGCGCCTGCGCACTAACTTGCCCCACTCAAAAGCCAACCACCTCGCGCAAGCGCACTCATCCCGTGCGTCGTTTGCCAACCAGAGAACGCATGCGCCATCGAGAGAAAGAGTGAGTGAGCCGAGGTCTTGCGCTTGCGCAGTCAGATTTCCCTGACTGCGCGTGCGCACCATGATTCAGTTCAACCTGGGCTTTCCGAAGTCTCCACGCAGGCAAGTGAGCTCCACCTGGGAAGTGACGGCAGGTAACTAGTGCGGGCGCGTCATGGTAACGGAAGAAGAGCCACCTGCGTCACTACAAGGGAAGTTTCACCGCCTTAAAGGGGAGTCGGCAGCATGTGATGTCCTGGATGCTGAGTCATTACTCCTACCTGTTGTGTGACTGCCGGATTTAATGCAACCAATAAGGACTTTGAATAACACGATCTTTATTAAAGTGCACAAAAAAAAAATGTTTGCATTTTGACAACCTACTGGAGACAGTTTGTTGCGCTGCATAAAGTTGCATGTGATTTGCAAGCAGTGATAGTACAAAGTTGCAGGAGGGCGCTCATCTGGATTTCTGTGTGCAGAGCAAAATAAAATGCCGCACTGCTGCGATCACAATATCGTGGACGAACGAGAGCACCCATAAATGTGCGCGCCCACGGAGCAGCTTTGCCCAACATCATAATGCGTCTTTTCCTCAAACACGTGATTATTGTACACATATAATTGCCACGCAGCGCATTTGTGTAACCGCCACATTGAGTTCTATGGGGAGCTTTGGTGCGCAGAAAGAAAGAGCATCTTTTGTCTGTTTTCGTGCGTCCGAAAATGCGCACCCAAAATCAGCGCATGTGAACGAACCCATTAAAATCACTGGGTTTTATTCACTGTGTATTGAATGTGCAAGTTTTGCGCGCACAAATACGTCCGTGTGAAGCCGACCTAAAAGTAGATTTCTTCTATTTGCGAGGAGAGATTGGCTGTTAAAATGATTTATGCCTGCCGCCCGCTCCATAGCAACAAGTCATGTGACATCGAGGCGTCCGCCATCTCTTGTAACGTGGTTGTGCGCTTGTTACGTGCCAGATGGTTTCCCACAATAGTGCGGCCTCTGTCGCCTGTAAATGATGTGGCATTACACGAGCGGGGCCCAAGCCTCCTCGGCAGATAATGGACCGCACTAGATTTTCTTAGGGCCCATTGATGCGGGCGTATGCGAGTTATGCCCGCATCTCTCCTCAGACAGCACACCTGCCCGATGCCCGCAGACACAGGACATTGCATGCCTGATTCTGGTCTGTATGTAAGGCAGAAAAAAGACACATGTCCATCCAGTTCAGCCATATTAACCCCCAGTGTTGATCCAGAGGAAGGCAAAAAAAACCCAATCAGGTAAAACCAATTTTCCCTATTTAAGGGAAAAAATGTCTTCCTGACTCCAATCTGAGGCTTCTTTCCCACGAGCGTATATCAGCCGGCACATGGCCGTATTCCTGAGACGTAATAGCGCCCGGATGGCCGATATAGCGCCGGGCGTTTTTATGTCAGGCCCAAAAGATAGTCCTCGAACTATCTTTTGGGCCGGAATACATCGGCCACTACATGGGCTCCTATGGGAGCCCATGGCAGCGGCCGCAGGTGGGAGGGAGTTAAGCAGCGTGGCTGCTGAAGACCCTCCCTCTGCTCTCCTCCCCTCCGTGCAGGCTCACCATTCTTCTCCTCCCTGCAGTAGGAGGGGGCAGGACAGGGGTGGAGCTAAGCTCTTGTCCTCTCCCCGTCCATTGTCCTTACGCATTAACAGGAGGAGGCGGGATGGAACAGCGCTTAGCTCCACCCCCTCCCAGTGCAAAGAATGAGCGGGGAGGAGAAGAATAGTGAGCCTGCGATGGGGAGGGAGGGGAAAAGGGGCGACGTCATGGTAGTCTCTGTGCATATGCGCCTGGACCCATGCCGTCTGGACTGGTGCACAAACGTTTGATTTGTTCACCTGTTCACCAATTTTATCTCTCCCAACATAGCGTATATCGGGCAGCCATTTTCACGTCCGGCTGATATACACTCGTGGGAAAGAAGCCCGACAATCGGAAGAATAGGACGGTCGGTGTGAAAAAAAGCCTGCCTGAAAAGGCCAATCGGCTATAACGGGTCTGTGTGCTGTCTGTGAAATACATGGGCGGGTAATGGGCTCTTAGGCCACAGCTGAGAAACTCGCGCAAGAGTGGCGTTATATGCATACGCAGCATGTCCTATCTCTTCGTGTTCCCCAGAACGCGTCGCCCATTGATTTCAATGAAACCTTTAATGCATCTCATGCCTTGCGATGTGCAGGCGAGTGCGATGCAAGGTTACCCATTGAAAGCAATGGGAAACACTTCCGATCCTCTATTGCGCGTGACATTCGCACATGAGGATCAAAACTTCACAGATGCGATACACGGTGTTTTTGAAAAATGCCTCGCATTGGCGGGTAAATCGCGCTTTCACGAGCTTGATATCAGGTTCGCCTCTGAATAGGTAGCCTTTGCTACACACCCATTGACTTCTACGGGGACCTTTGGTGTGCAAACATGCAGAAAAATACGGAATTGTGAATGACCCTATTGAAATCAATGGGATCTTTTCTCTGAGTATTGTGCGCACAAAGTACACCCGTGTATTCTCTGTCGTTTGCGCGCACAAAAGCGCCCATCTGCAGAAGCCATAGGGCACAAATTAGGCCGGTCACTAAGGGGTTAAGACTGTGAAGTAACATAGTCCACGTCTGATTGTGTCACAAACAGAAACCTGACAAAGAACATTAAATGCTGTTAATTATCTGTTTGCAGCATTTAGGAGAGCGCACCACCTTGTGTGTTGAAACCCATAATACTGTTTTACCATTTAACTCCTTCGCGCCTTCGAATGTAAATGTGCGTTCGGGGTGTGCAGGGTTTGTATGGAGAGGAATCGGGATCCGAGCCCGCGCCATACATGGCTGATGTAAGCCGTCTTTGAACCCAGGGCTGCCCTGTAGTTCTGTCTATTAAGTCGAGCCTGTGACTTGTCTTAATAAAATGTAGGCAGAAATACCATGTACTGCAATACTTGTACTTCATATCTCAAAAAAAGATATGAAAGGCTCACCATCATCCTAGGCTTTAGGAAACCACTGCTCCTTGAGATCTCTTCATGGAGTCTTGGCTAGCTGCACGTCTCAGCAGCAACAGACAACCAAAGCCTGCCTTGTACCACACCACTTTGAAAAAGGCAGCTGAGACTGCAGAAACATGTCAGCTACGTGCTAGCAAAGGCATGCGTCTTATAACGTGTCTGATTCTGAATATTTGAAATAAAGCATTAAAGAAGAAATCTTGTGTAGAATCCGGCACCTTCATTACACATTGGATATATATACTGCAATACTGTAGTATTGCAGTATATAGTATATCTATATGGCACTAAGTCCCATGTAAATACAGCCTTAGGGCTTATAGGTATTAGTGTATCTTGTCGCCACCTGAAGTGGAGGTGGCGTCCAGATACAGGGGGTTTGGCAGTGCGGTCACGCCCCCTATTTTGTGATTCGCTGCATGGCATTCATGTTTTTTTTTAGTTCAGACAGGTCCTGCTTCTTGTACCACTGTGAATGTAGGTGCTAAATTTCAGCGCTGCTGGGAGCCAGCCGGTGCTTACTCTTACAGCGGGAGCAGGAGGTGTCAGCAGCGCACCTACTGTTACAGCGGGGCGATGAGTAGGAAGTCTCAGCAGCGCTGTCACCAGCTCGCCTACTCTTACACAGGGGCCAGGAGCTGGAGGTGTGAGCAGTGCGGCCAGCAGCTGCACGTTTAAGCAGCAAGGGCTGGCAGGGAAACTGACAGCGGGGGCCCCCGTACTAGCAAGCGGAGCAGCCCGGCCACCGGCAGGAACCGTAAGGAGGAGGAACCACTGCCAGGGACAGTAACAGCGGCGGCCCTACAAGCGATGTGAGCAGACAGCGGCTGTAAACATTAGCAAGGGGCGGCAGGGAGAGTGACAGTGGCTCCAAGGCAGCAAAGGGCATGACTTACAGGCCACCTTGAGAGCTGCTGCTGGCTACAGTCAGAGTGGGCCCAGAAGCAGGACCTGTAAAGCCAAACTAAGGCACAATGGTGTGCAGCCAATCAGAAAAAGGGGGTAGTCCATGTAGTCCAGGGTCGCTTCTAGAACAAAGTGGTGACACTCCAAATCTTCTTTATCCTAGTATCTAGGAGAGCCGCTCCAAGGGTATAACCTCACTGTCTCCCAACAATGGAGTAAAAAGATACTCAATGAATATAAAAAGAAAAAAGTCCTCCGCGCTCTTTAAAAGAGTTTAGGGTCACCCAATATAGATATCCAAATCTATAAGGAAAGGCCCGGGTGGCTGAAACGCATTGCTTGTAATGTCAATAAACCTGGATTTGGATATCTATATGGGGTGTCCCTAATCTCTTTTAAAGAGCGCAGAAGACTTTTTATATTTATTGAGCTCCTTAAAAACAAGCCTTCCCATCCCTTCCTCAAAGATGGCGGGTCGGATTCCGCATGTGGGAGCCCGCAGTGGAATCCGACCGTGGCCAAGGACAGTGCTTACCTGTCTGGGTCTTCACTGTGGATGTGTGCCGAAGCGCCGTCTGCCACACATGCGCAGTGGAGATTTTATTTTTTCTTTTAATCTCCTGCTTTCCCAGCGTGAACAACTGATCACCCCTGGTCCTGCTCCCAGTACACCCAGTACACTCTGCTCCCGGTGCGCCCCTGGTCCTGCTCCCAGTACACCCTGCTCCCAGTACGCCCCTGGTCCTGCTCCCAGTACACCCAGCACACCCTGCTCCCAGTGCGCCCATGGTCCTGCTCCCAGTACACCCAGTACACCCTGCTCCCAGTACGCCCCTGGTCCTGCTCCCAGTACACCCAGCACACCCTGCTCCCAGTGCGCCCGTGGTCCTGCTCCCAGTACACCCAGTACACCCTGCTCCCAGTACGCCCCTGGTCCTGCTCCCAGTACACCCAGCACACCCTGCTCCCAGTGCGCCCGTGGTCCTGCTCCCAGTACGCCCCTGGTCCTGCTCCCAGTACACCCAGCACACCCTGCTCCCAGTGCGCCCCTGGTCCTGCTCCCAGTACACCCAGTACATACTGCTCCCAGTACACCATGTAAACATCTGTTGTCACTGCGACCAGGGAAAATGTATTGCACAATGTTCATTTACTTGATTGGTTGTCCTGTAATACAAGGTTGGCTCAATGTGTGCCTAAAAGCCAACTCAGTTCCAAGCGGGGGAGCCCTTCTCTATGATGATCATGTGCCTAAAAGTAGGTCATATGAACATGGGTTGTGTTCTTCAACTGTATCCAAAGCCCCGTTCACACGTGTTGGAGACAAAAAGAGTGTCTTTTGGGTCACTGTTGGGTTGGTATATGCCTCTACTACCTTGGCACATATGTTTTGTTTACATTGGGAGTTAATAGGTGACGTGCCAGTCTGTGCCTACAGTGGTGTCAGAGCCTTCCCTTGATGAAATGCTCCTACATGATGTCAACGCAGTCTAAGGCCCAATGTCAACGGCGGATTTGAATTGCGGAATTATCTACAGCTCAAGCCGCCCATAGAGAAAATGGACGTCCGCAACTGAATTAAAGCATGCAGATTTGATTTGCAGATCTTTGGGTGCGGAAATCAAATTGCAGCATGCTCCATTTCAAAGCGGTTCCTGCACGGACGGCTTCCATTGAAGTCAATGGAAGCCGTCCAATCCACCGGGCCGCGGATTCCACGGAAAACAGGAGTTTGAAAAAAAAAAACAACTTATGTGCACAGGCACTTCCGCACACATCCGCAGTACAGAAAAAAGAAGACCAAGATGGGTAAGCAGGGTGCAGAATCTGCCCCCCCTCACCCCCCCCCATGGACATGAGGCCTAAGGCTAGTTTCATACGGGCGAGTGTGATATCAGGCCGTGACTCACGGCACATTATCGCCCTCGCCATCCATGTGGAAGCCCTGAGGATGCGAGGCGTTTTCATGTGACAACAACCTCATATCACTGCAGGGATGAAGGAATCCCCCGCTGCGGCTGTGACAGAGGATCGCAGAATTCTCCCATTGCTTTAAATGGGGCTGGCGCTGTTGCCGCTGGCCCCATGTTTGCAAACATAATGGTTTACATCTACATATATTAGACATTTTTAACTCCTTGGTAGAAGAAAAAAAATATTAAACAGATGAAAGAAGCAGTGCAATACCGAAAAACATGGAGGGGGGTCGCCTTTAGGGTCGCTGAGGGTCGTAAACGACTAAATGGCCAACAACAACAACAGCAGAAGAAAAAAAAAAAAAGTTTCTGTTTTTAATTGTAATAATGCACACAAATGTAGACAAATTTACTCCTATAAGTTTAATATATACGCCAAAAAAACTTTGGTCTGCGTTTGTACAGGATACATTAAACATCTACATTACACGATGTGAAAAGGGCCTTATATGGAGCTCATCATAAAAGTGAATTGGGAAGGAACGCACAATTCTCACTTTGTCCTAGCTGAAGCAGGTCCTGGCATGGTGTCCATTTTTCCATAAGCTATAAAAGCCAACGCAGCGCTTGTATTAAAATTCTCATGCTGATTGGTTGCTATTATACTCCAGCCAATCGGTATGCGCCTCACATACAGGAGCTGTACGACTTTTCCAAAAAAGCACATTCAGTGCCGAATGGCTTCTGTGCTTAAAAGGATTCCTCGACCCCTTTAAAGGAACTTTAAACCTAGAAATGGGTAAGAAAAGTGAAAAGAAGAAATCTTGGCCATAGTGTTTGACAAAGTTTCAAGTTCCTGTCATTTCTTGTAGAAATCTTGCTAACAAAATGGGGGTTAATTTCCTACTGATCCCGTCAGGTTTTGGCTGACAATCTGAGGAGGGGGGGGGGGGTTAACTTTCCGCCTCTACTACCGTGTTTCCCCGAAAATAAGACAGTGTCTTATATTAATTTTTGTTCAAAAAGGTTTAACTTTTTTACATGTATAGCTGCCTGGACACTATTTAAATTGACTTTTTAAATTAACTGTTAGCATGGCTTAATTTTGGAGTAGGGCTTATATTTCAAGCATCCTCAAAAAGCCTGAAAAATCATTTTGCATCCTCAAAAATTCTGGAAAATCATGCAATGTCTTACTTTCAGGGTATGTCTTATTTTCAGGGAAACAGGGTACAGATGGATCAGTCCCGTGTTGGGGGTACTACGTGTATAAAGATATTAAGGGAGATGAATGATGCTTGATGTTAGCTGGTGGAGATCATTTTCAGTATATGGCTCAGCTCTGCACCGCACCTTTGTTTGGATGCTGCCATGGCTTCCTGTGGGTGTAGTTACCAATGTGAAGAACTTTCCATGATTCTTCTCTCTCACAGACATCGCCTCTATTTAGAGCAGAGATGGTCGAACCTTTTAGAGACCGAGTGCCCAAACTGCAACCCAATACCCACTTATTTATTGCAAAGTGCCAACATGGCAGTGGGCGGAGCTTATCATGACGTATGATATTACCTCCATCGTTATAAAAAGGACAGGGCAGTTTCAAAATAGACAGGGAGTCATTTGCTCCAACCAAGGGAAAAATGTCAGACTTATACCAATTTATGTTATTGGAGAATAATACGAAAAATGAGGTGGTGCTAGAGAGAGAATGGAAAAGGGAGTTGGGCAGCTCGCCCCCCGAGGAGTCATGGAAGAAGGCCTATATTCTCACACATAAAATAAATATCTCGAGTAAGCTACAAGAATTGAACTACAAGATCCTGACAAGATGGCATAAAACACCAGTCGGGTTCGCCAGAATTTTCCCACAATACCCGGTTGTCTGCTGGAGGTGTCTGATAGAGAAGGGTACTTTTACCCATATTTGGTGGTCGTGTTCTCTGGTGTGCCCCTCTGTCAGAAAGTCGGCACCCTTTACTCTTGGATGAGCAGAAAGTCCATCCGGCTGATGCCGGAATTAACACTATTGTCGATGTTTCCGGGCTCTCTGGCTCAGGTCAAGAAATCATTACTGCGTTTTTTTATTTTAGCCGTGCGTCTAGTGATCCCCAGAAAATGGAAATCAATATCACCACCCACCAGACTGATGTGAATAGAAGCACTTGATAATATTAGATACATGGATGGACAATGCGCCAGAGATGAGATGAGACATAATGGGTACTTGACAACCTGGACCGCTTGGGTCTCACTCCGAGACACAACAGAAGTGTCAACGTGGGTCTTGAATGGTTATATTCCTCCACCACAAAGTAATGCTACCTTGCCGTAGGCAGTCCACAACTTAGTGTTAAGCACCTAGGTGACTTATGGGTCGGATCACGGATTTTCCTAGCTGGAGCACTGCAGTTTCATTGGTGCGGATTCTGACTGGAAATCAGCGGCGTATTCGCAATGAATACGCCGCTGATTTCATACTGTCGCGCGCTCTCCTTTGATGGCTTCCTGCTGTCAGCGCTCCCCGGCTTCTGGGTCCCAGCAGCCTGTAGTGGCCTCACCTGACCAGCGGCGTCGCACCTCACCAGGCCTCTGGGAACCGGAAGCTGGGGAGCACCGACAGCAGCAAGCCTTCAGAGGAGGTGAGGGGAGCCAGCTGTGTATAGTATGATATCAGTTGCGGATACGCGGCTGATTTCCAGTCAAAATTGGCACCAATGGCGGATTTTGATTGTTTTTTGGATGTGGAAATGCTGCATAATTTGCCACAGAAATTTCTGCTGTGGACATTCTGCAGCATTTTCGCCATGTGTAAACATCCCCTATATTGGCTTCAGTAGTAATAGTGTCCCCTATATTGGCCTCAGTAGTAATAGTGTTCCCTATATTGGCTTTAGTAGTAATAATGTCCTCTATATTGGCCCCAGTAGTAATAGTGACCCCCACAGTGGCCTTAGTATTACGTGTCCCCTATATCAGCCCTGGTAGTAATCGTGATCCCCACAGTGGCCTCAATAGTAATAGTGCCACCTATATTGGCCTCAATAATAATAGTGACTCCCATAGTGGCCTCAACAGTAATACTATTATTACCACTGCTACTAGAAGTGTCCCCTACATTGGCTCCAGGGATAATTTTAAGCCCACAGTGGCCTCTGTAGTAACAGTGTCCGCTATATTGACTTCAGTAGTAATAGTGTCCTCTATATCAGCCCCAGTAGTACTAGTGCCCCCCCCATTTACTTACCTCCTACTTGTTGTCGAAGCGCCGCTCCTTTTCTGCTCAGTGCTGCTGTGGACAGTAGTATAGCGCCTGGATGCCTCCTCCCTCCTCCTCTCTTCCTGCAGAAAGAAGGAGGAGAGGTCAGGGAGGAGGATCCTGGGTTCACACACTGGTGTCAGTGTGTGCAATCGGGATCAGCGCCGCTGCGTGATTACCAACTGGGGAGCAGCGGCACCCCGACTGGTAATCACCTCCATGGTAAGCAGCCATCGACATGTGTGCCAACAAAGATGGCTCTGCGTGCCATAGGTTTGCCACTACGGCTTTAGAGCTTCCTGCATGCCCCTCTAGAACAATGGGTAAGGTAGTGTCTTTAGACAGAACATAGATTTGCTCTGTTGTTCCTCTACTTACTGGATGCTGCACTGGTGCCCCGGCCTGTAATACATGACCCTTCCATGCGATGTGTGCCGTTCTCTCCTTCAGGAGAGAAGAGATAACCAAGTGTTCAGAGAGTATGGCAGATAAGCAGATAATAAACAGCAGGAGCATGTCCATGTGTCTATATGTAACATAGTAACATAATATGTAAGGGTGAAAAAAGACACACCTCCATGCAGGGTTGGACCAGAGGAAGGCTCAATGATCCTTCTGCATTATGTGACTAATCTAACTGCATGTAAACCATTTGCACATCACTTCTAAAGACCCCAAAGCCCTTTAAACAGGCCATACATTAGAGACTGCAGACGGACATTTTCGGAAGGATGTGTCACTCAAGATTGCTCTGTGAAAGTTGTCGTTTTGGACAACAATGTCATAAATAAAAAAAATGACAAATCACAGATTGTTCTCTGTGGCTCAGTCTGGGCATCCATTAAAGGGGTGGTCTCACGAAACAAAGTGGGGTTATACACTTCCGTATGGCCATATTAATGCACTTTGTAATATACATCGTGCATTAAATATGAGCCCTACAGAAGTTATTCACTTACCTGCTCCGTTGCTAGCGTCCTCGTCTCCATGGTTCCATCTAAATTCGCCGGCAGCTTGCTTTTTTAGACGCGCTTGCGCAGTCCGGTCTTCTCCATTCAGCACGAGCCGCTTCAGTGTGCTCCCCGCTACAGCTCTTCTGCGCATGCGCAGACGAGCTGTCACTGCTCGGGAGCGCGCTGGAGCGGCCATTCTGTACCTTCCTCTGTTAGAGGAAGGTGCAGAGCTGCCGAGCTGTCCGGAGAAGCCGCCCAGCTGTCCCGCCGTCCAGCTGTCCTGGTAAGTGATGGGCCGGGGGGGGGGGGGGGGGGGCTGCCGCTGCGCCGGGGGAACTAGCGCTGGGCCGGGGGGGGCTGTCGCTTGCCCGGGGGGGCTGCCGCTGTGATGGGGGGGGGCTGCTCCGGTTACCTTCTGCCTGGGTGGGTGACAGGTCGGCCGTGTTCACTCCAGGGGTCCGGTCGGCAGCTGCGGGGCGTCTGGTTGCCATGGAGACACAGCTGGTAGCGTCTCGGGAGCGCGCACGTCGGGCTACAGCAAGCGATGCAAAAAGAGCTGGCGGCCATCTTGGGAAAAAGTTTTATAAGTTGCTGAAACGCTGGAACGGTAAGTAGAAACCAGCTAGGAAAGTAATTTACAGGGGTAATTAGTAATGTATGTTTAATTAGGGGGACTGGGCAAAAAAAAAAATTCACTGCTTCCTCGAGACATCTCCTTTAATGAGTGCAGATCTGTCATGGTAATGGTCAGTAGAAAATTGTCTAACTCAGCCTTTTCAGCCGTCCACCAGCCAGCTTTACACCCAATCGCTGCTCTGTCATTGATGTTTACTTTGTAAATGGCCTATTGAGTACCACGGCCTAGGACTGACAGAAGAAGGGCATATATGTATACCTTAGTGCAGGGTCAGAGGATAAGATGTAAACCCTAGGCACAGAATTACGGACCCGTAGGCACAGAATTCTTCCCAAGTAGTTAGGCATAAACCTTTGTTTCCACTCTATGAAATCGGGCACAGGAAAGTGCAGTACATTTCTATAGGAGTTGCATTAATGATCTGTCAAATGAAATGTTTCCTGACAGTTTTACCTCTTTACCAGGTCTGTACAAGTGAGTAAAATGCACTTAATAGTTTTTCTAAGAACATTTTTTACATCGTATTTTTTCCTTACACATAAAAGTAAACCAAGATTTTAAAATATATATCAACTATAGATGAGCGAGCATACTAAGTTTTTGGTATCGCCGCATCCATAATGACCCGCACAATTAAACACACTTTTTTAAACCCACATGGCAAACACTATAAAGAATGGAGCCAAAATGCTTTTTTATGTTCATTTTCCTTCCAAAAATGCAATAAAAGTGATCATAATAGGCATATCTACTCCAAAACGCTATCAATAAAACTATAGTTTGTCACGCAAAACCCAAGCTCTTAGGCTTCTCTCACACAGCGTTCAATGGGGCCTCACAGATTAGCCTTCAAAAGTCCGCGATTTTCAAGTGCAGTCTGTTCTATTTTCAGGGGTTTTCGTGCTTTTTAACACACCTCATCACCTAACACGAAGGTGCGTTAAAAAAACACTGTCAATCCATGTAGATTGTATTTCCTAAACGCTGCGCAAAATCATGATAAAACACCGCGGTTTCGAATGCACCGTTTTGTGAACACATGTGTGAGAGCGTCCTTACAGAGCTCCGTCCATGGAGAAATACAATTCTGGGTCTTTGAATGCAACATTGCCGCAAATTATTTTCCTAAAAAAAGGGTTTCAATTGTGCAAACGTATAAGAACTAGAGATGAGCGAATCTACTCGTTTCGAGTAATTACTCGATCGAGCACAGCGATTTTCGAGTACTTCAGTACTCGGGTGAAAAGATTCTGGGGGCGCCGGGGGGAGGCGTGGCTGAGCGGGGGGTAGCAGCGGGGAACAGGGGGGAGCCCTCTCTCTCTCGCTCTCCCCCCCACTCCCCGCTGCAACCCCCCACTCACCCACGGCGCCGCCCGAATCTTTTCGCCCGAAAAAGTACTCGAAAATCGCGGTGCTCGGGTGAAAAAGGGGCGTGGCTGAGTAGGTTCGCTCATCTCTAATAAGAACCTAAACAAAAATACATAATTTTGATATCATAACTGTATGGACCCACAGAAAAAAAGTCATCATGTCCTTCAGACCACATACTGAACGTTATAAAAAACAATGGCAAACTTCATGTGTTTTTTCAGCCTGTCACCCACTAAAAAAAATGTATAAAAGTTTTACAATACATTATATGTATGCCAATAAAAACATCATCTCACCCTGCAATGAACAAGCTCTCATACATGTTGACGGAAAAATAAAAAAAGTTATGGCTTTTAAAAAGTGGAGATGAAAATCCTAAAAAATTATTGCATCCTTAACCCCTTAACGACTGCATATACGCCTTTTCACGGTGGTCGTGGGATCCCAGTGGGTTGCTCTGACACCCAGAGGCTTGAAGATGACCTCCAGGTCTGCCAAGTACAATGTTATGGCTCTTGGAATGCAAGGATACAAAAGCGTATCTTAAAAAAAAATAGAAAAACACAAAAAACAGTATAACTTTATTATCACCACATTCGTGCTGACCTAGAACATAATGTTATCGCATTATTTATTCTGCATGCTGAACGCTATTAAAAAGAAATCTATAAAACAATAGCAGAAAGTTTTCCCTAAATCCCCCCTACAAAAAAGCTAATAAAAGTCATATATTAAATGCCCCTCAAAATGACGCTATTAAAAAATAAAATTTTTCATTTATAAAAAAGTTCTGGCTCTTGGGTTGCAGCGATGAAAAAAACCTGAAAAATTGTTTGGTAGGGCATAAAACAGGCCCGTCACTAAGGGGTTAAGTATCAAACCAGACCATGGCCCTAAAAGGTTAAACATACTTTTTTATTTATTAATTATGCAGATTTCAATTTATTTTATAAAGATGTAATGGAATTTATATTCTTTTCTACCTTGCCATACCGTCTAAACGCTTGTTCTATGCTGTGAGGAGCTCCCTCTTCTGTAAAAATGGCAGCATTACAGGTGTCTGCTCAGTAAAAGCAGCACATGGTTGATTTGGCACAGCTGTAATAACAGTGGCTTTTATCCGTGGGCTCTGCTAGGGTATATTGATGCAAACAAGGGGGTCAATTCACAGTCTGTAGTTTGAATACCTACATGCAGGAAATTCACCTTCATACTTGAAAGGAGAAGAAGTTTTAGAGACAATGATTGCAAGTTAACGTGGAAGGAGAACTTTACACTTTCAAGATCTTCTAATCTTGGCCTTGAGGACCAGAAGGTGATTGCATAGAGTAGTCATTGGGTTGTAGAAAGACCTAGAGTTGCCCATACTCACTGCACTAAAGGGGAAGAAAATGAATACTTTCAACCAAAACGATTTCTCATCAAGTGACGTTAACATTAAAGGGGTTCTGACCCGAAAAAATTTTTTTTTACTCACCTTGCCTGGCCAGGACCGACCACCAGGCATGTCCCCTCCGTCGGGCATCTTCTTCAAAGAAGGATCTTTCTGGGAATATTCTTTTACAACTACTTCCTTAACTTGAGAGACTTAAAGGGGTTGTCCAGGACATTTGCTATTGATGATGTATCCCTAGGATAGATCATCAGTAGTTAATCGCCGGGGGCCCACCACTCAGGATCTCTTCTGATCAAGTGATCGCCAGACCTACAGACATTGCTGGAGGTATCACTGGGTTCTGTGCCTGAAGTACTAACCCAGATCACTTCAATACAGACAGCACTATCTTCTTCCAGCGCTGTCCACACTGATTGCTGGCCTGGCAAACAGATGATTGGTGGGGATCCTGAGTAGTAAAAGTCCTAGACAACCCCTTTAAAGGGCTTTTCCAATTTTTCTATCATTGGTGGCAGGGGGTTGACGAACTGTGTAGTAAAATAGCAAATCGGAATACTCGCCAACTGCTGCATGCTACTCCTTGGCTGTCGCCACAACGATGTCTTAACTCTGGTAGCAGCAGTAAGTGGGGTGTTTACCCACATGACTGCTGGAGCCAATAGGAGGTTGGACAGGGGTGTCACCAGTGACATACTGTAAACTCGCCGTGACAAGTTTACAGGATCTTATCAGGGCTTCTGGTCAGATGCTGTGGCACTGGACCACCAAATTGGCAGTCTGGTGCCAAGGTACGTATATTTCTGTTATTTAGTTTTGGGCATGGGAGGCCTAAAACTGTATAAAAGAACTAACTCAGAAAACCCCTTTAAGTCTATGAAGTTCAACCTTTTTATACGTTCGGATCCTAGTGTCAGGGTACTGGGGTCCGAGTAACTGGAAGTCTCTGAAACTCCCCACAACCCCTGTTCCTACTTACTTGCCCCCCCTAGGCTAGGCCCTAGGGCGACAACTGGGTGACAGGTAAAATACAGGTAACGCGGGTGTAGCTGGAGACCAAACATACACTGGAAAAGGTAAGGAGGAAACTGAGCAGTTTAAATGCTGTCAGAACTCCTGCCCCAGCAGCTGATTGGGGCGGGGAGCCTGACAGGAGCAGGACCCAATCACAGGACGCTGGGAGTGAGCAGTCCCCGGCGCCTGCTAAAAACAGGCAGCAACAGAAGGAACACGCCCAGGTGTCATGGCGTCCCTGGCAACCCGGCTAACTTGTCCGCACGCTCCCTGCACACGGAAGCGCGCACCTGGAGCCGGCATACCGGATCACAGCGGCCAGGGAAGGTTACCAAGACCGGGGCTCCTCTGCTCCGCACACCCGCAGCCCGGGTAATAGGACCAGTAGTGCGGGCACGGAGACCCCCAGAGCCGCCAGACCTGACACCTAGTTGATCCAGATGGCTACAAACACTGAAATTTGGATGATAGACACCCAACTCAGCATAAACTAGAAAAAAAATCCTTCCTGATCACTGCAGGTAATCAGACAGGCGCCTGGATCAGCATTCTCCATTAATACCTGTAACCCTATATATTGGGACATATTTATAATGCCCTGTACACCAGGTTTCCGGCATACAAAAGTCACAATTTTAGCATAAATTGAAACCTTGCGGACATGGACCTTGGGCCCCGCTAGGGTTGTGGCTGTGCAAGGGCCATCACATTGAGTGTAATTTACACCAGCAACTAGCATGCATTATACTAGCTGCCTACTCCAGCTCATAACTGGTCTAGATTCCCATCTGATGCACAGAGGTGCCACCAGGGGCGTAACTATAGAGGGTGCAGGGGATGCGGTTGCACCCGGGCCCAGGAGCCTTAGGGGGCCCATAAGGCCTCTCTTCTCCATATAGGGAGCCCAGTACTATGAATAAAGCATTATAGTTGGGGGCCCTGTTACAGGTTTTGCATTGGGGCCCAGGAGCTTCACGTTACGCCTCTGGGTGCCACAATATGTGTTAGTAGGTTTGTGCCTTTTAACACATTTGTTGCTGGAGGCTGAATGCACAGTTTACTTAGACCGGTGTATGAAATGCTGCTCTAAATAAATACGCCCCATTGTGTTTTATAACCTATATCTAATTTATTCTGAAATCTATCCAACACTTTAAGCAATTACCAAATCCTGAGGGACCACTTTCCCGAATTTTACAGTTCAGACAGTAAAATAATACTTTTGAACTTTGTCGCAAAATTGAACTTCCTTTAACCACCAGCAGTGACGCCATTTACTCTGCTGGGTCAGCAAAAATAATTGATTATATTGGTCTTTATAGGGACCATTTACATATCTATATACAGATAGAAGTGAATGGGAGTTACGGCAACAGTGTGACAGAATAAGCTACCTTATATCTGTCCCAGGTTACAGACGTAATGTAGTTTGCTGCGCTACATTGTTGCCGTATTTCCCATTCACTTCTATGTGAGAGAGCTGCAATACCACAACGGGCCACTGCACACCGGACTGCATTTAGAGCGTTCCCGGTATCCACAGAAACTTTTCTTCAGCTGATCAACGTTAGTCCCAAGCAGCCGATCTCCTATCAATTCGCTATTGATGATTTATCCTGAGGATAGCTCATCAATAGTTTTAGGGGTTGTCTAGTTGCAAACTGATTTTTTTTAAATTAAATCCAAATGAGTTAAAACAATAAAACCCTTCTTACCTGTCATCAGTCCAGGCGATCTTGCTAATCAGAGGCTGCAGCGTCACCTTTCCAAACTTCTGGCAGCATGGTGCCCAGGATGTGACGGCTGATTGGCAGGTAGTGGTCACCTGATTTCTGCTGTCAGCACAAACTGTGAGGATCACTTGATTTGTTTCTGCTATATGTAGATAGGCTTTTGTAAAAATGATACATATATATTTTACTGTAAACGGTTGAGAATTTTTGATGCAGAATATCCACCGAAAATCCACGACAAATCCATAACATGTGAATGAATTCTAAGACCCTTAGGCCTCTTTCCCATGAGCGTATATCAGCCGTCCGTTTTCACGGCCAGCTGATATACACTGTGATCTGATGCATTGGATTCCAATGCATCAGATCACATGGCCATATCCCTGAGACGTGAAAGTGCCCGGCCGGCCAATATAGTGCTGGGCATTTTTATATCGGGCTCAAAAGATAGTCCTGGAACTATCTTTTGGCCCAGAATACGGCGGCGGCGGCGGCATGGGCTCCTGTAGGAGCCCATGACAGTGGCCAGAGGTGGGAGGGAGTTTAGCAGTGTGGCTGTTAAACTCTCTCCCTCTGCTCTTCTCCCCCTGTGCAGGCTCACCTCTGTTCTCCTCCCCGCCAGCTCTTTGCAATAGAAAAGGACAGGACGGAGGCAGAGCTAAGCGCCGTCCCGTCCCACCTCCTCCCATTGATGGCTATGGACAAGGGGCGGGGAGAGGGCGAAAGCTTAGCCCCACCAACATCCCACCCCTTGTCCATAGCCAGCAATGGGAGGAGGCGGGACGGCGCTTAGCCCCACCCCCTGCCAACCCCTTCCATTGCAAAGAACAAGTGGAGCGGAGAACAGAGGTGAGCCAGTGATGGAAAGGGAGGGGAAAGGGGCGATGGCATGGTAGCCTTGGCGTATATGCACCAGGACCCATACTGTCTGAACGGGCGCACAAACGTTTGATTTGTGCACCCGTTCAACAGTTTTATCCGTCCCAACATAGCGTATATCGGCCGGCCGTGAAAACGGCGGCCGATATACACTTGTGGGAAAGAAGCCTAACGGTGTGAAAACGTACAGCCGCTCTGTGGTCACCACTACTGTCTGCACCCTATATCCTCTACAATAACCAGCAGGCGTAGCAGTTCTCATACTGGAAAGTAATCTGAACTTGATGCGGCTGCTACTTGTCCCATACTGTCTTGATAGATTGCCAATTATCTCCTAAAATAGAAATTAGTTTCTCATTAATCTTAACTGATCAATTGCGCTCCTCCAGTTAATTGCAATTGTCACATGTAATTGCTGATAAGGGGCGGTTGATAAGCTTCCTCTCATGTTTCATATTGTCTTCCATCGGATGATAAAAAAAACCCACACAGGGTTTAAGAACGGAATAAAATGAGTTGTCCTGTTATGTGTAATTTTTTTAGATTCTTTTCAGATATTTCACTTGATCTAAGGGCCCTTTTAACCCTTTCCAATCCACTGTCTGACATCTTCCTACATTCTGATTAAAGCCTGTGTAGCTGCAATGTCGGAAGATGTCTAGCAGGGTATTCTTACTATATATTGCCGTCCACTTTGTTGTACTGCAGATGGTGCCATTATATAATGGCAGAAAGAGAAAGCCCCCTAGGAAACCCTGAATCCAAAATCGGATTGCAAAGGATTAAGGCTAATTTACACAGACCGATTATCGCTCAAAATTCATTCAAACAGCGGCATATCAGCAATCTTCATTGCGTGTAAATGCTGCTATTATTCACTCTTCAGCTGAACGATGATTTTAAGGTAAGTTTAAAATTAGAGATGAGCGAGTATACTCGCTAAAGGCAATTGCTCGAGCGAGCATTCCCTTTAGCGAGTACCTGCCCGCTCGAGATGAAAGGTTCAGGTGCCGGCGCGGAGGAGCGGTGAGTTGCAGCAGTCAGCAGGAGGGAGCGTCGGGGAGAGAAGGAGAGAGAGATCTCCCCTCCGTTCCGCCCCGCTCTCCCCCGCAGCTCCCTACCCGCTGCCGGCACCCGAACCTTTTGTCTCGAGCGGAGGAGATACTCGCTAAGGGCAATGCTCGCTCGAGCAATTGCCTTTAGCGAGTATACTCGCTCATCTCTATTTAAAATCCATCATTCAGCTGGAGAGAGATAACAGTGACTGCACGCTGTGTTCTGCATAGGAGTTGGAGATTACATTGTATTCTGCCGACAGCCCCTGCGAGAACAATGGAGCTGTGTGCAAAGTTCAGACCACATGCTGTGCTCTGCAAACAGCTCCCAGAGGTCCTTTTACACGCTATTGAAGCTGATAATAGCGGAATAAGTTGGCGCTATACAAATAAAGATTATTATTATTATTATTATTAATGGACATTAGTGTCCATTAACACTTTATGCAAAACAATCGCTAAAACTGTGAATCTTTCAATAGTTTGAAAGATTGTCTTTGCGTGTAAATGAGCCCTTACACAGAACAATTATAATCGCTTAATTAATCGTTGGATTGTGTGAACTGATTGATCGTACAGTATAAACACAGCCAACAATGAACAATAATTCGTTTGCATATCGTTCATCGTTTATTTTATGCAGGCAAAGATATTATTGTTTGTTGTCTGGCAGTCGTTCCCTGTATAAAGCAATCGTAAAGTTAATCACAGACCTGGAATAGACAATATTATTTCCTAGACAGACCAACGCTCGACTAAATGAGTGAAATGACAAAAAAATTATGGGAATACCTGCGCGTTTAAAGGGATATAATTATATTTTGAAAGCAAATGACTTGGTCATCGCTCGCTGGTTCCAATGATTAATCGCTCCATGTAAAAGGATTCTTTACAGATGCTGAATAAACAAAGGTGACAAGAACAGTTCTTCAAATACCCATAGGTGTTCACATCCAAATGACCATGAGTGATGTATGAGTTAGCATTAGTTTCTCATACAGCTCTGGAGTTGTATTCATGAACCTGGAGGCTCAGGATGAACATTTTCTTATGGTCTTCCTTGATAATAGAGTACTGCAGTGTTTGTAATATAGGATGCGCAGTACAGATTATGCCACGCTATCACTAGGCGATGACTCAGATTCCGCGACCTTTCCGCAATAGTGATTGCAGAAGGGACACAGATTGGACGACTTCCATTGATATCAATAGGAGCCGTCTGTGCAGAGTCCGCGCTGAAATAGAACATGCTGCGATTTTCCCTCTGCAAGCGGGAAATCGCGATTGATTTCCGCTCGTGGACAGGGAAAAGCGATTTTTAATAGAATGCTTATGGGCAGTATTTATGCGGAATCCGAAGGTGGACGCCTGCTCCGGATTCCACAAGGCAGATATGCCGGTGTGTATTTGGCCTATAGGCCCATTTACACGGAGCGATGATCGCTCAAAGATTTCTCAAACGATAGTTTGAATGACAGCTTTGAGCGATCATTTTGCATAAACTATTAAGTAGTTACTCAGCTACTTAAGGCTTCATTTGCACACTTAATTGCTCTTAAGGGCCCATTTACACAGAGCGATGACCGCTAAAAAAAAAAAAAATCACTAAAAGGCAATAGTTTTAGCGATCGTTGCTTCTAAATGCACGCCCATTGTGTACTTTTCGGGCACTGCAAGCTGTTCGTTAAATTCAGTCCAACCTAAAAATCGCCCTTCAGCCTTATCAGCAGTTCTCCGAGGGGAGGGCTGATAGCATTGCTTCCCGCTGGAGAACAAAGTATCTGAATGCAGATAAGAGCCCTCGGGCTATTAACTGCTTTCAGCTAAGGCTTCATTTGCACACTTAATTGCTCTCAACTGAGTAGCTACTTAATAGCAGCTACTCAGGGCTCTTATCTGCTTTCAGTTCCTTTGTTCTCCGATGGGAAACAATGCTATCAGCACTACCCGTGGAGAACTGCTGATAAGGCTGAAGGATGATTTTTAGTTTGGCCTGAACTTAACGATCAGCTAGCAGTGTGCGAAAAGTACATGATGGCCGCAGGTTTAGACGCAACGATGATCGCTCAAACGATCGCTTTTTAGCAATTTTTGAGCGATCATCACTCCATGTAAATGGGCTTTAAGTCTTTTGATTTGATTAAAATTGACTCATTTATCTCTTTCCTGCTTACATTTTTTCTACGTTTATCACTAGCAATAGTTCATTATACTTGTATTGTGTAAACATTGATCTGAGAGATGAGTCCCGATTATCCATGCAGCCGTTCACCCCAGTCACCCACCTTGATTGACTCTTTTCTAGCCATTACATTGCATACTGCCAAAAGTGTCAATCATCGTGGGTAGGCGCGATGAGTGGTGCCTCATGAATAATCGGGACTCATCTCTTGCCAGGCACAGTAGCTTTTTCATTAAGTGTTCTGAATCTACTAAAGGCCCATTTAGACACAACGATTATCACTCAAAATTCGCTCAATAGCCGTCTTTTGAGCGATAATCGTTGTGTGTAACCGCACTGACATCGTGCAGTTTTCGTTATGCCGTTACTCATCGTCGTCTTTCAGCGTGCTGAAAGACAACCATCAGCCTTATCAGGGATTCACAGCAGGATACAGCTGATATAATTGTTTCAGCTGTATCCTGCTCCCTGATCACAGGCTGGGTATGATAAACAGAGCGGTCCAGCTCTGTTCTCCATACCCCGCAAGGAGCGCTCGACTGTATAACAGCCGGGCGCTCTGTGCAGAAAACAGCTGGATGCAGAAGACAAGCGGGGACACCCCGCTTGTCTTCTACATCCTCCGCTCCGAGTGTACGGCTGTATAACAGCTGGACGCTCGGAGCGGGGAACAGCTGGATGCAGAAGACAAGCGGGGACACCCTGCTAGTCTTCTGCGTCCTCCGCTCGCAGCACAAGGTAATCGCTCATCTTGTGCGATCATCTTGCACTGTAAATGACGATTGTCACTCAAAAGTTGCTCAAAAGACATCTTTTGAGCGATAATCATTGTGTGTAAATGGGCATTAACCCTTTCCAATCCACTGTCTGACCTCTGAAGACATTATGATTTAAGGCTGTACAGCTCTGATGTTGGAAGACGTCCGTCTGGGTTCTCTTACTGTATATTGCCAGCCTCTCTGCTGTCGGAGCCTATCCAACGTGTCACCTCATGCAGTACTGGCTTTAGCCAGAATATAGCGCCGTTGTATAACGGCAGAAAAAGAGTAAGCCCCCTAGGAAAACCAGGATACAAATTGGATTGGAAAGGGTTAAACCTTGTCTCACAAATTAAAGACCACTAGAATCAGTGAGGGCAGTATACTACCTGACAGGTTCCTTTAATGAAATTCCTAGTTTTATATTCAGTGGCCAGCTTAGAAGGAAGCTAACAAAAAGTTCCATGATCATTCCCAAAGCATTCAGCCCCCAGTCTTATGGGGTTTATATGGCCAAAGTATTCCTTTGTGACTGTTATAACATAGGGAGACTTTAGTCCTATGTCATATTTCTGATCTCCATAATAGCCGTTCAAGATTAAACCAAGGAAAAATACAAACAAAATAGAAAATGGTTTTATGTTTCATTTACTTTTCGTCCTTCCATTTCCCAAAGGTTCATGAGGAACAGAATCGTGACCCAGATTTCTGACAGTGCTTCTCGTACCCATTGTCTTTCCCAGGACCCTGGATACCTGAATCTTTTTGACAGCAGGAGATCCACTCTGGTTAAAAGCCCCCTGTAGTCTCTGTTTCGTCATGTGAGTAAAAGTGTTGTCATAGTCCGTCTCAAAAACCAGACGGGCCATGGAGAAATTTTATCAGACGGCCTTTCAATTATATTTTCATCTAAACATGTCTAGTGCTGACACGCAGCTTCCCTTAGAGAGAGACTGACGCTCTGACACAGGCCTTGAGAGAAAGGAACATGCTTGATCAAATGCAACGTGACAAGACACAGCACTTAAGTTGTCAAATGGGTCTTTCTCTCCCATGGGACTAAAGGTCATTGTGGAGGACAACAAAGGGTACTGAGAAAGGTGCTGAGTTGATAGCAGTTGGGTGAAACTCTCACAGTCGGCCCCAACTTCACACTTATTAGACCAAGGTGTGATTAAAATCTGAGTGACCATACAGAAAGAATACCAACACATATAACACTAATAGGCTAGCGAGCAACTAGGAGGCATCGATAGGCATGTATTTCAGGTTCTTGGTATTTGAGGAAAGTGCCAACCACCTACTCTGCCTTGGCCAGGATAAAGATGACTGGAGAAGGCAATGGCAAACCACCCCGCAAAAACAGTCTGCCAGTGTCACAATGTGACATCAGCCTAGGAGTCATGACTCGGTGCTTACACCAAGGGCTTTTACCTTACCTTTATATACTGATATGGGCCATGCTGGTATAACTTGGGTATCTTCTGCATATAATTATATATCTACGGCTGGTATAAGCTATACATCCTGTGGTTGCTGGTTTAACCTTGCCAAGGTATACCTGCATGGTCAATATTGCTATATACAGGATATGTATAACTTACACCAGCTGTACATATATAACAATATGTACAGGAGATATCCAGTTTATACCAGCGTGCTCCATATCACTATATACAGAAGATGTAGATATAACTTTTATCAGCTTTACATATATGATTATATACAGTACATACTGTCAGCATGGTCCTCTGACTCCACTCTCCTCCTCCACCCCCAGGCACTGTCGGTACTCTGACAGACTGCAGTTGTGACCAATCACAACTGCAGTCTTTCAGTGGAAGACAGGCCTGCGCAGTGGGGGACATCTGCAGCCTATAATTGGCCGCAAGCGTTTTTTCCCGCAGCGCTTTTTTACATTTTGCAGGGTATTTTGGTGCGGATTTGGCTGCGTCAATAGAGGTCTATGGACAAAAAAGCGCCGCGGAAAAGACCGTAGAATGAACATGCTGCTTCTTTTAAAACCGTGACGCAGTTGCATTTCCGCATTGCGGCTGTGCGGAAAAAATCCGTCCTGTGAGAACAGCTTTTTTTCAAAACTCATTTGTGCTGCATTGCGCTGCAAATACAGCGGTTTTGCCGCAGTGCGGATATGCAACGGCAATCTGCCCTGTGTGAACCCAAGCTGTGCTTATGACAGGGCTTAAAAGATTGCCTGTAGAAATACAATATATTGCAATAATGAAACATTGCAGTATATTATACAAGTGAACAACTGATAGCTAGTGGATTCCCCTTTGCGTACTAAAAAAAATAAGTAAAAATAAGATTAATAAGGTATCTTTTTATTATTAATTAATTTAAAAAAAGACCCCTTTCCCAGTTGTCGCATAAAAAAAGATACTGCAGAATCTGTGAAAGGGCGATTTATTAAAATAACACTTTATTTATCATGCACATCAGGTAAAAAATACAAAATGCCAGATTTGCACTTTATTTATTTTTAGTCACCTTGTCTCCATGAAAAAATCTTAATCAGGCCCGCTTCACACTGGCGATAGACTTTCTTGCGATGCGAGAGTGAGTGAAAACGCATGATAATGAAACCAATGATTTTCAATTGTTTGATTCTCATTTGCGACGTCTTCACTCAACCCTTGCAGCGCTAAGAAAAATCTGCGCTATCGCCCATTGTTTCCAACGGGGCTGACAGCAGGAGTGCCAGCCCCGTTGAAAACATAGGGAATACATCGCACTTCCCTGCCACAGCTGTGACAGCTATGGCAGGAGATTCCTTTATCTCAGCAGGGACTGCGGGGATGAAGGAACCCTTTGCCACAGATGTCACAGCTGTGGCAGAGGTCCGTGATGCTATCCCATTGCTTTCAATTGGGCAAGCGCTGCTGTCTCCCCATTGAAAGCAATGGGATGAAGGCATGTCCTGGAGCAATGATTTTCAGGGAAGGGCTTGAAATATAAGCTCTTTCCTGAAAATCATCCCAAGCTGTGAAAAAAAGTAAACAAAAAATTTTACTCACCTAGAAGAGCTGTCCGGCTCTTCTCTCCGTCCCTGGCTGTCGTCTTCTGGAGGCTGGAAATTGAAAAATCCCCACCTCCAGAAAACGCTGCCTCTGATTGGCTGAGCGCTGTGACCAATCAGAGGCAGCGCCCAGCCGTCATTGAATGACAGCTGAGTAGTATAGCATAAAAACATACATTTGGTTTTACTGTAATTGCACTGACCCACAGAGAAAAGAACATGTCATTTTACCGAATCATGAACATCATAAAAACGTAGACATATTTAAAAGTTTTCTAATATGTTACTTATGGTACTTAAAATTTTACCATTGAGGCCTCGCTGTGTCGGCAGGATAAAATAAAAGAGAAGTTTTACGAATTCGGAGATGAGTGCGGTAGAGGATTGGCTAGGGCACTAAATCCCAGATCACAACAGACATATGTATTTGCTGTTGACAAGCCGGGAGAGGGGATGGTCCACCACAACAGCGGGATTCTTGAGAGCTTCCACACATTTTACCAAGACCTATATAATCCGGAGGGGAGACAAGGGGACCGGGGGCAGGAACATGGTGCGATGAGGGATTCATATGTTGCAGCCCACGCCCCTGATCAGCAGGCCCTTAAAGGGGATTTCACACTTCAGAAGTTGAAAGAGACAGTAATGTCCTTGAAAATCGGGAAGAGTCTGGGCCCAGACGGATTCACACCCCGTTTTTTTAAAACGTGCATAGAACAATTGGCTCCTATAATGCAGTTTCCAGAACTTGTCCTTTTCCGACCCAGGTACTACAGGCAGTGATCACGGTATTACCAAAGCCTGGGAAGGACCCTTCCTGCAGTGTGGGCTACAGACCACTATCGCTTTTAAATATAAATAGGAAAATATTTTCCAAAATGCTCGCGGGTCGCCTAGAGCCCCACACCCCAACTCTAGTACATGGAGATCAGGTGGGTTTTATTCCTTGAAGGGAGGCAGGAGACAATACAATTAGAACCCTGGCACTCGTGTCTAGGGCCTCTGGATCAGGTAGCCCCCGATGCCTTCTGTCGGTAGACGCCGAAAAAGCGTTTGAAAAAGTGGACTGGGGGTTCTTGGAGGCGACACTCAGACCGATTGGGCTGGATCCTGGGCTGGATTATGGCTCTTTATGACAACCCTTCCATATGGGTGCGGGTAAATGGGAGATTATCACAACAGATTCAGATTAAGAATGGTACTAGACAGGGTTGTCCCCTGTCTCCCTTCTTGTATATCCTTGTAATGGAGACTCTGGCCAACGCCCTTCGGGCAAACGCTAATATTAGGGGTGTTCAGGTTGCTAATGATGAACAGAAAATTGCCCTCTGTGCCGACGATTTGCTAATATATATAACAAACCCCAGAGTGGCGCTTCCTAGTGTTTTGGAGGAATTTCGGAGATTCGGGCAATTTTCAAACTTTAAAGTACATTTGAATAAGTCCGAAATTCTTAATATTAATATACCAGGTGCTGAGGAGGAGGCTCTGAGGTCCGCCTTCCCGTTTGCTTGGAAAAAGGAGTGAATTAAATACCTGGGAATAACGATCACACCAGAAATAGTAGACCTTTTCCAAAAAAACTACAAACCACTCCTGGTGAAGCTTGAGGGGGATTTGGATAGGTGGCGGACGATACTCCTTTCCTGGTTTCCTGGATCAGTACTGTTAAAATGAAGATTCTACCTAGGCTTTTATATGCCCTTCAAACCATAAGACTCCCGGGGGCTTTCTTTTTTCGGATTCGGAGGTCGATGATGTGGTTTATTTGGGTGGGTAGGAGGCCCAGACACAATTGGAGGGTCCTCACTGACTCTAGGGCGAGTGGAGGAATGGGCATCCCAAATATTTCCCTATATTACAGGACCACTCTGACATGGCGGATTTTAGATGTGATCTTTGGTAGGATGCAGAAAAGATGGGTAGCAATGGAGTAAGATTCAGTTCCTTATAGGGGAGCAGGCCTTCTATGGCTAGCAGACTGCGAGAAACATAGAAACCTGGGATTATCACCACTTATGGAAGATGTTCTTTCAGCATAGATAGGGCCAGCTACCAAAGCAGGATTGATCTCAAGACTGGGACCTTGGACACCACTGGTGGATAACATTAATATCTCCACATTCTTTAAGGGCTCAACCTTAGTGAATACTTTGACAGTGGATCAGCCAGAAGAGATCCCTAAGGTCAGGGACATGCTGGAGGTTGACGGACTCAAGACGTTAAGGGAGGTGCTCAGGGATAGGGGGCCCCCAGCTGGAGCATGATATCAGTATCTCCAATTGTGTCATTATGTCAGGTCTCTGGGGGAAACACAACAGGTGAGGTCATCCTTGACACCTTTTGAGAGCCAGTTTATTCGCAACTTGGCAAGCCAGGGTAAAATTTCCGACTTGTACAGATTCATGGTGGAGGAGGATACTCAGGATGGAGGGGTGAGCCTTGAGAGAGAGTGGGAGTAGGAGCTGGGCGGTGCCCCCCCCCCCCCTCCCGAGGAGTCATGGAGGAAAGCCTACATCTTAACTCATAAGATAAACATCTAGAGTTTTTTATGCAGGAATTGAATTACAAGATCATAACGAGATGCTACAGGACCCCGGAGAGACTAGCCAGAATTTACCCCCAATACCCGGTTACCTGCTGGAGATTTCTAAAAGAAAAGGGTACCTTTACCCACATTTGGGGGTCTCGCCCAATGATTTGCCCCCTTTGGCAGGAGGTCAGCGCCCTCTACACATGGGTCTGTAGGGATCAGCTATGACTGACTCCGGAGCTGGCGTTACTGTCCATGTTCCCTGGCTCACGGGTTCAGGCTAAGAAATCTTTGTTGAGATTTTTTATGTTGGCAGTGCGTCAGGTGATCCCCAGAAAATGGAAGTCCACATCTCCGCCCACTAGGATAATGTGTTGGAGGCACTTGATAACATCACATATATGGAGGAACTCTGTGCCAGGGACGAGATGAGGTACGACAAATACTTGGCAGTATGGACCGAAAGGAACAAGCTCCGCAACACCCAGAATGTGACTACCTGGGTTTCAAAGAGAAACACCCCCCTCCAGTCATACTCAACTTTATCATAGCCTTTTCAGAAAATGGATTTGAAGTGACGAAAAGGTCGGATTTCCCGTCCCACCCTCATCCCCCATTTCCCTATTCTCTCTAACCCTTTCCTTTCCTAACTCTATATCTTAATTTTTCTTTCTTTCTCTACATATCCATTTGAGAGTAATGATACTCTCTTTTTTTAAAATTTCTTTTGATTTAACCCCTTAGTGTCGAAGCCTGTTTGCGCCTTAGTGACGGAGCTAAATTTTGGAAATCTGACACGTGTCACTTAACATATCACAACTCCGTGAAGGCTTTACATATCCATGTGATTCTGACATTGTTTTTTCGCCACATATTGTACTTCATTTAGGTGGTAAAAATAGACGAATTGAATTTGTGTATATTTATTAAAAACGCCAAAAATGGGAAAATTTTGAATAAATTGTCATTTTTTCACATTTTCAACTGTAATATCTCAAATATGTGCAAACATACTGTATAAATTTTTGCTAAGATATATATTTCCATCTGTTCACTTTATTCTGGACGCACGTTTGAAAAACTTTCGTTTTTTTTTTACCATTTAGGAGACGTACAAATTTAACATTAATTATCAACATTTTAAGGAACGCTTTATTTTCCGACACCAAGCCAAGATTGCAAAGGCTCATGGGTGTCATAATTATAGATAACCCCACAAATGACCCCATTTTAAAAACTACACCCCTTTGTGTATTCACTGAGGAGGTCAGGAGTATTTTGACCCCACAGTTTCTTTTCAGAAATTAATGCAATTTAGGAGTAGAAAAAATAAAATTTCATATTTTTGCAAATACGTAATTTTTAATACAACATTTTTTTCTATAGTGCACATGAAAATGAGTATTTACACCTCAAAATGCATACCCCTGTTTGTCCTGTGTTCAGAAACATACCCATTGTGGCCCTTATCTTCTGTCCGTATGTACAACGGGGCCAAAACCGAAAGGAGCAGCCGGTGGCTTTCAGATCAGACATTTTGCTTGAAGCCGTTTTAGGCCCCATTGCTCACTTGTAGACCCCTCGACCGGCCAAAGCGACAGAGAACCCCCACAAATGACCTCATTTTGGAAACTAGACCTCTTAGCGCATTAATCTAGGGGTGTACTGCGTATTTTGACCCAACAGTTTTTGAATGAATCAAAGCAAAGCAGAAGGAAAAAATTACGATTTTTTTTTTTATTATCAATTATGTGATTTTAAAAACAGTTTTTTTTGGACAGCAGACATATGAATGGAGGCTTTCACCCAAAAATGGATCCCCCCGTTTGTCCCGTGTTCAGAAACATACCCATTGTGGCCCTAATCTTCTGTCCGTATGCACAATGGGGCCCTAACTGGAAGGAGCAGCCCGGCTTCCTCCGCAGCTCCCCGCCCCCCGCCAGCCCCCGAATCTTTAGAGACAAGCGGGGAGATACTCGGCTAAGGCACTACTCGCTCGAGTAATGTGCCTTAGCGAGTATACTCGCTCATCTCTAATTTTGAACCATTAAAGGAGATGTCCCGCGCCGAAACGGGTTTTTTTTTTTTTAAACCCCCCCCCCGTTCGGCGCGAGACAACCCCGATGCAGGGGTTAAAAAAACCACCCGCACAGCGCTTACCTGAATCCCGGCGGTCCGGCGTCTTCATACTCACCTGCTGAAGATGGCCGCCGGGATCCTCTGTCTTCATGGACCGCAGGGCTTCTGTGCGGTCCATTGCCGATTCCAGCCTCCTGATTGGCTGGAATCGGCACGTGACGGGGCGGAGCTACACGGAGCCCCATAGAGAAGAGGAGAAGACCCGGACTGCGCAAGCGCGGCTAATTTGGCCATCGGAGGGCGAAAATTAGTCGGCACCATGGAGACGAGGACGCCAGCAACGGAGCAGGTAAGTATAAAACTTTTTATAACTTCTGTATGGCTCATAATTAATGCACAATGTACATTACAAAGTGCATTAATATGGCCATACAGAAGTGTATAGACCCACTTGCTGCCTCGGGACAACCCCTTTAATTGTACCATTGAAAAATTGAAAACTACAACTCATCCCACAAGAACAAGCCTTCATGTTGCCTGAAAAAGAAAAAAATTATGAGTTCTTTGAAGGTGGGAATGGGAAAATGAAAACAATAAAACAAAAAGGGCGGCAGCAGGAGCAGTTAAAGGGAATGATCTTAATAAAGAAATTGATGGTACACAATAATGCTTGAACATGTCTTCAATATCTTATTGGAAGGAGCCGAACTAGCAAAGACAAATGTAGCTTAGGGAGCACTGAATTTTCCTAGCAATACTAACACTGCATTCCACAAATCGGTAGGGGGCTCTTAAAGTGAATGGGGCTGCAATACCAGACACAGCCCATGGACAGGAGGGTGCTGTTTCTGGGGGGGAAGAGGGAGTGGGAGAACTGGAACTTTTTGCTAATCTCATACAACCTCTTTAACATCATATTCACACTCATTAACTGTGGGAAGCTGGATCTTCTTTCATGTACACTCCCACAAAGTACATACAAATCTAAGTGGTTTGGCAAAGACTATATTTAGTTTATGAAATTCATTTTAAGATTTTTTTGAAGTCATTATAAATAGTGTTTGGTTTGCAGGGTGGGTGACTACCACGTTACTGCCCGCGTTGTTAGGTTCATGACCTCAAGAATAATCACTTTTAACTGTATTTTGCTAAATCTTTTTAAGGGTATGTTCACACTCAGTGGAACATCTGATCAAAAACTGCATCAACTTACGCGTCAAAAACTGCACAAGGAAAGACTAGAAGCAATGAGATAAAACTGAAAGGGAGGAGACACAGATTAGATATTAGACAGTGAGGGTGATCAATGAGTGGAACAGGGTGCCACAGGAGGTGGTGAGTTTTCCTTTAATGGAAGTCTTTAAACAGAGGCTGGACAGACATCTGTCTGGGATGATGTAGTGAATCCTGCACTGAGTAGGGGTTGGACCCGATGACCCTGGAGGTACCTTCCAACTCTACCATTCTATAAAATCTGCACCATTGGTGCGAATTGTGTCGCAAATCTGCAGCAAGTGTCTCCCCTTAAATTGAAAATGGGAAATCTACTGTGTATCTGCATCAAAAACCACAGCAAATGGGGCCGATTTTGCGGATTTGGACCAATTTCCACAGCACAAAATATGCTCTGGACCCAAACTGGGTTTGGGACTGTTCACACATGGGAATATTTGTTTAACTCCTTCATGAATCAAGATATACATGGGATTCCTCGGCTGCCATGGGGTGTGTGGAGTGGGGTGCCAATAGATTGTCACGGTAGCTTAAGGCTTAATAAAGACTTCCAAGCCTGCCATGTATGTGGCAGTGCTTAATAGGCAACAATAAAAATTACAGAAGTATTCCAGTATGTGGTACCAGTGATCACTTATTTAAGTCCCCTAGTGCAGGGGTCCCCAACTCCAGTCCTCAGGGACCACCAACAGGTCATGTTTTCAGGATCTCCTATAGTAGGAACACCTGTGGTAATGTCTGAGGCACCGACAATAATTACATCACCTGTGCAACACTGAGGAAATCCTGAAAACATGACCTGTTGGCGGTCCCTGAGGACTTGAGTTGGGGAACACTGCCCTAGTGGAACTGAAAAAATAAGATGGTATGCAAATGATAGATGGTGCAATGCCTCTGCAGCACCTCCTATTGGAAGGTAGCATTCCTGCAAGTCAATATTTGATGTTTTAGAAGGCCCTGAAACATGACTGAGAATGTAAACCAAAGCCAGGAGACTTTGGTTTATATTCCCAGACATGTTACAAGGCATTGACTTGTAGGACATTTGCCTTCTAATAGGTAGCGCTGCAGAGGCATTGTACGATCTACCATTTGGATACCAAGTTTCCCCAGAGGATCACTGCATTTTTAAAAATCTCCTTAGGGTGCTTTCACATCCGTTCAAGGAGCGGAAAAGGGAAACCCCTGCGGCCGAACAGTTCCGTCTGTGGACTGATCCGAACACCGATGGGTGGACCACATTGGCTACGATGAGGTCAAGCGGGTTTCCACCCAGCTGCCTGGTTTTAGGACAGAAGAAAAACTGCTGCATGCAGCTCTTTGTCTTCCGGTATTTGCAGCTGGATCTACGACAGAACCTCCAGCCGAAGGTTCCGACACAGACGTGAAACCGTCCTTACTAGAGATGAGCGAATCTACTCGGTTCGGGTGTTTTTGAACTCGAACACTGCTTTTTCCGAGTAACTCACTACTCGGACGAAAAGACTCGGGGGGCGGGGGCGGTGTGGTGGAGTGGGAGATAGCAGTGGGGAACAGGGGGGAGCTCTCTCTCTCCCCCCCACTCCCCTCTGCAACCCCCGCTCACCCCCGGCGCCCCCCGAATCTTTTCGTCCGAGTAGTGAGTTACTCGGAAAAAGCGGTGCTCGAGTGCAAAAACACCCGAACCGAGTAGATTCGCTCATCTCTAGTCCTTACATCTTCTAGGCAGCCCCCATCCCGGCATGAAAAAAAGATAAACATAAAAATAAGCTTGATAACATTTTCAAAAATATTTAGTTAAAATATTAAAAGTAAAAAAAAGACAGTCTTTTCCCCATAAAAAATGTAAATAACAAAAAAATACACGACTGATATTGCTTCATCCATACATTTCTGAATTATTCAAACATTGATTTATCCTGCAGTGAGATGCCAAAATTATGATTTTTTTAAATCTGTGTCCATAAAAATATGTGTAAAAAAAGTGATCAAAAATTACCCCAAAAAGGCAGCAATAAAAGTGCAGATCTCCCTGCGAAAAATCCCTCTCACATTACATCAGCGCAAAATAAAAAACGTATGGGATTCAGAATATGGCGGCAAAAAGCATTTTCTTGTAAGAAAAAAGGTTTTTATTTTTTAAAGCTACCCTCACACAAGAAACCCGGTCCGATATCGCGCCGGTCAGTGTGTGTTTTACCTGCAGCTGTGAGGTGTTATCATGCAAAAACGTCTTGCATCCATTCTGTTAAATTATAATTAGAGATGAGCGAACGTACTCGTTTAGGGCGATTTCGTAATCGAGCACCTCTTTTTTCAAGTAACTGACTACTCGGGCGAAAAGATTTGGGGGGCGCCGGGGGTGAGTGGGGGGTTGCAGAGGGGAGTGGGGGAAGAGAGAGAGACAGAGAGCTCCCCCCTGTTCCCCACTGCTACCCCCCGCTCCACCACGCTGCCCCCCGAATCTTTTCGCCTGAGTAGTCAGTTACTCGAAAAAAGCTCTGCTCGATTGCGAAATCGCCCTAAACGAGTACGTTCGCTCATCTCTAATTACAATCCTTCGGTGCTTGTTTCACAGGCGTCACAGGATCGGCGAGTGTTTCCCATTGATGTCAAGGGAAAACATCACATCGCATCCGCGTGTACATCGCACGGCTCGCAATGTGTTGGACTATTCCATTGAAAACAATGGGTTAATGCGTCCGAGGGACACGAAAACATAGGAGATGCGGTGAATTTTTCACCTTGCAGCATTGCTGTGAGGGAAGAAAAAAAATTGTTCCTGTGCATGACTTTGCTCAAAAGAATAGAGTTCATATTCGCGCAAATTTTGTGCGTCTCGCAGTGCACAAAGCTGACACGAGATTCATGCTCATGTGAATGTAGACTTAAAGTAGTCAAACATGAAAAAAAACTGTAAAATTTCTTCTGGCTCGTTATACATGCAGCGTTTTAGCCTATCGCCGTGTATAGCAGCGATTTATGACTGACATGCACAGTCTACCTTGTTTTTTTTTTTTTATTTCTCGCTCTGTCAATTAGCGACGTTGCGTATAGACGCCACACATACTCAATGTAATTCCGTATGTACAGCGTTTATTACTCATCCATAGAGAGCAACAGGGCTCTAATACGCGGTAAAATAGAACATGCTGCTTTTTTTACGCGTGAATATATACACAATATATATATATTGTAGCAAGGGGGGGGGGGTTCTCTTGCCTGGGGATCGCTGACCTCTAGTACCAGGAATGGCGCACCCCACGGGAAAACACGGCTAAGAAACAGCGTATATCTTTATCTGGCTCCGGCCAGCATTTATTTCAGCACACGTCACAGCACAGTAAATCACGTTAATGTCCATTAGCACCCCAACTTGGGTCGGAGTCCAGGGGTGTCATCCTGACTCTTTGCCTTTTCAGGCCACCAGCCGGCAGCACCTTCCTCTGCTGCGCTGGCCCTCTCTCTCAGGTGTTGAGGTTAGCGGCGTCACCCTGTAAACCTCTTGCCTTTCCAGGCCACCAGCCTGCAGCACCTCACTCTGCTGCGCTGGTTCTTCCCCCTGTCTTTGGCAGGAACTGGCTTTTATCTGGTTCCTGCTCCACCTCTTGGTTAACCCTCGCAACAGAAGTCTTGTCTCTGGCCCTCTACAGGCCCTTCTGTGTACTGCACTACTACAATATATATATGCAAGTGTGAACGAATCAATGAAAATCAATGAACTTTCATTGAATCCATTCACCACATATTATGCACACGTAACACGCTATTAAATTTCACTTGGACTCAAGGTCTGTGCAGAAAAACTCGTGGCATGTCGTATTCCTGTCCGCTTCATGGATGGAAACTTTTCCCACAGGATGGAATATTCCGCAATAGCATTGCAGTATATTCAGACCCAAAATCTGCACGGCTAAATGCGCATTTTGGTGCAGAATTGAAAATAGCAGAATCCTGCCAGCAATCCCGCATTAAAACTCGCAGTTAACTGCGCGGAATTCAAGGACGGCATTTCCCACAACACTGTTACGGAATATTCCATCCCATGTGAAAGGTCCCAAATGGGGCATGCCAGCGCCAGACTGTAAACTGTGCTATTTGTTCCATTAAATAATGGAACGGAGGTGAACTGAAAGAATGTATTTTTTTTTAAAGAACTCTTTGCAATTAGGGCTTTTACCCACGAGCGTTTTTTTAATTGTTGCAATATCGCTGCATTTTTTTCAATGGGACTTTCTAATGTTAAAATCGCATCACACAAAAATCACAAGTTTGTGCTGCTGCGATTTTGAACCTAATAGCTCAATGTTCACGCTGCGAAATTCCACTGCGGAATTCTACAGCGTGGAATAAACCGCAGCATGTTCTAAATGCCGCGGGAATACGCACGGACAGCTTCCATTGTAGTCAATGGAAGCCGGCCGTCACGCTATACTTCCGCTGTAGCACAGCAGAAATAAAGCGTGAATATGCAGCCCCGCCCACCGCCGGCCACGTCATCTGACACTGCTGGCGCTACGTGCTGTACTGCGCATGTGCGCCGGCCCTCCATGTGGGACGCGTACGGAGGATCTGGACTGGTAAGTATGGGGGTTTTGGGGCGTCCGTCTTGGCCGTGGCCATGAGCCCTTAATGATAAAAAACTAAAACACTTATTTCCATTTCAATTCTGTTTTTCTGGAACGAGGAAACAGAATTTTGACACTGTGTGTGCAGAGAAGATATATCGCACCTACAAAAGATAGAACATATTGGTGGCAACAAACGTGGTCACGCAGATTTTTTTCCGCACGCAGTGCGGCTTTTTTTCCCTTGTGAATATCCGCTCGTCTGACCGAGCCCTCAGAAAGTTGCAAAACTTTTAATTGCACAATAATTTTGAATAAAGGGGGTTCCCATCTGATCCCAACATGGCCAAGATGTGAACGATGTGGATTATGAAGTGGCCAGATGACAGTAAAAGCAGAGCTTGGCCGACTTATACCATTCCTGGAGCTTCTATTGACTTCTATAGGAGTTATGAAAACAGCTACTTCTGTCCTTCCAACAGCCAGTCAGTGTGCTGGGGCCAGAAAAGGAGCTGGAACTTGCAACTTTCAAACTTTTAGGGCATATCCTGTGCACATACATAGGAACACTCTTTTAATTCACTTAAATACAAAAAGACCCCGTGAGCGTGCAAACTTTTGTTTGGCGCAAACTCACTGTCTTGCGCTGCATGGGGAGGTCCGAATTCCTGCTTTTGGCACTTGGGTATTAACGAGGCAGAGTTGCACCTCCTTTTGATGACAGATTTTTGCTGTCTGGGAAATAATGACCCTGAAACTGACACATTCTACACCGAAGCCAACAAAAACATCTTTAAATAAAGCCTCTCCCCCAACATTCACAGCCCCCCCCCCCCCCCCACCAAATAGGAGGGTGAAGAAAATAATTGTGACTCAATGAGGAGCTGTTTTTCCTAATCCGCAGCACATTCTATCACCTTGACCCCTTGGCTGCTGGAGCGTAGAACAGAACTCGTGGCATGGAGCACAGGCAGATATAGTTTGGGTGAAAAGAGTTAAATGTCATAAAACAGAACAGAAATAACTGCTGCACTAATGGCAATGTAATGAAAAACAAATGCTTCAGCAGAGAAATACTTTAGAGAGACATGGATGACAGAAAGCAGAGAACGAGAGAGCAGAGGTACATGGGAGAGTAAAACATGACCGCATTGTGTACCGGATCACATGGAAGGAGGGATCATTCATTTCATGCGGGGCGCTGGAAGCATTTCAACTAAAGTGTCCACCTTCGAAGATGAAGGCGATGCATTTTTGACTCTTGATGACTCTTTTTCTCCTTGTTTGTCGCCAAAAAAAAAAATGCTGCGTCCGGATGTTAGCAGTAAATCAATAGGAAAATGTAAAAAGCCCTACAAATATTGTGTTTCTTAGGACGACTTCACACAACCATGTCTGCGCAGGTATTTGCGCACGCAAAATCTCCAGCCGCTAAATGCAGAGAAGAGAACACATTGATTTCAGCGGGTTTGTTCTCATAAGCGCTTTTGTGCGCACGTAAAAAAGTAGGACCTGCTCTATTTTCCTGCTTTTGGCGCAGCAAAAGACCCATAGAAGTCTATGAGAGATGCAAAGATCTGCAAGGGGAAGGGTGTGACACTGCGCAAAACGCAGGGAAAGAACATATCTGGAGCTCAATAAGCTCTAAAAAGTCTTGAAATCCACAGATAGGATGTGTCAGACATGCGTGAACTGGCCTTGCGTGTGCAAAAAGTACAGTACTATGTGCAGACACACGCAGATTAGGTATCTTTTCAAATATTGCGGAAAAATGCTGCACTGCGACAAGCTACACGTGAACATGCAGCTCAGGGAACCAGGGGCGTAACTATAGAGGGTGCAGGGGATGTGGTTGCACCCGGGCCCAGGAGTCTTAGGGGGCCCATAAGACCTCTCTTCTCCATATAGGGAGCCTAGTACTATGAATAAAGCATTATAGTTGGGGGCCCTGTTACAGGTTTTGCATTGGGGCCCAGGAGCTTCAAGTTATGTCTCTGTGCAGCATGGTTTAGGTATGGGTACAGATAGAGGGGGGCCCCAGCTCACCTTTTGCATCAGGGCCCCTGAGCCTTTAGTTATGCCCGTGCAGGGAACGTTCACTTGGCAGAATCTGACGCTGCATGTTCTGTGCGGATTCTGCCTCTAAAACCATGTGTATTTCACTGCAGATCTGCAAATAAGGAAGATGGATTAATACCTCTGCAGCGCCACCTATTGGAAGGCAGCATTCCTGCAAGTCAACGTCAGACTCTTTATACAAGTCTTTAGAACAATGACTGGGAATTGAAAACGAAAAGCTAGAAAACGATTTACAGACAGCTGTTTCGGAGTCATCGGTATGCAGAAGGTTTCTGGCTTGGCTACATCCCCAAAGCGGTAAATTCACATGTTGGCAAGCACGATATCCAGCCATAGCGGCGAACGTAGTTGCGCATACAGCCCTCTGAAACCGCCCTTAGGCTAGGTGTACACTTGTTTGAAAAAAAAAACACTTCGTTTTATGTCTGCAAAAAGCTGATGTTTTTTCATATGCGGGCACCTCCGTGTGACCTCCGTATTTGGTCCACGGCTCCAGGGGACATAGCAGAATTTGCCAATGTGGATTTCCACATCAAAATCTGCAGAGCTCACTGCAGATTTTGATGCAAAATGGCAGTTTTCACTCCACATTGGACTAGCAACATTTTTGTTGCATTTTTTTTTTTTTTGTGAACAACGCTTGTATTTTTTAATGATCATTTTTGTATACATAATTAATTTCTGGTAATAATTAGAGATGAACGAGCATACTCACTAAGGACAATTGCTCGATCGAGCATTGCCCTTAGCGAGTATCTCCCCGCTCGGGAGAAAAGGTTCGGCTGCCGGCGTGGGTGAGAGGTGAGTTGCGGCAGTGAGCAGAGGGGAGCGGGGGGGAGAGAGGGAGAGAGAGATCTCCCCTCCGTTCCTCCCCGCTCTCCCCCGCAGCTCCTCGCCCGCTGCTGGCAGCCGAATCTTTGCTCCCGAGCGGGCAGGTACTCGCTCATCTCTAGTAATAATATAATTACACTAAATAGATTTTTCATTATTGTTAATTATTGACCGCTCTAAGTTTGGATGTATTGCATGCCCTATTCAAGGTGATCAGACCTCGGCTAGCGATACAAGAGCGAACGGCAGAGGAACAGTTTTTTTTTTAGGATGGATTATTTTTGTGTTGATTTCACTTGAATTGTATTTTTATTGGATTGAGCGCTCAGTATCTGAGAACAGAAAAGAGAGAAGTGGTGAAAACTGCTCCTGTTAGGATTCCCCGCAGTCTCTGACAGCGGGGAACCTAAAGTTAGGATGCTTGATTGCTTAGACAGCCAACTAAAACCAGCTTCGTTAATATACTATGGTGCAGACTTTGGTGACCCGAACTGCCTGTTAAATGTATATGGCGGGCGACTAGAGATGAGCGAGTATACTCGCTAAGGCACATTCCTCGAGCGAGTAGTGCCTTAGCCGAGTATCTCACCGCTCGTCTCCAAAGATTCGGGGGCCGGCGGGGGGCGGGGAGCGGGGGGGGAGAGCTGAGAGGAACAGAGGGGAGATCTGTCTCTCCCCCCCGCTCCCTGCCGCAACTCACCTGTCACCCACGCCGGCCCCCGAATCTTTAGAGACGAGCGGGGAGATACTCGGCTAAGGCACTACTCGCTCGAGTAATGTGCCTTAGCGAGTATACTCGCTCATCTCTACCAGCGACCCTTTAGCAGTTCATTGAAAACGAAGTGAGAAACTCTTCTGGGGGCATATAATATAAAAAAATAGAGTACAACTAACAAAGCATAAACTGGATCTTTAGGCCTCTTTCACACAGAGTTTTGAGCAGGCCACATCGCAACCGAAAAATGCATGAGCGGGATAAGGCCGCGACCTGGTTCATGCTTTCTCGTCCACTCACACAGCGCAGAATTCTTTCGGCCAGCATAAATCTTCTGAAATAGAAGGATGAATGGGAAGCATTTAAAGAGACCAGGATGGATGAACACAGAACTTGCAGACATGTTGAAAACGAAGAAAAATATGTTTATCAAATGGAAAGATGGGGGAATATCTAAAGAATATAATGTGATTTGCAGAAACTGTAGGGCAAGTGTCAGAAAAGCTAAAGCTAATAATGAATTAAAGGGGTTGTCCGGCCATAAGCATTAGGTCTCATTACTTCTGTTTGCCCATTTCCATGCACTTTGTAATATACATTGTGCATGGAAAATGAAGCAAACAGAAGTTTTGGACTTACCTGAAGGGATGCCCCCCCCTGTGTTGCTCCTCCGTCGTCCCTGGTTACCACAAGAATCTTCTCTTCTTCTTGTCGGGCCGAAGCAGCTCTTGTCGGCACGGGAACGAGCCCCTTCTCATCCGCGCATGCGCAGTTCTTCTCTCTGCAGCCGGGACCGATATACGATCTTCTTGTGTGCAGGGGGGGGGGGAGGATGGAAGAGCCTCAGAGCAGGAACTGAGCTCCCGCCCCCTCTCTGCCTCTTTTCCGCCCCTCTGCACTATTTTCAATGAGGAGAGGCGGGACGGGGGCGGGGCTAAGGTCCGATAATTAGCCCCGCCCCTGTCTCAGCTCTCCCCATTGCAAATAGTGCAGAGGGGCGGAGAGGAGGCAGAGAGGGGGCGGGAGCTCAGTTCCTGCTCTGAGGCTCTTCCATCCTCCCCCCTGCACACAAGAAGATCGTATATCGGTCCCGGCTGCAGAGAGAACTGCGCATGCGCGGATGAGAAGGGGCTCGTTCCCGCGCCGACAAGAGCTGCTGCGGCCCGACAAGAAGAAGAGAAGATTCTTGTGGTAACCAGGGACGACGGAGGAGCAACACAGGGGGGGGGGGCATCCCTTCAGGTAAGTCCAAAACATCTGTTTGCTTCATTTTCCATGCACAATGTATATTACAAAGTGCATGGAAATGGGCAAACAGAAGTAATGAGACCTCATGTTTATGGCCGGACAACCCCTTTAAGGCTTGCAACAGAGGCCAAAAGCAATAAAAAAGGATTTGGGGGGTATCTCAAAAGCAAAAGAAAAGTCAAAGATGCTATTGGATGCTTACAAGATGAAAATACTGAATTGGTTAAGAATGATGTTGAGAAGGCCAAACGTTTAAATTCCTATTTTGTATCCGTTTTCTCTCAGAAAGTAGATGGAACATCAACTGATCTTCCCTGTGCTATCGGGGGAATAAAAAATGCAGGCTATCTGTAAGCAGAGAGATGGCGAGGGAACACTTAACTAACTTAAATAAATTCAAGTCTCAAGGTCCAGATGAATTACATCCTAGGATACTAAAGGAAGCAGCGGAGGTAATTGGTGAACCACTCACCATAATCTTTGAAAATTCCCAGAGAACAGGAGAAGTCTCAGAAGATTGGAAAAGGGCAAATGTTGTCCCTATCTTTAAAAAAGGGAAGAAGGTGGATCCAGGAAACTACAGGCCTGTGAGCCTGACTTTGAACAAATTATTAAACAGCATGTATGCAAGTACTTGGATGAAAATGGAGTAATTAACCAGAGCCAGCATGGGTTTGTAACAAACAAGTCATGCCAGACTAATCAAATTTCCTTCTATGACAGTATCACCGACTGGGTTGATCAGGGAAATGCGGTGGATATAGTTTATCTTGACCTTAGTAAAGCATTTGACAAAGTATCTCATACTATACTTATTGAAAAAATGACCAAATATGGGATTAATAAGGCAACTGTTAGGTGGATTCACAACTGGCTGAGTGGTCGTACTCAAAGAGTGGTCATAAATGGCTGCACATCCAAATGGAAGAATGTATCAAGTAGGGTACCACAAGGCTCTGTCCTAGGCCCAGTGTTGTTCAACATTTTTATAAATGATCTGGAGGAGGGAATTGATGGGAAACTGATCAAATTGGCAGATGACACAAAGCTAGGAGGAATAGCTAACACTGGGGAAGAGAGAGAGAGAGGATTCAAAAAGATCTAGAAGAGCTTGCACAGTGGGCAGCAACTAACAGAATGGTATTTAACAAGGAGAAATGCAAAGTCGTACATCTGGGCAAGAAAAATGAAGAAAGCACATACAGAATGTGAGGAATTGAGCTAAGCAGAAGCACATGTGAAAAAGATTTGGGTATACTAATAGATCATAGACTGAACATGAGTCAACAATGTGATGCAGCAGCTAAAAAGGCAAACACAATTCTCGGATGTATTAGGAGAAGCATAGATCCCAGATCACAAGAGGTCATTATTCTCCTCTACTCCTCCTTAGTCAGACCTCATTTGGAATACTGTGTCCAGTTCTGGGCAACTCACTTTAAAAAAGACAGAGACAAACTGGAGCAAGTTCAGAGAAGAGTTACCAGGATGGTGAGCGGTCTGCAAATCACGTCCTATGAGGAACGGTTAAAGGATCTGGGAATGTTTAGCTTGCAAAAAAGCAGGCTGAGAGGAGACTTAATAGCGGTCTACAAATATCTGAAGGGCTGTCACAGTGCAGAGGGATCAGCCCTATTCTCATTTGCACAAGGAAAGACTAGAAGCAATGGGATGAAACTGAAAGGGAGGAGACACAGATTAGATATTAGAAGACACTTTCTGACCATGAGGGTGATGAATGAGTGGAACAGGTTACCACGGGAGGTGGTGAGTTCTCCTTCAATTGAAATGTTCAAACAAAGGCTGGACCAATATCTCTCTGGGATGATTTAATAAATCCTGCACTGAGCAGGGGGTTGGACCTGATGACCCTGGAGGTCCCTTCCAACTCTACCATTCTATGATAAGCCTATGGAAGCCACCAGCTGATCATGGCCGGAAGATAGGGCAAGACCTATTATCGCGGCCGCGGCGCTAGAGGAGGGGCGTGGGAAAACCTGGGAAAGCCCTTTAGCCACACCCCCTATCTCTCAAATATGGGGTGATATGTAAGAGATCCCCTGTAGCTCCGCCCCCCTCTCCTCGCTATGTGGGGACTAAGGTATTTCCTACAACGAGTTTCACCGCAGAGGACGGAACGGTGGCATCACGAGTGACAAGAAGATTAAAGGTAATCGCTAGTTGCTCTTTCCCTGTGACCTCTCCCAACAGTAACTTGGACGGGTCCTGAGCTACCCTCAGGGAAGGAGATGGTAGAGCCACTCGTGACAGAACTCCCGCCATCTCCTCGGCTGTGGGCTCAATCCTTGGATGCTGCACTTGTCACTAGGGTCTACTAGATCTTACTTATCAAAGATCTGATGCGTGGGTGGTGATGTGCAACACAGATTTAAGGGCACATCGCAGCAGACAGAGTTACCATTAATATACAAGGTTTCTTTAAGAACACAAGAATGTAGGTAATTAACAGTATAGAAACAGGTGATCAATTCTACTTTTACTGTATGCTGATAGCATTGTTTAATAGCTATCTGCACTAGATAAATCCTAGTGGAGATACTTGGTGCAAGATGTAAGATAACAACAGTACTTAGAAAACAAGATTAATGATATCTTATGAAGGCTGGTTGTGTTACATTGAAACGCAGTTCACATAATACGATACACAGTTCTTCTGGGAAAGATTATCACTTCACGATTATCAGTGCAATGTATCTGAAGACAGCGTATAACTGAATACAACGTATAACACAGCAATTAGGCCAATAATTAACACAACCATACTAATACAAGGGTTTGTGTCTCTGCATCATTTTTGCATCAGTCCATAACTTACGAGCAATGTCCCTGCTATATAACAACTGCTGCAGCGTCTACCTATTCAAGAAGCTTGTTGCGTTACTAGTCTTGTCCCTGGCAGTGCGCACACCGAACAGTAGGATAGAGGCCGGCCTCACTTACAGTTTGTTGCGTGGGAATTGTCACTGTCCAGGTACTTCCCTTAGCTGGTCTCCCATTGATCAGTTCAGTGAACTTAAAGGCCCTTGTCGCAGCACTTGCAGCTTCTGTCCTCTCTGTGCACCGTTACACCTTCACTCTACAGCACCTAAAATAGGCTGGATGTAGATCCTGCTGCCTTTGTCTCACAGGTGCCGGGCTTTTCAGACTCTTGAGGATGCGTCTGCCTCCTGCTGGTAGCCACTGCTCTGCAGCCTATGGCATCTCCTTAATGGTCATTTTAGTAGCATCTCTAACACACAGCACGTAACGATCTGGTGCGGGTTCGAAGTCTCTTGCTGTAACCTGAGCAGACAGATAGCATGGTTATTAAAGCCAGGGGTCAGTATTGGGTAAGTATCAGTTGCAGTACAAGTGAACAGGCAGATAGCGTAGTCAGAGGAAGACCAGAGGTCGGTAAGGGGTAAGTATCAGTTCATGGTGTGGAGAATCATTTAGGTAGCATAGTCGGAGGAAGGCCAGAGGTCGGTAACAGGTAAGTATCAGTTCATGGTGTGGAGGAGCAGTCAGGTAGCATAGTCAGAGGAAGGCCACAGGTCAGTAACATGTAAGTATCAATTCATGGTGTAGAGGAGCAGGCAGATAGCATAGTCAGAGAAAGGCCAGAGGTCAGTAACAGGTAAGTATCAGTTTGCAGTGTGGAGGAGCAGGCAGGTAGCATAGTCAAAGAAAGGCCAGAAGTCAGTAACGGTAGGTATCAGTTCACTGTGTAGAGGAGCAGGCAAGTGGTGGAGCTTAACTGCTGTCTGTGAACTCAATAATCAAGCAGGGAGAAAGTGGCAGGGCCAGGCTTTTATAGGACTTCCAATCTGGGAGAACAGGGTAGAGCCAAGCAGGAGGCTGGATCAGGAGCAGGAACCAAGAACAAGGTCATGCAAGGGAACTATCCAAAGGCTGGATAGCTCAGCAGGTAGAGTTGTGGCCTGGAACATAGGCTCTCCTTGGTTCAAGTCCTAATACAGCAACACTCTCTGCTCATGTACTGTCGCAGCAGATCTTCCTTTTTATAGCGATCACCAAGTCCCTCTTAAATATTCTTACAGAGCATGTTCATTTCAAATTGTCACGTTTCATGCACCCTTAAAGCCCACCATAATGACCATAGTTTTAAAACTGTAATTAAAAATAAACATATAGCACTTGAATTCTGTCCCACTATTTTTCAGCCTGCAACCTGGCTGGACCTTCGGCAGTGGTCTGGTCAGCCGATGTATGTCTATCAGTAAGGCTTATTTCACACCTGCGCCCGGGGTGTTCCGTTCTCCTGCTCCGTTCGGGGAGTACGAAAGGGGAATTCCCTGGCTAAATGGGTCCATCTTATGATAGAACTGAATAGCGCTGAACAAACCACATTGACTATAATCCTGCTCAGCTGCCCGGCACTTTACTAGAAAAAAGGCGCTGCATGCAGGATCTGCTTAAAAAAAAAAAAAAAAAAGATTAAAAACTTCATAGAATAAAACATATTCCAAATACCAAGTACGTTCACATGTAGTAAAACGAAACAATATCACATAATAAAAGTTTTACAAAAAAAAGAATAGTAATTTGGATGTCAAAGGAAGAAAATTTTAATATGTTAATAATAGCTAAAGAAGAAAATTGCGCGAAACTACCAGTTAGACGGAGTAAAACGTGTGACTCTCAGCCTCAATTATATACTCTTATGTTTATCTCGAATATTTTTTGAATGCACAGTCAAATTTAAAAGCTACGGGAACTTTCTTTCCTATGAAAAGCCATTACTGCCGACTGTTGAAGGATTATTCACAAATTATAAGAGTTTTCTGATTTATTTTTTAATCATCCATTCCCCCCCGCCTTATTTGCTGCCTATCACAAGTTTGTGCAGTTCTTCAGATGTGTCCATTGGTTTGGATGTTGGCAAGTCACATGACCAGTGACATCCCGCATAGAGGTCACATAGACCTGCAGTTGATAGACTCGGCACTTTATAGGGGATGTCACTGGTGACGTATTGGGAGGAGATTGCCTGCGGTGGTCACATAGATATACAAGTACGTCACTGCTGCAGCCAATGTAAGCAGAGACTGGCGGGGAGGACGGAGTGGCGATGCTGGAGCACAGTAATGTGATGTTTTAAGGGTTGCTCCTAACTTTGCATTGCATGACCAAGACGGAAACACCACTGAATACGAGTCGGGTGGCCGAGCTGACACAAATGGCTGGGTTCTACTGAGCTACACTGTTTTTATAACTCCCATAAAGCCAATAGGAGTTGTGCAACTGGTATTCTACAGCAATCTATGCTGCTTCCATAACACAGCCGCTGCAGAAACAGTGTAACTAAATGTTTACATGCAGTGGAGCTCTATTTAGTGAGCACTAGAGATAAGCGAACGTACTCGTTTAGAGCAATTACTCGAGCAAGCATCGTTTTTTTCGAGTAACTGCCTAATCGGGCGAAAAGATTCGGGGGGCGCCGGGGGTGAGTGGGGGGCTGCAGTGGGGAGTGAGGGGGAAAGAGAGAGAGAGAGCTCCCCCTGTTCCCCCCTGCTACCCCCCGCTCCACCCCGCCGCCCACCGCCACCCGGCGCTCCCCGAATCTTTTCGCCCGAGTAGGCAGTTACTCGAAAAAAGCGATGCTCGATCGAGTAATTGTCCTAAACGAGTACGTTCGCTCATCGCTAGTGAGCACCATAGCAAGGAGGCAGCAGAGACCTAATTTGAAGCTGCTGGGTCCCAGTGCAAAATGTGTAACAGGGCCCCCCCAACTATAATGCTTCATTCATGTAACTGGTCTCCTTACATGGGGAAGCACCAGCGCACCACAGCCGATTCAATCAGCTTATCACCAAGGATCCCAAGGGGCAGACCCCAGGTGATCAACTATAGATAACCTATGATAAGGTTAGGTCATCAATAGTTTATCCTGGAAAACTCATTTATAGGGAATGTGTCATCAGGCTCCCCAACTATAAGGCCTCATGTCCACAGGGAAAATCAGGCCCGCCGCGGATTCTTCATGGAGAATCCGTAGCAGTCCCTCCTCCCCCGCGGACATCCGCCGGGCCGAAGAAAGAAGATCCGGCCGCGAAGAAGGGAAGACCCATACCGTCCGGAGAGGTGAGTTTTAATTCAGGCGCGGGTCTCCCGTGGATCCGGACGGCTTCCATAGGCTTCAATAGAACCCGTGGGAGACCCGCACTAAAATGGAGCATGTCACGGATTTTTTCCCGCACGCAGATGCGCGCCTGAAGGGAAAAATGACATCACAGGTATTTAACTACCTGCGGGTGTCCAATGCATCCCTATGAGACACGGATCCGCTTGTGGGAAAAACGCTGCGGATTTTAAATGTTAATTGTACCGTGGACATGAGGCCTAAGGCTGGGTTCACACGGGGCGGATGTGCAGCAGAAATTCCATCTGGAATTTCACCGTGGCAAATCTGCCTGCGGCCACTAATCCCAGGCTTAGCCAGCCATGTGGACGGGATTTCTCAGAAAAGCCGGCAGAAGCAGGCGCTGCGGCACGGATTCGGCAGCCGCAGCATGTTCATTTTTTTTCTTTTTCCGCTGCGGCCGCGCTCTCCTCTATGGGAGCGCCGGCCACAGTGGAAGAGTGAGTGGCCAGGCCGCTTCAAAACCCATGGCTAAGTGCCGCGGGTTTTGAAGCAGCACTTCTCCCGGCGGAAATCTCACGGTTTTTCGTTGCGGCCAAACCGCGAGATTTCCGCCGGAAATCCGTCGTGTGAGAACCCAGGCTAATGGTTTATCCTGGAAAATCCAGTGCCATTAGGCCCCACAATTATAATGCTTCATTCATAGTACTGGTCTCCTTATATAGGGGAAGCACCCAAGCACCACAGCTTCTTCAATCAGCTGATCGCCGGGGATCCCAAGTGGCAGACCCCAGATGATCAACTATTGATAACCTATCATAAGGATAGGTCATTATTAGTTTCTCCTGGAAAACCTATTTGAAGGGGTTTGCAACAAAAATGACATGATAACTTTATTCAATGGTTCAGTACGATTACTACGATACGAAGCTTATATAGTTTTTTCTTTTGGCTGTACTATTTTTTTTTCAAAGATATCCAATTTTTTAAAATTATTTTCTGTCACCATCTTCTGACCACAATAACTTTTTAAATTTTTTGGTCAACATAGATGTACAAATGGCTTATTTTGTGCGGGACGTTATGTAGTTTGGTACCATTTTTGGATACATACAACGTTTTGATCGCTTTTTATTAAATATTTCCATTGTTTCTTGGAGACGGTGACCAAAAAAAAGCACAATTCTGGCTTTCTTTATTTTTTTTCTGACGACATTCATTGTGCGAGGTAAATAATGCATTACTTTGATAGATCAGACTTTTACAGACACAGCGATACCAAATATGTATTTTTGTTTTCTTATTTAGATTATTTTATAATCTATATGGCATAAGTTGTTTTTTTTTAACTTTTATTACTTTTTTATTTTTTAACAATTAGTATAACTTTTTAAAACTTATTTTTACTTTGTTTTTTAGTCTCTAGAGGAGACAACCGCTTGCGATGCTTTGATCAATCCTTCCATAGCTTTACATTATACTGCGGTCTGACAGGCATTCTATCAAGCTATGCTATAGGCATGGCTTTATAGGCAGTCTGCTATAACAACCCTGGGGCCTTTCAGAAGGCCCCCGGCTGCCATGACACCCGTACGGGACCCCCAGGGATTGAAATGCCGCTGTCAGAATTGACAGCGGCATTTAAAGGGTTAACAGCTCTGACGAGCCGCGCGGCTTATCGGAGCTGTTCTGGGTGGGTGCCAGCTGTAAGAAGCAGCCAGCAGCCACAATGTATGGGGTGAGATCACCCCGCAATCTACCTTCATACATAACCTGAACGCGCAGGACGTAACTATATGTCCTACAGCGTTGAGGAGTTAAAAGGAATGTGTCATCAGGGCCCCAAAGTATAATGCTTCATTCATTGTACTGGTCTCCTCCCACTATATAAGGCACTTGTCAGGCCTCACATGGAATACTGCGCACAGTTCTGGACACTGGTGCTCAGGAAAGATTTTAGAGTGCTGGATGGGGTTCAAAGAAGGGCAACTAAACTAATACATGGAATGATGGGACTGGAATACCCAGAGAGGCTAACAAAATTTGGATTATTTACCCTGGAAAAAAGACAGCTAGGGGGTGATCAAATAACTATGTATAAATCCATGAGGGGACAATACAAGGATCTCTCCCAGGATCTGTTTATACCCAGGACTGCAACGCTAACAAGAGGGCATCCGCTATGTCTAGAAGGAAAAGGGTTCTTTACTGTAAGAGCAGTGAGACTGTGGAACTCTCTGCCTGAGGATGTGGTGATGGCAAAATCCATAGAGGACTTTAAAAGGGGACTTGATGTCTCTCTAGAGGGGAAGGGTATTACAGGATATAAATCTTAGGTTAATTGTTAATCCAGGTATACAGGCAGGTATAAACTATTAGGGGTTGATCCAAGGAACAGTCTGATTGCCATTAGGGAGTCGGGAAGGAATTTTCCCCCAAAAGGGCTAATTGGCTCCTGCCTCTTGGGGTTTTTACCTTTCTCTGGATCAACAACATGGAAGGATTAATAGGCTGAACTAGATGGACATTGTCTTCATTCGGCCCTACATACTCTGTTACTATGTCTCCTTATATGTGGAAGCACCCGAGTGCTACAGCCTCTTCAATCATCTGATCACCAGGGATCCCAAGTGGCAGACCTCAGATGATCACCTATTTATGACCTACTATAAAGATAGATCATCAATATTTTATCCTGAAAAACCCCTTTAAAGGGAATGTGCCATAAAAAAAACGCCTATTGTATAAATTAAGTTTTTACATTGAGCAAATTGCTTAAGAAGTTTTGGTGATTGCTTTTATTTTCTATGTCACTGTATATTTGAAAAACCTCCTGACCTCTTGTTGTTTACACACTGACCACTGAATGTTATTTCTGTCTGACACTTCCTGTTCTGTAGAGAAAACATCTCAACTGTCATCTCATTACAATCACAGGCAGGATTACAATGAAAAGTAACATCTATGTATAGATAACACAGGATCCACCATTCATAATGGGTGAAGGTCACAGCTCACTTCTTCCCCCTCCCTGCACAAGTCACAAACATGCCCACAACATTCTCCCATAGAATTCAATTGGTCAGCTACTGTTCATTGTTTCTATGCCCCATGAACAAATGTAAAGAATATCTCTGAATGCTGTTAACTGCAGCTCATGCAAGATGGCCGACCCATGCTTGTGTACAGACAAAAGAATGAAAAACCTGCAATCAGAAATTAAAAGCAGATGATGAAAAAATAAACTGTTAATAACTCATGTTAATTACCGTTGCTCATCGTAATCGGCCAAGCGATAAAATCAGGCTGATTTTCACAAGATTGGATCTAACTGACCTTTGACAAAAATCAGCGGTGTCTCTTCAACTCCTTAGGCTGGGTTCTCACGGGACAGATTTTGTGGACCCCAGCAGCACCGGCAATGCGGCGCAGAATTGATAGCCGCAGCATGTCAATTTTTTATTTTTACTTAGCTCCGCCCCCGTCCCACCACTCCTATTGCAAAGTGTGGCGAGGGGCGGAGAGGGGGCGGGAGCTCAATGCACTAGCTCCGGCCTGGCCCGCCTCCTCCCATTGCAGAAAAAGGCAACGTGAAAACCCGACCGATACATGCTCATCTGAATAAGCCCATAAGGACAAAAATATGTATTACATGGTTAATGAGTTGCACCAGAATTACTATTTATGTCACATACGCCATTCTGACAGGTTTGCTGCAGTTTGCCTCACCTCATCTCTTAAACCTGGAAACGTTACCATCTCTTCAACTTCCGTTAGTATATTCCATTCCATTAATTTAACCCCTTAGTGACGAATCCTGTTTGTGCCTTAGTGATGGAGCCAAATTTTGAAAATCTGACGTGTCTCTTTAACATAGAATAACTCCATAAAGGTTTTGCATATCCAAGTGATTCTGGCATTGTGTTTTTGCCACATATTGTACTTCATTAAGGTGGTAAAAATAGACCGATAGAATTTGTGAATATTTATTAAAAGTGCCAAAATTGGGAAAATTTTGGAAAAAATTTTATTTTTTCACATTTTCAACTGTAATATTTCAAATATGTGCAAACATACTGTACAAAAAGGAAAGGAGCAGCCGGTGGCTTTCAGAACAGACATTTTTCTTGAAGGTGATTTAGGCCCCATTGCCCACTTGTAGAGCCATTGAGCGCCCAAAACGACAGAGAACCCCAACAGATGACCCCATTTTGAAAACTAAGACCCCTTATGAAATTCATCTAGGGGTGTAATACGTATTTTTACCCCACCGTTTTTGAATGAATCTAAGCAAAGCAGAAGGAAAAAATTACGATTTTAATTTTTTTGGCAATTATGTCATTTTAAATATAGTTTTTTTTTGTACAGCACACACATGAAGGAAGACTTTCCCCCCAAAATGGATACCCCCATTTGTCCTGTGTTCAGAGACATAATCACTGTGGCCCTATAATATAATATGTCCGTAGGCCAACAGGGCCTAAACCGAAAAGAGCTTTCAGAACAGACATTTTTTTTAAGGTGATTTAGACCCCATTGCCCACTTGTAGAGCCTTTCAGTGGATAAAACCCCCACAAATGACCCCATTTTGAAAACTAGACCTCTTACCGAATTCATGTACGGGTGTACTCTTTGGCAATTGTGTCATTTTAAAAACAGTTTTTTTTTGTACCGCATACAAATGAATAAAGAATTTCACCCCAAAATGGATACCCCTGTTTGTTCCGTATTCATAAATATACCCATTGTGGCCCTAATCTTCGGTCTAGCTGCACAACGGGCCCAAACCAAAAGGAGCATTGAAGTTCAACTGTTTTTAACTTTTACATAATCTCCATTATCCGTTGGATAACGGCGATCACGTGACCAGGGACTGCTCACCGTGGCACTCGGTCACTGCTCCAGGCTCTCAGCTACCTTTAGTAGCCAGGAGCAAGAGGATTTTAAATTTCCCAGACCCTCCTCAGCTTCAGCGCTTGCCTCCACCATTTTGCCGACATATGCATGCGTCAAAGTTGGGTAAAAGGTCAATGGATAAAGATCCCATCGAGGGATATCACCTGAGGCCTCAGGCCTTCTACACACGGGTGGGTCGAACCCTACATGCGAGATTCCCGCAGTGAAGTTTGACCCACTGCCCCCAGAGTACCTGTCCGGCAGCTTCTGTCACTCCGTTGCACATGCGCATTAGATGCTGGGGCAGCATGGCACGTATTCCGCGATACTTCTGCAGTGCTCACTGCGGAAGTGCCGCGCGACAGACAGCTCCCATTGACTGCAATAAATGCCTGCCGTGCGTAACCCGCACAAAATCGCAGCATGCTGTGATTTATTCTCCGCGAGCGTAAAATCACAATCGATTTCAGCTTGTGGAGATGAAATGGCATTTTGCCATTGGATACTATGGGCTGTATTTGCTGCGGAGTCCAGAGGCGGATGCCCGTCGCGGACTCCGCAATGCAAATATGCCCGTGTGCAGGAGGCCTTAGGCAAGTACTTTCACCTCCCCTCATGGATCGGCTCCATGACGAGAGGTGAAGTTTTAACTTCTTTTTACTTCTACGTGATCGCTGTTATCCATTGGATATCAGCGATCACATGACTGCGGACCGCGGCACCCCGTGAGATCCCCAGGCTCTCTGCTATGATTGGTAGCCAGGAACAGGGAAATTTTAAATTACTCTGGCAATCTGCAGCTTTTGCATATGCATCCGCCACTTTTGTGATGGGTGCGTGAGCAGAAACTGGGGAAAGGCCTGCAGATAAACCCAGGGGCCTTAGGTACATGATTTCATCGTCCCTCATGGATTTTTTTCTTGGGGCGCATGTGCAGAAGGGGGCAGAGGCTCCGTTCCGGAGCAGGACATCGCTGGGGATCGCAGAGGACCTTGGTAAGTAGTTTCAGCGCCCCTCATAGTTGCGATCTGTGAGGGGAGCTGAAATCTTTTTTAACCTTTTATTTACTTTATTGCTATCGGCGCTATCCATTTTACGTCCTTTATGATTAAAGCCCACTTAGGCAGGACGTAAAAAGGCAATGGGGCCGTCACTAAGGGGTTAAATGGCTCTGTTAATAGCAGAACATAAACACAGATGTGAACGAGCCTCTAAGCTTTTGCAGATTTGCTGTTGTTTCTTCATGCTGATTACTAGGTTTGAATCATATTGAGAACCGGAAGTGCATGCAAAAAATGCATTTTTTTCAACCTACTAGTGCTGGGATGCAATACCAAAAACAAACCCATGGACAAGAGTGGCGCTGTTTCATTATGAAAAAGCCAGGTTTTTTTTACATTTTATAAAACTGCGTATATAGTACTTTAGATAACGTATCTAAGCCATCCAATGAGATACAGTGACTCACTGCTGAGAGGTTTAAGAGGGAATTCACATGCAAATCACCTGATGAGGATGTTTTCTGCAGCAAGCAGGGGTGTAACTATAGAGGGTGCAGGGGATGCGGTTGCACCCGGACCCAGGAGCCTTAGGGGGCCCATAAGGCCTCTCTTCTCCATATAGGGAGCGCAGTACTATGAATAAAGCATTATAGTTGGGGGCCCTGTTACAGGTTTTGCATTGGGACCCAGAAGCTTCAAGTTATGTCTCTGTGCAGCATGGTTTAGGTATGGGTACGGGTACAGATACAGATAGAGGGGGGGCGCAGCTCACGTTTTGCATCAGGGCCCCTGAGCCTTTAGTTACGCCCCTGGAAGCAAGCACATGTTTTTTTGTACACGCCATGCAGATGGATAGGATAATGGCAGAAATTTAACCCTAAGGCCTCCTTCACACAACCGAATGTGTCTTTATGTTTACAGATATGCAGCATTTTTTCGCATGAAGCAATATTTGACCAGATCAAGTTGCGATCTATAGTCACGTATTTCATGCCATTCACACAGGGCGCTGTTGCGTGAATGTTAAAGAATACGCCGAAGTGATGGAAACCAACATTGCTATGAAATGCTCGGAATGTCAATTAATGCCTAATTAGGACAAGCTGTGTTCTTTTCCCAGCGTTGTATGCAAGGTAACCCCCTCCCTCTCCCTTTTTTCCAGCTTCCATAAGAGTCTATGGAAGCTTCCGGCGTTTTCCAGCAAAATATAGGGCAAGAGCTATCTTTTTACAGGACGTATGAAATACGCGACAGAAAATGGTCGCGTATGTCTTATTTTTCCCAGCGCAATTTTTTTATGTGGCAAAAAAACGCTCATCTGAATGAATACATTGGATTCCAATGCTTCGCTGTATTTTGTGGGGGATTTTCTTTTTACGCGGCTAAATGCCTCCTTAAATATGGTCGTTCGCACCTAGCAAAATTGGGGCAAATTTTCTGCAATGCCAAATCTGCACCAAAAGCCATGTCACTTCAATAAAAAGTGCCCAAATCTGCATCACCGGTATGGCCTTTGACTCTGATTCAGCTGCCAATCCTCATGTGATTGCAGCCTGCACATGACGATACTCCTCTCACCTCTAATTACTGAGCGCTCACTTCCAGCACTAAGAGCGCAGCGCACACCGTCACCTGCAACATCCATCTTTCCCTCAGTGACAGGCAGTCCACTTCCGCATCACCAGGCCGGCGGTGGTGGCGCTCAATAGTGGTTGCTGGGTGAAGGAGATTTTGACATGGATTTTTCTGTGGCTTTTGCACTGTTTAAAATCTGCACCAATTCCGCTACATGTGAACGCACCCTAAAGGCTCTTACACAAGGCCATAGGCGTTTTTACGTGCGCCCGCTGGCGCCGTAAAAATGCGCGAATAGCACCAGTTCGGACTCCCCTCCATCCCCCTCACCGACTCACCTTCTCTCTCCTCCCATCCTGCCGTTGCAATGGAAGGTGGCCGGGGGTGGGGGTGGAGCTAAGCCCCCGCCCCTTGTCCGCAGCCAGCAATGGGAGGGGTGTGACAGCCTGGCGTGAAAGCACTCTAGTCCGTAAGGAAATGGCAGCATAAAGTAGTACATCAACTCTTCACTATATCAAAAAAAAATTATTATTGTTCCATAGGTAAAATTTCAGGCAACGTTTTGGCCAATATTTGGCCTTTATCAAGCCATTATCCCATGTGATAATGCAAGAGATCCATTGCTCTCCTCCGGATCTCATAGAATTGTCTTCTATGAGTGTGTTCGAAACGCAGTGCATACTCAATTACATTACGTATTTTTCTAGGAGACACGAGAGAAAAAACATAAGAAGCCATAACAAGACAGCGTGCGTAAAATCCACTGCACATGTGCAGGCATATGCAAGCAAAAACGAGACAATACGCGGGGATATGCGATTCCCTGCGCAAGTAAAGTGCTGTAATTTTTACGCAGTGTTTTACGATACGGTCATGTGAGCCGGGCCTTACACTGAGGCTCACAATTATAGACAACATCATCTAAATAACAACACACAAGTAGTTGTACTGTTCATGTCTTCTATTGAGCACATTGAGTAACATCCACAGTGCATGGAGAAAAAGTAAGTGATCCTTGCAATTTAATTACCAGTAGATCTCCCTTTAGCTGCAATCGCCTCAACCAAACTTTTCCTTTAGCTGCACATATGATTTTTACAATATTGAAGAGAAATTTTGGACCATTCGTCACTGCAAAAATTTGTCTCAGTTCATCAATATTTCAGGGATGCCTTTTGTACACAGCCCTCTTCAGGTCATGCCACGGTAATTCCATAGGGTTGAGGTCACAGTACTCAATAGAAAACATAATCGGTACAACTGTTTGTGTGTTAGTAGTTGATTATGTTTGTCTATAATTGTGACTTAGATAACAATCAGACTACATTTTATTTGTAATGAAATCCAGGTACTTCCGAAAAGGTTCACTTACTTTTTCTTGGGTGGTTCATGACATTCGCCTCTTCCGTAAACATAATTTATGTCTAATATTAATTTGAAAATTTAGCTTTTTAGACTAGAAATTACCCTTTTTAAGTAGAGTTTTTATTGAGTCATCATCGCTTTGATCTTGATAACTTGGGAAAGTCTTCCATCCCCTTCACCCTTTCCTTTCGGGAGACAGGCTACATCTGGCTTCTACATGAGTGTTATTGATATAACATAGAAGAAGCCACCAGATTTATCTATCCAGGAAGCTCGGCTGTTTCTTCCTCTCTCCAATATTCTGAAAACCAAATTTAGCAGTAAACGTCAAACAGACCGAAATTAGTCCAACAGTAATGATTTAACGAACTCCTCTTCCTAGAACCCAGTGTTGTTCACATCATCGTTGACGGCTTTCTTCCCCTCTCTTTTTCTTCCTCTCTCTCTCTCACTAACTTCTCCGACCCAATTAAAGAATTTTTGAGGTTTCCCTCTACTTGGCATGCAGATCCTTATGATTAGCCACAAATTAATTTCTGGAACTGTAAGAAAATCTCACAGAGACCCAGAAAAACCACATAACTCGCAGCAAATTCTTTTCTCTGTTTTTGGGCCGAGGAATTCAGTGTGGGAAAGGAACAGAAAGAATGTACGCAGAGTCATTTTTTCCTCCACAACTTCTCATATCCTCCGATGGCTACATAGAAAACATAAGCTTTCTTAATGTTTCTGCCACCTTTATTACTCAGCAAACTGATGGCCCGTAATCATTTGATTTGGTTTTGAAAGGTCTTTTGTTATATTTTTGATACTTTTTGACAAAAGTGTTTCAATTTCTGGATGAGGAGAGGTGATTAAAAGTTTGTCCACTTTGGACGATCTATTTTGCTGTGACTGACAGCGATCAGTTTGATCTGTGTGATCGAGCCAAGCGGCAAGTGTTCAATTTCCACGCAGCGCCACCCCAGGCCTAATTAAGTATTAACTGCTGCCCACTGAAATCAAATGACTGTCCATGTATGAATGGTCTTGCTGGATCCTCCAGAGCAAGAGATGCTTTTTCCTTTTACTGCCTGTCGAAGCTTTGGCTAATAGATGACCGTTCTGCATACGGACTGCTATTTACTCCATTATTACTACTAATCTTTTACTGTTATTAGCCATCTGTTAATTAATGTTTTTGGTAAACCAGATAACCCCTTATGATGGGTAAATTCATTGTCATAGTGTTACAGCTATATTTGGTTTGACCTTACCAGTGATTCATCAATCAAGTGGCACCAGGAGCCGTTAGTGTTGCCAGAGCAATACAACCCTAAACGTTTTGGGTGGTTCACCGTTAGGTTTGTAATAAATCCTAAGTCCTATAGACAGGACATGGCGTACCTAAGTTCACTGAACGAGATACTTTTCGCTTGGGATGGAGATTCCGATTTGGATTTAAAAAGAATGAAGGCCAAAAGGCAATAATTATAGGGGTGCGGATTCAGTGTGGATTTTCAGAATTGAAAAATCTGCACCTCTTGATGTGGATCCACAGCAGACTTCACCCCTTGGAAATCAGGGCCGCAGGGAAAAATCAGGAGGGATGAGGCACTTCTTGATGCAGAATCAGCATTGGGTCTTCCAGGTGCAGATCGATCTATGTATCTATCTACAATTTTATTTTATATGATACTGTGTGACATAATTAACATATAGTCTAATTAATCATTTCTACAATAGAGACAATATCTTAGTTTCACTGTCCTTACGGTGTCCCTTTTTTGTAATTTCCCTTCAAGGACAGCAGGGGGCAGATACTGCCTTTTTTACGATCCGTTCAAAACATCGCTGCAAGTTGAGATACAAAGGACAATAGATATATACACAAAGGCTTCTACTATATATATAAGACTGGAAGCAAAAGTTTCATTATTTTTCTCCATATCTGATTTATATATCTATATATTCAGTTTTTTTTCACCAACAAGAACTTTAAAAAACTAGTAAAAAAGAAAAAAAGCCTCCCCATGAAGAATTTTTATGACACATCTTGTCAGAACCTTGAACTAGTTAAAAAGGAACAAAAAAGTGATTTCACATTTTGTTATGTTGGATTAGAAAAATTTTTGCATAATTTCCATTTTGACTTTCTAAGTGTAAATCATTATTATTGGAGTCCTCCGTTTGGGACAAGGATCCAGTTTGCTGCTTGTCACTCAATACCTTATGATAGTCAGAGTGGTTTGTTGGCACCCCTACTAGGAAACTCAGGCATATACCTCCCCATCCCACCTCCACAGTTGCACCCCTATGTGGTGCTGTACTGAGATACCAGTTACTTATTGGTCTGTATCATAGCTGGCTAAGGCTTACCATATATATAATTGGTGGCAATGCAGCTGATTGATCGTCCATAGGATTGTTCATATAAACAATTCCACCAGCAACACGTTTGATTAAACTGGATGGCCAGGATGTCAGCTTAAGGCCTGTTTCATAAGTCATGTATGTGAAGCCCATGTTTCCCTATGGAGCCTTCCTCTCTGTTGCATCACATCACACGAAAATGCGGTTTTCGTGCGATGCAACTTTGACAGTAGGAAATCCTACTGTCAAAGCCCTAAACTGAGCCCTAGCTGCAGAGAAATAAACATAAAAAACACATACAATTTTTAATTTCCAGCCAGAAGACATGCCTGAAGACCAGTGGCGGGGACCGGGGAGAAGATGCAGTGGAGCCGGACATTGCTTCTTAGGTGATGTATGTTTTTTTCTGCAGCTAGGGCTTATTTTCGGGGTAGGTCTTATATTTCAAGCCCCCAAAGTCGCGGTATCACCGCGAGAAAAAACAGCGATATCGCACAGACCACCGATGTGATATCACTGTGATTTTCTCACGGCAGTATCACGTTGCCAGTGTAAAACAGGCCTAAAAAAAGCCAAAAAGGATTCCTAGCAGCTTGCTCAAAATGGCAATTGATTTGCCAATCATGTAATGTATAAGATGTAAGTAAATCTATAGGAGAGCGCCTCGGTAATAGTGTACCTTGACACCACCGGAAGCTTGGGGTTTGACAGGAGGAACGCCCCCCTCACACCCCTAGCTTCTGATAGGGTGAAGGCACAAAGGTCCTAATCGCACAGTGTGGGTTTATTAGTGGCAGTGCTGCAGGCTTACGCTGAGGGTTACTATTCTGCTTAGCCTTACATAATGACATGTAAATGCTGCCATGTTACAGCGGTAACATGCCAGCATTTACATGTCATGATGTAAGGCTAAGCAGAATAGTAACCCTCTGCGTAAGCCTGCAGCACTGCCACTAATAAATCCACACGCTGCAGTGTGTGTGCTTGGTCCTGGCCGCCATTTCAGCCATGGGGTCATAGGCAGCCGCCAGCTCACCCCTTACGTGCCCAGCCGCTGGCTCTCCGCTCTGTTTCGCATCACTGCTCCCTCATGCCCGCTCCCGGCAAAGCAGAGTGAGTAGGGCCTGCCGTCGGCTCTTCGCTCCCTTCCAGCGGCCGCATCAGTGCTCACTCTCACAGCCGCTCCCGCCAAAGTAACTTGCCTTGCGCTTCCCTGCTGCCTTAGGCGCGCTGCGTTTGTGCAGTCATGGAGGAGGTTCCGGCTTCTGGTCCGCCCTGTCGGGGAACCCACTTGCTGCTGGAGGTGCGCGGCTGCAGCGGCGGCCTCCGCTGTATGCCTTTTCTACACATCTTTACTGCCGTTCCAGGACCTGCAGCCGAGGGAGCTGTCTAGCTAATCAGGGACGGGGCATCACCCCCAGTCAATCTTCACTTCACCAGGAATTCCTGGTGGCGTCAAGATACACTAATACCCAACGCCTCTAAGGAGTGTTCAGAATAAAAAATGAAGGCAATATGCATATAATAATGTGGGACTTACCTGACGTAAGCGAGGGCCCTTCAAAGTGGCCTACCCACTAACGCCCGCTGTCCCAGTTGCTTCTTATATAAATCCCCACATCCTACAGGACATTTGCGGTAACAGAGGGCAGCAAGGAAACCCCAAACTCCGAGGAGATTTTAAAGGAGGAGGATGGTAAATTTTTAGCACATGTAAAGAGGAAGGAGTTTAAGAAAAATGAGCTCCTTCGTAGGGGATCAATGGTCCCGGAGAAGATGAAACTGGTAGTCCCCCAAATTTTTTTATACTTGACAAGGGTTCCAGAGAGCGCCAAAGCGCATTGTATAGGAGCATTGTTATCTATTACTGTCTTGAAGATTAAAATTACTCCTTTCAAATATTTTTGGGGACTACCAGTTTTATCTTCTCCAAGACCATTGAGCCCCTAGGAAGGAACTCATTTTTCTTAAACTTCTTCCTCATTTTTCTTAAACTTTACATGTGCTAAAAATTTGCCATCCACCTCCTTTAAAATAAAATCCCTGCGAGCGCAAAGGAATCTTTTCTTCCTCTCCTCTTGATCATGTACAAGATGTTTCGGCCATCATACATTGTATTAATTTTTCAAATGACCCACCTTAAGGCCTCCTTCCCACGAACGGATTTACACCGCGTAAATTCGCGGCAAAAATCCGCTGCGTTGCCCCCTGCTATTAGGTTCTATTGAACCTAATAGCACAATGCTCATGATGCGGAATTCCACCGCGGAATTTCGCACCGTGAAATCTCCCGTCCTCACCCACAGCATGCTCTATTTGCCGCTGGTGTACGCGCTGACGGCTTCCATTGCAGTCAATGGAAGCCATCCGTTCATGCTATCTCCCGCTGTAACACAGCGGAAGATAGCGTGAAAACGCTTCCCCGCCTACCGCCGGCCGCGTCATGTGACGCGGTGGGCGTGTCACATGACGCGACGGCGGTGGGCGGGGAAGCGTCTTCACGCTATCTTCCGCTGGTAAGTATGGGGTCTCTGGGGGGCGCCGTGACGGGCTTCACTGCGGAATATTCCGCGGCGGAGCCCGTCACGCTCGTGTGAAGCCGGCCTTAGAGTATGTTCTCATGAGGTGGAAATGCTGCGGAATATCCACAGTGGCAATTTCCGCAGTGTTTCCACATTCAAAATCAGCTCAATGCATTTGAAGCTAGAACCTCAACACTGCAAGGCAACAAAGCTAACCCATGTGTAGCTGGTCTTTCAGTCAAGCATCTGCTTTTATTGCAAAAATGTAGAAGGGTGCAGCTGCCTGGTATTGAGCAGTAGTGCTGGCTTTAGTATGGATGTCACCTTGTGCAGAATTCCCCCTCATCATAGGAAAAGAATGATATATATTGCACTGATAAGCAGTCTGCTTATATCCTGCTGGTGCAAAAAGCAGCAAAACATGCTGCATACCCACCCCAGAACAGCACCAGAACCAAGCTCATAACATAAATACAGCACCAGAACCAAGTTCATAACATAAATACAGCACCAGAACCAACCTCGGTATATAAATACAGCACCAGAATCAAGCTCACAAAATTAATACAGCACTAAGACAAAGCTTATAACATTAATACAGCACCAGAACTAAGCTTATAACATAAATACAGCATAAAGCAACCTCAATAAATGAATACTGTACCAGAACCATGCTCATGCACATAACAAATACACATCCAGAACCAAACATAACATAAATACACTAACAGAGCTAAGTGATTGTGTTGCAGGGCACTGATGGGCAGGCAGTGGTGCCTCAGAACATTAGAGGAGGAGATAGAGCCAGGAGTTATGATAGGAGATAGGAGGATGATTCCTGTAGCCCTGTATCTGCCTGGTGCATCCTCCCCCTACAAGCTGGTGGCTGGCAATCTTTGCGGCCACATGGGTCCCATGTAGCCAAGACTGGCCATGTGTACAAGGCTCCAACCCTGACAATTCGCTAACAAAGGAAGTTGACTGTCGGTGTCACAGTTCCCCTTGATCTTGGGTACCACAATAGTCTGTATACATAGCAAAAGGGATCCACTGAAAGATACAGAAGTATTAAATAGCCAAGTTACATGTTAGTTTACATAACAGATAATGTATTTTCTGCTCTTGTTGAGCAGTTTCCCTGGAAATATTGTAATTTGTAATTGTCACATTTTTGCAAGTATTAAATACACTATTAAATATGTGTTACTATTAATCATGAATATTTAATTCTATGTTTTAGGCCAAATGCACATGGGCATATTTGCACTGCGGGATCCGGAGCTCTGCTCTGACATGCCATGTAAAAACGCTTTTCCCTGCCCACGAGCAGAAATCAACAATCAATCTATTTTGGGACGAGCCTCACACAGGCGGCTTCCATTGATGTGCCTTATCAGGGATAGTCAGGTCCTAGTTGAAAACCGTGGGGCCGTCCTTACTAGGATGCCTACCCCGCATTTAGGCAGGGGTTTCCCATCCCCCTGATTTGTAAGGATTGGTTTCTCCATCTAATTTTGCTTGGAGTAGTGGATTTTGTTTCAGCATAGTATTGTGTGTGGTTTTTGCATTTCAGTGTGAACACAGCCCTGCGTTCGTGCTGGGCATGGTGCTCTTGTGCCGCGCGGACGTGACACCAGTTTACGTCAATGACTGATGACAACATTGAACGTGCGCATGAACTGATTTTTTAAATCATTTTCAGGCGTGAAAACATCCTTCCTATAGCACTGATCTTGCCCCATCAAACTATCACCTGTTTGCTCCCCTGAAAGAAGCCCTAAGGGTATCCTCACACGGTGTCCACTGCATGTAGCACTAGGGGGTCAGTTTAAAGTGCATAATGCTGGTGACAGAATCGCTTCATATATAATTATATATGAAAAAAAAGACCACCCACACCAACCCAAATCATCGCCCTATCCACCCTGTAATCTGAGACTATAAAAATTATATATCACACTGTCCGAAACAAAATGGGGAACCTATTCCTGTTCTTTATTTTAGCATAAATAAACGAATTAAAAAAAATAAAAAACTATAATTTAAAAAATAATAATTTTTTAAACTTTTTCTACACATTACCCCTGATAAAACCAAAATAGGGGGGAAAGTCAGTAAAAAAATGAACTTTTGTTGTGAAAAGAAAACTAAAATAATTTTAGCAGCCCCCCCCCCTCCAAAAAATATGGCCATAAAACCACCACATGTAAAATCGCTAGTGTCTGGTCCTTTAGGACTGAACAGTCCTGTCCTTAAGGGGTTAAATGCTATAGGTATTACTATATTTAATTCCTGCCCTTCTGTTTGGCTTTGGTTTTAAAAAACAGGCAGGGGAATTAAGGGAAAAAAGTTTTGGTCTCAAGGGATGGCCACAAGTTTTATACTGTCACTGACATGCATTCTCTATTCTTTCATTAGGGCATTTTACAAATTTCGGATAATATCCTGATCAGTAGATGTAGCAGAGATGGGGCCAATGATCTATGGTCTATGGATACCCAAACTGGTGCAAAAGATGGTTAAATGTATTATACCTAAAGGTTTCTTCTGCTATAAGGACTGAATGATGGCTAGTGAACCTGTTCGCATTCCATGAACTATAATATAACCTGGCCCATAGTAGTAAATGCCTTCACTGCAGGCACGGGCCTCCTCTGCCTAATGGAAAATGCAGCCACCACAGGTCATTTAGCTGATCCAAAGCACCTGTTATGGGCTGGTAGGGGACAGATGACCAGAGGGGTGTCCCTACAATCAGCCCACTCTCGTATCCCTACTTACTTGCCTACTGGGCTAAGCCCCAGGGCGACAACTGGGCGGCGGTGCCTGCTCTGACCTAGTGACAGGGACCCCAAGGGAGAGGGATAGGAGACAAATGGTCAAACAAGCAGGGTCAAAAACTACTGGGAGCGAAACAACAGTGGATAACACAGAGATTTGTCAGGGAAAACCAAGTCAAACCGGGGAGGCACGTGCGCAGTACAAAAGGAGCAAGACAGGAGCGGAATCAAAGGCAGAAATGGGTCAAAAATACAGAGCAAACGAGAACAGTAAATGCGGATGCTAGCAGAGCTAAGTTCAACCAAACACTGGCAACCTCTGCTAGCACTCAGCAGCCTTATATGTGAAAGTCTCTGCCCAGACAGGGCATGGAAAGGTGACACGCCTATAGGGGAGATGATAAGACCGTCTCTCAATGGGGCCGTGTGCTATACAGAGAACCACGTGGCTGCCTGGAGGGAGCGCGTCTCCGAGCATGGCGGGGCACGCGCTGCCGGCGGGAGCGGGCAACCACCAACAGGGGGGAACCACTGAAGGGACGTATTTCTTAAGAAGCGACTTGTAAAAAACCCTATGGACCTTCCACGAGTCCGGCAGGGCCAAATCATATGCCATGGGGTTAATGACTCTGGTGACTGAAAATGGCCCCACGAACCGAGAAGCTAGCTTCAGTGAGGATACCTTTAATTTCAAATTCTTAGAAGACGGATACACCAACCGGCCCATGGCAAATGGTTCTGAAACCGTACGTCGGCTCATGCTCCTTCTCTGCATCACCACCCGCGAATGCTCCAGGTTACTACACACATTGCCACACACCTCCTGCAAGTTTTGCATGAGCATGTCTGCTGACGGATTGTTGGAAGAGGAGGAGAACGAGACAGAAAAACAGGGTTGGCGTCCATAATTGCAGAAGAAAGGAGAAACACCGGACGCAGAACTAGTGCGATTGCTTATGGCAAACTCTGCCAGCGCCAAATAGTCAGCCCAAAGATTCTGCTAGTCATTTACATACATTCTGAGATATTAGCAGAGCTCCTGGTTCATACGTTCGGTCTGCCCATTGGTTTCGGGGTGAAAGGCAGAGGAGTAAGGTCAGAAACTATGTCGATCGGAACACCATGAAGACGTACAATCTCCTTGATAAATATGACGGCTAACTCCGGAGCTGAGGGAATATGACCCATCTTAGAGAACCTGTCAACCACCACCAGAAAAACAGAACAGCCCTGGACATGGGTAAATCCACAACAAAGTCCATTGACAGATAGGACCATGGTCTATCTGGAATAGGAAGAGGGAGAAGCGGCCCCTCAGGCTGTCTACGTACACTCTTTCCCCGGGCGCAAGTGGAGCATGACCTAACAAACTCCTTGACATCCCGGGACATCTGTGGCCACCAATACAGCCGGGCACACAGTTGCAATGTCCCTCAGACCCCTGGATGACTGGCCAGGACAGACGAATGGATCTCCTCCAGCACAAGGAGATGCAGTGCACAAGGAATGAACAACCTCCCTTCCGGGAGATCCTTGGGAACCGCCTGTTGGGCCGCCCGGAGTTGAGTGGAGAAGTCAGATGTCAGAGCTGCAACCACAACACCCGGGGGCAAAATACTCTCCGGCTGGGAATCGTCCACCTCAGGGACCCTAAAACTGCGGGACAAGGCATCTGCCTTCACATTCTTAGATCCAGGCACATAAGTAACGACAAAATTGAAACGTGTGAAAAACAAGGCCCAGCGTGCATGCCGGGCGTTAAGGCGCTTAGCGGATTCCAAATAAACCAAGTTCTTATGGTCCGTAAGGACCGTAATAGGGTGCCAGGCCCCCTCCAGGAGGTGTCTCCACTCTTCGAAGGCCCATTTTATAGCTAACAATACTCTATTACCAATATCATAATTGCGTTCTGCTGGGTTAAATTTCTTAGAGAAAAAGGCATAAGGTTGGAGACCGGCCTGACCTGCGGACTCCTGGGAGAGAACAGCCCCAACTCTGTGTTCCAAGGCGTCGATCTCAAGGATAAATGGGCTGTACAGATCAGGCTGAACCAGAATCGGCACTGTAGAGAACGCCCTCTTGAGAAGTACGAAAGCCTCTACAGCCTCCGGAGACCAGGAGTCATCCTCCGCTCCCTTCTTAGTAAGGTCAATCAAGGGTTTGGCCACTATCAAAAAATTCTTAATAAATTTTCGATAAAAATTAGCAAAGCCCAAAAAGCGTTGTAAAGCTTTTAAATTGGTGAGCTGCACCCATTCGGTAATGGCCCTAACCTTGTCTGAATCCATATGTATGGCCGAAGGAGAAATGACATAACCTAAAAACGAGATCTCCTGTACTCCAAACAGACATTTCTCCAGCTTAGCAAACAAGGGATGTTCCCAGAGACGCAACAGGACAGTATGCAAATGCTCGACATGGGACTCCCAAAAAGACCAAAATGTTGTTGAGATATATGACTATGAACCTGCCCAACAAATCATGAAAAATGGTGTTCATAAAGCATTACATAACCCGAACGGCATGACTAAACATTCAAAATATCCTAGCGGTGTATTAACCCCTTGAGTGGCACGCCCGGAAATTTTCCGGGAGGAGCTCCACTGCTCATAGCGATATAGCCTGGAAGATTTCCGGGCTATGTATCACTATGGGAGCTGCAGAGCACAATGCCACAAGCTGTGGCATTGTGCTCTGCCTGCACAGTCCCACAGAGAACAAAGCAGGACATTGAGAAGCAGGAAGATATTGCTGATATGCCGGCAATCTCCTGCTTCTAATGTCCTGCTTTGTTTACAGGTTGCTATAGAGACCATCGGCTTGTCAGAAGCAAGCCGATGGTCTCTGTTGCAGGGAGAACTGGTGCTTGGCTGTCAGAGGACAGCCAGGCACCAGCTCTTACAGCAGAGATCACAGAAGACCTCTGATCTCTGCTGTGTTAACCCCTTATATGCTGCAGTCTATGTGACTGCTGCATGTAAAGGGCTGTCACCATGGGCCCCCCCACAGAATGTGATCAGGGAGTCCTGATGGGTCTCTGTGGAAGTCCCCTAAAGGGACAAAAATTAAAAAAAGTTAAAAAATTACTTGAAAAAATAAAATAAATAAAATTAAAAACACTTGTCTCCCTTTACTTTGTGAAAAAATTAAAAGTAAAATTACACACGTGGTATCCGTGTGTCGTAATGACCCAGAGAAGGAGGTTAGTACATTATTTAACCCCTTAATGACACGGTCCATTTTTTTCTTCTTTCCCCATTTCTTTTTTTCCTCCCCCGTTTAAAAAATCATAACTCCTTTATTTATCCATCCACGTCGCTGCATGAGGGCTTGTTTTTTACGGAATGAGCTGTATTTTTCAATGGTGACATTTAAAGTACCATATAATGTACTGAAAAACTTTTACAAAAATCTACGTGGAGTTAAATGAAAGAAAAATGACATTCCACCATGCTTCAGTGCGTTTTGTTTCTACGGCACACAAACTGCAACAAAAATGACATGATAACTTTATTCTATGGGTTGGTACGATTACTACGATACCAAATGGGTATACTTTTTTTTACTATAGCACTTGTATTTTTTTTCAAAGACATTTTATTTTTTAAAATTATTTTCTGCATCTTCTGCGTGCAATAACTTTTTTATTTTTCCAGTGACGTACTTGAGCAAGGGCTCATTTTTTGCAGGACGTACTGTAGTTAACGTTGGTACCATTTTGGAATACATACGACTTTTTGTTCGCTTTTTATTGCATTTTTTCTGGGAGACAGGGTGACTGAAAAAGTGCATTTGTGACGTTCTTTATTTTTTTTCGGACTAAGTTCAATGTGCAGGGTTAATAATTAGAGATGAGCGAACCTACTCGTTTCGAGTAATTACTCGATCGAGCACCGCGATTTTCGAGTACTTCCGTACTCGGGTGAAAAGATTCGGGGGGCGCCGTGGGGCGGGGGGAGGCGTGGTGGAGTGGGGGGTAGCAGCAGGGGACAGGGGGGAGCCCTCTCTCTCTCCCTCTCCCCCCCACTCCCCGCTGCAACCCCCCACTCACCCACGGCGCCCCCCGAATCTTTTCGCCCGAGTACGGAAGTACTCGAAAATCGCGGTGCTCGGGCAAAAAAGGGGCGTGGCTAAGTAGGTTCGCTCATCTCTATTAATAATGCACAACTTTGATAGATCGGACATTTACAGACGCGGCGATACCAAATATGTATTTTTCCTTTATGATTTAGATTTTTTTTATTATAGATATGGCAAAAGGAGGGTGATTTAAACTTGTATTACTTTTTTTTTTTCTAAGTGTAAAAAAGTCATGAAAAAGAAAAAAAACTATTACAATTTGGTATTGGCGTAATCGTACCGGCCTGTAGAATTACTTTAATACATTATTCATACTGCTCAGAGAATGCAGTGAAAAATAAAAATAAAAAACATGCCAGAATTACAGATTTTGTTAATCTTGCCACTAGAAAAAATGAAATAAAAAGCGATCAAAATTTTACATGTTCCAAAAAATTAGATAAATGAAGACTGGAGTTCATCCCGCAAAAAACAAGGCCTTCTAGGCTTCTGGCAATGGTAAAAAAAAATTAATACGGCTCTTGGAATGTGGCGACACAAAAGCAAACCTTTAAGAAAAAAAATGTTTTAACCCTTTCCAGTCCAATTTGTATCTACCGTGTTTCCCCGAAAATAAGACAGTGTCTTATATTAATTTTTGTTAAAAAGGTTTAACTTTTTTACATGTATAGCTGCCTGGACACTATTTAAATTAACTTTTTTAATTAACTGTTAGCAGGGCTTAATTTTGGAGTAGGGCTTATATTTCAAGCATCCTCAAAAAGCCTGAAAAATCATTTTGCATCCTCAAAAATTCTGGAAAATCATGCTATGTCTTATTTTCAGGGTATGTATTATTTTCAGGGAAACAGGGTAGATTTTCCTAGGGGGGGCTTACTCTTTTTCTGCCGTTACACAACGGCACGACATGCTGGCTAAAGCCAGTACTGCATGAGGTGACACGTTGGATAGGCTCCGACAGGAGAGAGGCTGGCAATATGCAGTAAGAGAACCCTGACAGCTGTCTTCCAACATTGGAGCTCTAGAGTCTTAAATCATAATGTCCTTAGACGTCAGACAGTGGATTGGAAAAGGTTAAGGCCTCATGTCCACGGGGAAAATAAGGCGCGCTATGGATTCTACATGGAGAATCCGTAGTGGGTCCCTCCTGCCCCGCGGACATGAGCGCTTAAAATAAGAATTAACTCACCTGCAGCGGACCGGGCAGATCTACTCTTCTTCACAGCCGGATCTTCTTTCTTCGGCGGGCGGATGTGCTCGGCACCCCAGCTGCTTGCCGCGCGCATCCGCCCGGCACATCCGCCGGGCCGAAGAAAGAAGATCCGGCTGTGAAGAAGAGAAGAACTTCCCGATCCGCTGCGGGTGAGTTAATTCTTATTTTAGGTCTCCCGCGGATCCGGACGGCTTCCATAGGCTTCAATAGAAGCCTGTGGGAGCCGTCCGCGCGGGAGACCCGCACGAAAATGGAGCATGTCCATTTTTTTCATGCTCCATTTTAAAAAAAATCACTTTTATCGATCATCCGCAGGTATTTATCTACCCGCGGGTGGTCAATGCATCCCTATGGGATGCGGATCCGCATGCGGGTGATCCTCTGCGGATTTTAAATGCTATTTTGCCCGTGGACATAAGGCCTAAATGTACAAAAATAGCAAAACATAAAAAAACTGTATAAACGTGGTATCGCCGGAATCATGCTGACTCAGAGAATAATGTTATCACACTATTTATTCTGCACGCTGAACGCCGTAAAAATAAAATAAAAAAAATAAATGGCAGGATTTCTTTTTGTTCCCCTAATCTCCCTACAAATTTTTTCACAAAAGTTATGCAATACATTATACATACCCAAAAATGATGCCATCAAAAAGTATAACTTGTCCTGCAAAAAACAAGCCCTCATATGGCCGTGTCAGTGTAAAAATGAAAAAGTTATGGCTCTTGGAACGCGACTGGAAAATTAGTTGAAATTAAATGATTGGCCCATTTAAAAAAACTGCCCTGGTGGGCACGACAGGGGGTAGGAAACCCGCCACTCAAGGGGTTAAAGGCAGTCTTCCACTTGTCTCTCTCTCTGACACGAATCAGATTGTAGGCTGCCCTGAGGTCGAGTTTGGAGAACCACTTGGCTTCCACAATCTGATTTAGAAGATCCGGGATCAAGGGTAGAGAGTACTGGTTCTTGACAGTAATCTTATTCAGGGCCCTATAATCAACATAGGGCTGGAGACCACCATCCTCCTTTTCCACGAAAAACAAACCTGCCCCCGCAGGAGACTCTGAAGGACAGATATGGCCCTTGGCCAGGCTCTCAGTGATGTATTCCTTCATAGCCTCCCGTTCAGGAACAGTTGCATTGTATATTCTCTCCTTGGGAATCTTACTCCTGGGAATTAGGTCTATCTTGCAATCCCACTCCCGATGGAGGTATAACGCTTCAGACAGTTGTTTAGAAAACACGTCCTCAATATATTTAGGCAACACGACCTCCTCACTAACTGAATGAACCGGAACCGAAACTAGGTGATCTTTGCAAGTTGAGCCCCACTGGACCAACTCGGAGTGAGCCCAGTCAATCTGCGGGTTATGGAGCCGTAACCACGGCAAACCCAGAACCACATCTACAGAAAAATTCTCCATTACCAAAAAGGAAGAGGTCTCGGTGTGTAACGCCCCCACCGAGAACTGAAGCTCCAGAGTTCCAGCAATACCAGCAGACCGGGGAGTGGAGTCAATTCCAGAGACCCGTACAGGGTGGCTCAGGAGTTGCAGATACTCACATGGGCTTAATAATCTCAAAATTCACAAAATTTGCGTCTGCACCAGAATGGTAACTACTGTAAATAATAGCATAAGGAAGAAACAATTTTGAAATTTCCGGAAGTACCTGAGCTCCTAGGTGATCCCTCCAGCTATCACCTAGAAGTGGAAGTTTTCCTGCGGCTGTCTCTTGCAGGAGGTGGTGACCCGGTGTCCAGGATCTCCACAGTAGAGGCATAACTGGTGCTTGAGCCGGTACTCCTTGTAGGGACCAGAGGGGGGTCCCTACGATCAGCCCACTCCCGTACTCCCGTATCCTGGCGGGAGCAGGCAGCCACCAACACAGGGGAACCTCCACCGGAGCCGCCCGCACTGACAGCCGCGGCGCCAGGTGGAGCACAGCGCGTCCGCCAGCCGCCAGCACCCCTAGCGGTAACCCTATACCTAACAGCACCAGTATCATACCTCAAGCAGCTGTGTGCCTATAAAATGAACTCAAGTTGTTACATGGCCACAAGTGATTGAGATAGCAGTCAGTGCAGGGGGATAAGAGTTTATGTAGTATTGCACTGGGAGCTCACCGCCCAGAGGGTCCACTGGAGGGATCATCAGCTCCTGGGAGGGTTTGTAAGTCTGAGCCATGATCATTTTGGGCTCCCCTGGGAGCCTTGAGCCTTGGGTGGTTCTTAAAACCGCCTATTTTATAGTCTGCCAAAGCTTTCCATAATTCTGTGTTCTGGCTCAGATTTGTTCACTGCTGTAGCACATAAGTTTTCAGTGCTTGTCTTAGGTTAGATCGCATCCTGTGCTGAATTTTTTTAAGTGCTCTCATCGGAGGAAAAGAAAATGATATATATTGACTGATAGGCAGTCTGCCTGTATTCTGCTTGTGCAGAAAGCAGCAAGATAGTGGCATATCCACATCAGGACAGCTCAATGAATAAATAAGGTAAGCTCAGTACATAAATACAATACCAGAACCAAACATAGTATAGATACAGCACCAGAACCAAACTCATAAATACAGTATGAACAAACATATAACATAAATGCAGCACCAGAAACAAGCTCATAAAAAATACAGCCTGAGAACCACGCTCAGTACATAAATACAGCACCAGAACCAAGCTCATAATATAAATACAGCACAACAGCCAAGCTCATAAGATAAATACAGTAGTAAAACTAGGCAATTATGTTGTGGGGGCACCGATGAACTGACAGTGGTGCCTGTGAACATCAAAAGGGAGGAAAGTGAGCCAGAAGGAGAATGATTTACGTAGCTTCACAAAATGCTGCTGCATGGACCAGGACGATCATCTGGCTGGGCGGACCTAAACGGAGCAATCACCGACATCCTACATCCACCTCGTACTCCCCTACAAGCTGGTGGACGGCGCCCTGTGTGACTGCGCTGGTCACACATGGCTAAGGCCAGCCATGCATGTTTGCCATGGATACTCCTAAGTGACTACGGCTGCCATTCAAATTGCTGTTTTATTAGGGAGGGGCATGGAAGAATACCTGAGGCCTATGAAATGAATGAGCCCCATGTTTGCGTAATATTAACCCTTTCCAATCCACTGTCTGACCTCTGAAGACATTATGATTTAAGGCTGTACAGCTTTGATGTTGGAAGACATCCGTTGGGCTTCTCTTACTGTATATTGCCAGCCTTCTGCTGTCGGAGCCTATCCAACGTGTCACCTCATGCAGTACTGGCTTTAGCCAGCATATAGAGAGTAAGCTCTCTAGGAAAACCAGGATACAAATTGGATTGGAAAGGGTTAAACAGAGCCAATTAATTTAATGCAAGTAAACTGTGTGGGTCTCTGGCATAAGTGGTAGATGTGAGCCAACTACTGAGTGTGGTCCTTTATTGGACTCCGTAGCCAGGGTCCCTGACTACAGTACCCCCTGAATTGCACTGATGGTAGCCCTTTTAGTCACAGCAGTTGGGAAACGCAGCCCTAATCAAAAAGGAACCAGTCCGGGTAAGCGGTTCCCTTTAATATCTCATGGTGAAGTGAGGATAATGAAGGTGTGCTCTGCCTTGAAATGATTAAAATTAAATCTGTCAGTCATCAGTAAGTGTCACATCGTAGACGGAGTATTCTGTGACTATAAATTCCATGTGACGTTATTTAAGTCTGATGCGCTCCTCAGCGCCGAGCCTCACTTTTCATGCAGAAGTGTCTGTTCTGCTCCAGACATTGACCCCGTCATTGGCTCTGAGTGGATGAATTATTTGCAGTAATATATGAGTAGTGACCATGGTTTAGGTCCACTCTGAAAGAAAGTTGTCAGTTTGCTGAAATAGAAGGTTTCTATGGAAACTGAGAAAAAATATGATTTTTGTGTGGATGTCCATCTTACAATGAGGGTTTCACAACCAGCGCCACGCTTACACCACATTTTTAGTTGAATGAATACAATAGATCTGAAACATTAATGGAAATGCCTTTAAGTTCATAAGGATTAAAGGAGTTCTCTAGAGAAGCTACTTATCCCCAACCCAATGGAACAGGTCTGACTGCTGGGACCCCCAGAACAAGGGACCTACTGCCAGTGCAGGGCTCAGCTGTTTCCGTCGCTCCCAAAGAGCTTGAATGTAGCAGTGGCATGCAATCTCGCTTGTTCTGGTCATGGGTCTGGTGGCCGCAGGGGAGGAGGGCTCCCTGTTCTGTTGATCAATAGGGGTCCTATGGTATGTAGTAGACATAGCAGCCGTAGCTTCAAGACCCATGTAGTCGCACAGAGGCTGGCCATCAGCTTGTAGAGGCAGGGGTCGAGTCCTCCTTAGGTTCCTCTGGCCAGATGTTTTTTTTCCTCTATGCGGCAACGTTTTGTGGAGCTCCAAAGCTACTGTCAGCCCATTGTTGCCGCTGCAACACAATTGCTTAGTTCTGCTATTGTATTTATATTATAAGCTTGGTTCTGGTAATGTATCTATGTAGTGAGGTTGGTTTATGCTCTATTTATGTACTGAGCTTGCTTCTGGTGCTGTATTTATGTTTTGTGTTTGGCTCTGGTGCCGCATTTATGTAATGAGCTTGGTTATCGTGCTCCTATCTATGTCTTTAGCTCAGTTCTGGTGCTGCATTTATGTGTTAAACTTCTGGTACTGTATATATATATATATATATATATATATATATATATATATATATATATAATATATCTTTTCTATATTAACACATGTAGCACATCTCTGATCATCCCCTGCACCAGAAGGTTTGGTACCTACCAGCTATGTACCGAGATAGATTTGAGCTATAATTTACACTAGTTTCAGGCTTAAACCATAGTAAATTAGTCAGGCAGTGATGGCCACACCCTTCTGCTAAGCCCCACCCATGGGAGCAGTGGAAAAGGTCTAAAAATTTGCAAATTTTATTATATTTCCCCCATTCTCTCTTCTATTTGTTCCTCTACTGTATTCTGGCAGGATCTACCAACTAATTCAAGATGCCACTTGGACCTCTTGGGCCCCATAATAAAACCTGTACTAGGACCCCAATTATAACGCCACATGTAGTATTAGGGTGCTTTTACAGCTAACAGTTTATCATTCGTTCATGCAGCCTGTTTATACAGGAGGATAAATTGTTTGTTCGCTAAATCATTGTCATTCACATTTATTGTATGACTGAACGGGAATGACTAAATGATCAGTGTTTAAACCAAACGATTAGCCAACGAGCCAACGATGACGATAAACAAATTATTTGCACTGAACGATTATCTTCAAATTTAAATGATCTAGCTTTTTTTGAAATAATAATCGTTTTGTCTGCTTTCACACGACCAAGAAAACCTCACTTCTTTTAGATGGGATCATATATATTAGATGTTTTTTTCCTGCATCGCATTGTGATGCGGGAAAAAATTGCGGCATGTCCTATCTTTGGGCGTTCCCTCAGAACGCATCGCCCATTGTTTTCGATGGGGCCGGGGAAAACATTGCAGGGTGTGCAAGGTACACATGATGCAATGCGAGGTTTCCCATTAAATCGCTACTTCCTGAACTGATGAGAGGCGTTTTTGATACAAAATCGCACAATAGTGAGCACGATATCGGGACGAGTTTCATGGCCCGATATTGCACACGCTTTTATGAAATTAGCCTTATGTGGGGCAGAGGGACGCCATGGATACCCATAGGGCCTATTCACATGTCTGTATTTTTGGGCTGTGTTTTCCCCGGACGGCACTCGGCTCCATCATAGTAGATGATGCTATTAACATGACTTATTTTTCAAATTGTCACATGTCCTATTCTTGTTCATTTTCACGGATGAGAATAGGACATCCAATGTGTAGTGTCCATGAAGACCGGACAGCAAACAGGTGAGTGTCTGTGTTCTGTCCGATGCGAGCTCCAGGTATAGCTATGCCCTGATCCCAATGGGAGAGGTCTAAACTTTTCCCCAGAAGTTCTATAATTCACACTTTTTTTCTATAGTTGCAAACATTACAAAAACAAAAACTTTTTGCCTTGCTTCACCCACTATACAGAGATCATTCATGGAAATGCACGCCAGCTATAAGAAGCCTTGTTTCTCCTGAGCACCAGTCTCCTTACATAACTCCGACTTTCTAAAATGCAGCAGTATCTATGATAATCCGCCCCACACACAGCGCTCCGGAGCAGCATGCAATCTCTATCCTGCTTCTGAAGTACGACTCCGTACCAGGCTGTGAGGACGGTGACTTCATATGAGTCCCACAACTAAAAGGCCTCTTGGGTCCAACACACTTTTTCTTAAAGTGGAGAAAATTGGCATGTTCCCAGTGGTATAAGGCTTTTCGTCCCTGCAGGCGCCTGGCAGCCATTTCAGATCTTCCCTCCCTGAGTTTGCAACACTCCCTCCCCGCTCTCCCAAATAGCAGTGAGGAAGTAGAGCAGGCGGGATGTGTTCTCATGAATTAATCAGCCCCCGCTCGGGGGATGCATTATTGAAGCTCTCTGGTTAGTTCTTCATGGAGTGATCCGAGGAATATAGGCCACTGGTTTATTTATCAGGAAAAATAATGATTTCTCTTTGTTGTCTTCAGTCTTGCCCTACACAAGGTGCAGAGCAAGGAGAAGACAATGAGAAGATGGTCCTAAGTAACACACCTCATCTTCCTCCATGTCGTCGCTGCATATGCATTGGAAAATAAAAGTGCCTTTTTTTTTACTCTTTTAACCCTCACCTGCCTGGAATGCTTACTGTCTGTTCCGTCTAATATTGCCGCCACCATAAATATTTGATTTTTAGTTCAGAAAGGCAGCTTGCGGTTCATCTGTTGAGCGTAACACGGAAAGCTGAAAGAATCCTCAGGTTCTAAATTCATAATACAAGACGTTATCAAGTCCACACAGAATATAGCCACTGTTTTATGACGAAGGTTTTAGAAAAGTTTATGAAGATACGGCATAAGACATCGCAAATTCATCAAAGTCAAGTTAAACTTTGCTACATTTGTTTTAGATCTACAATGGATGCTTAGAACATTGCTTGGTCGATGGTTTCCTATGTAGACTATGTTATGCTGTATCACTTGTAGGATACTTTGTGGCTGCAAAAAGTTGGACCGGTTACACACGGGCCAGAGAAAATCGCGCAATTTTTGTGCTATGCAATAGTGAGTGAAAACGCAGAATTATGAAGCCAAAGATTTCCAATAGTTTCATTTTCATTTGCGATGTTTTTACTCACGTGATGTTGCGTGAAAAAAAAATTGCAGCATGTTCTGTTTTTCTGTGATATCGCCCATTTCCTCAATGGTGCCATTGAAAGCAATGAGAGAACTCCACGATTCCTTCATTGTCAGTGGGGCAAGCCCTTCATTGCCGGCGGGGAATCCCCTTATTGCTGGTGGGGGAATCCCAAAGTCATCCAAGGCTATTTCGTATGAACATGTCTTGTATCCATGGGGCTTTCACATGGTGGAAAGTGCGATATTGGGCCGTGAATAATGGCCCAATATCGCCCTGGCCCATGTGAAACTAGCCTTAGGGGAGTGCTTATCTTACCCATTGTATAAGGAATATTCTTGCATATCACCTATATAATGGGTATTTTCAACCGATTTGCCTACCCGAAAGTTTGGCCAAAATGAATAACTATCTGACAAGAATAGGCAAGAAAGAAAGAAGAGCGACCCATAGGGTGATGATATTTCGGACCACTGAATGCTGAGTGGATGAAAAAGGTTCAACTTGAGAAGCTGTGCTATAAGGGTGCGTCCACCAGGAATGGAAAATCCACTGTATATCTATCTGTGGATTTCACTGCAAATCTGCATGGAAACTATGCAGCATTTGTGGTACCCTGATATAGGCAGAACACGATCAACATCAACAGGAACGAACATCTAGAGGCAACGGTAATTTTTTCAGTGTTGGACGCTGCTAAAATCTCCCATGGTACGAAGTAGACATACATGCCTCCCCTTCCCTTTTTTTTCAAGCTCCCATAGGAGTCTATGGGAGCCGCCACCGTATATCAGGCAAAAGATAGAACCAGAACTATCTTTTTGCTCACCGTATATGCATCGGTGTGTAATTTGGTAGTGTACGTTGCATCTTTCCTGGAGCAACGTTTTTACGTGTAAATGACTGCATTGGAAAGTAATGCCACAGATTGGCACATATAGCAGTCGGCCGTTAAAAACGCGCCATTTATGTGCTCGTGTGAATAAAGCCTAAGAGGGCTTTAACACAGAACAATCATATTGTTCACCCAAGCGAATGAGCAAAGACAAATTGTTAATTTTTTTTTAACAGGATTGTTCAGTCATTGAGTTTGTTGTATCGGTGAATGAGAACGACTGAACGATCAGTGTGTAAGCCGAACAATTAGTGGACGAACCAATGCTGATTTTTATGCCTGCATGAAATGAGCGATAAGCGAACAAATTATCGTTCATCGTTTATTCGTTGACTGCATTTACACTGAATGATTATCATTAATTTTCGGTCTTTTAAACAATTTTTTTGAACGATAATCATTCCGTGTAAAAGGGGCTTTAAAAAGAACACTTTTACAATATAATTTACCTAAAATACAGAGTTCTACAATATTTACTTTGTTGGACATTCCGTGGCAAGCTTTCGCAACGATTTATAAGCAAAGCAGGAAAAAGCCCACATAGCAGCTCACCAACTCTGATGCACGGATCCCCGTGGACACAGTGAGCGTCTGATACAGGCAGATAGTCCAGCTTCTCAGAAATTGGTAAAAAATGGAACTTTATTAGAAAAAAAAAATCACATTTCCACAAGATAAATGGAGCTTGGCACTCCATCCAAATCCTACAGACATGTTTCAGATGTGTGCCCTTAGTCATTGTGTAATCAGCACATACTTCCGCTTTTCTTTTATAAATACTCTGTCCAATCACACATCTCCCAGTGCGTCACATGGAAGGAAAAAATCATGGATAGAAATTCTGAATAACTCATTAGCGCGCTATTATACATAGGTTACGAAATAAGATAATAACAAACAAACTAATAATGATACATCATTTCATGTCTGATATTCCAACCTGTCGGATAGCGAGTGAAGAGTGAAGATCCAGAACGCATCCTGGTTTAAGGCCTCATGTCCACGGCCTTAAAATCCGCAGCGTTTCTCCCGCGGATCCGCGCCCCATAGGGATGCATTGGACACTCGCAGGTAGTTAAATACCTGCGGATGTCATTTTTCCCGTCAGGCGCGGATCCGCGTGTGTGAAAAAAATGGACATGCTCCATTTTACTGCTGCTCTCCCGCGGGGATGGCTCCCGCAGGCTTCTATTGGAGCCTATGGAAGCCGTCCGGATCCGCGGGAGACCCGTACCAGAATTAAACTCACCTGCTCCGGACGATGCGGTTCTTCCCTTCTTCGCGGACGGATCCTCTACCTTCGGCCCGGCGCATGTGCGCGGCACGCCGCCGGCGTGCCGAGCACATCCGCCGGGCCGAAGAAGGAAGATCCGGCCGCGAAGAAAGGAAGAACCGCATCATCCGGAGCAGGTGAGTTTATTCTGATTTTTAGCCTCAGGTCCGCGGGGCAGATGGGACCCGCTACGGATTCTACATGAAGAAACCGCGGCGGGCCTGATTTTCCCCGTGGACATGATGCCTAAAAGGTGGCATCTGGTATCTCCATCCCTAATAAATACTTGAAGTCTTTCTGTATTGTATATTCTCAGGAAAGCAAAAGATCCTCCATGTTGAGACAATAATTATTTACTAACTGCAAATATCTGATGATTAAATTGACCATTTGCTCATTTGCTTCGGAATGCGAGCTCTATGTTATCTCGTAGTATATCCTACATACAATAAATTACACATAGTACATCCTGCAATATATACAACATTAGTGCTATTACAATTTATTAATTGCTTAATTGGGAATTCCCTCTTATTTTCAGAGACATGAAAACTGGTACGGGGCACGGCTATATAGCAGGTCTTATATGGGTGTCCTCCACATTTAAAAAAGCCTGTATAATGTTTCTCAACCACTTCCAAATCTGGGGAGTAATGTTTTGGGGTATGTAGGTATTAGCGGCTTCAGCTACATGCGGCCCATGTGTTACACAAGGCTCCGGCCACAAGCTTGCAGGCGGGTAAATGGCGGGGACCAGGTGAGTATAGACTGGGGGGGGATTGTTTCTCTTAGGTCTGCTTGGCCAGATGATCTTCTTCCTCTGTGCGACAGCGTCTTGTGGAGCTACATGATTCCTCCTCCTCCTGCATCTATCTCCTCCTCTCAGATGCTCAGAGACGCAGCCTAACCATAACCCCCCAATATAATCACTTGGATCTGCTACTGTATTTATATTATAAGATTATTTCTGGTGCTGTATTTATGTTATGAGTTTGGTTCTAGTGTTGTATCTGCTTAGTGAGTTTGGTTCTGGTGCTGTATGTATGTTATGAGCTTGGTTCTGGTATAGTATTTATTCCCTGAACTGTTGTGGTGTGGGTATGCTGATATCTTGCTACTTTCCATAAAGCAGACTGCCTATCAGTGGAATATATATATATATAGTTTTTTTTCTTATGGTGGGGGACCATGTAACCTAAGGCTGGAGCTGGATGTAGGGAAATACATCCCCCTCCCCCCCAAAAAACCCCAAACCTGAATGCCTTTATGGTCATCAACAATACAGGTTAGTGCCATACGCAGGGTCACTGGCCAGGCTCTCAGCTGCTGGGCTCCCGCATGCAGAATCTGACCCAGTCTGGTGAGCCTGGCCTATGTGTCAGTTTCTGTCCTTTAACAGGGTTTGCTGGGGGTAAAGGCCAAACTGTAAACCTCTCCATAAGGAAAGGATACACATGAATAGACAGAGGTCTCGGGGTTCTTGCTTCTCTTCAGCACACAGTAGAATTTTGGTTGACTGAGAGAGGCCATCAATGTGAGTCCTGGGGGTAATGTCTGTCCTTGTGGAGAGCACTACTGGACTGTAGGCAGTCTTATAGGCTATGCAATGCTCCCTGGGAAAAAAATGCAAATAGAAAATGGAATAATGCCTCCTCAGTACCACCTTTTGAAAAGTTGCTACCCTTTTAACAGGCCTACCTTCAGCTTTTTCCTACAGTGTTTCACCAAAAATAAGACAGTGTCTTATATTAATTTTTGTTTAAAAAGGTTTAACTTTTTTACATGTATAGCTGCCTGGACACTATTTAAATTGACTTTTTAAATTAACGGTTAGCAGGGCTTAATTTTGGAGTAGGGCTTATATTTCAAGCATCCTCAAAAAGCCTGAAAAATCATTTTGCATCCTCAAAAATTCTGGAAAATCATGCTATGCCTTATTTTCAGGGTATGTCTTATTTTCAGGGAAACAGGGTAATATATTTGTGGGCTGCTTTAGATAATTGGGAAGCTTGTATACGGGCACACCAAAGTTCATGTGAATGTGTTGTTTTCTTGTACCCACCAGCAAGTACATAAAGCCCTCTGTAAGCATTCAGTAAAATGACACCATGTTGTACCAGCATCTCCCCGTGTTACAATCTTACATAAAAAGCGCTCTCTTATGTATTTCTCCATTTTCGTATCCCACTTGCATTTTCCCTTACATGTCAGTATTTATTTCCTGTGCAGCGGTCCTGATGCTGGCACCCAAGTTTTAATTAGAGAGATGCAAACAGCAGCGAGCGGCGGAGAGTTTTAAGACAACGCAATCATGGCAACAATTTAATTATTTATCAGAGTAAATAAAATTAAATATTTTTCTACCGGGATGTGAAGTAATTACTCTGCCACATTCATCAAAAACCTTCACCATCAAAATAAAAGCAGTAACTTTGCTTAATAATTCATAGAACAAATCCCCAGAATCAGGGAGGTATTACATATAGATGCTGAAGGTAGCAGACATGTTTGATTTCTGCTCTCGCTTCCCAAAACGTTGTCAGGAGCGCTATACATTTTTAATTTTAGTTATTTTACATTTAATTTACAGCTTCTGGCACAATGGGGATGCAGGCACTTAGCATCACCTTAAAGGAGCGAAAACACAGGTTTTTGGCAAATAAATGAACAGAGGCATCATAACAAAACGTAGAAATGTCCCCACCCCACACACTTCCTAATAAATGTGGAGCATCATCGGTTGTCCGTGCACCGGAAATTGAAATCTACGCTTGTCCTATAATTTACACCAGTTTCTGATGTAAATTAGAGTAAATCTGTCAATCCGTGGGAGATCCTGTCCCTCCGTGGGAGGTCCTGTCCCTCTGTGGGAGGTCCTGTTCCTACTCAACCCCCCACCCACTTTTCTAACAGTTTTGTCACTGTATAGGGAACTCTTTAAATGGGTCAACCAAGTGTCGCAGCTTGTTGGCCATGTCAAATTGGGACTGGGGTGATGTCACTGCATCAGCCCTGACCCATCTGATCCACATGCTAGCGCATGATCGGTTCATTGACAGTCAATGACATAAGCGGTTTTCTGTGGGTATGCGAATAGATTGGTCAGCATGTGTCCCAGCTGGCCAATCAGCGCCTGTCTGCCTACATTTTTTTCCGGCTCCTCCTCATGGAGGACTTTGGTTATACTTCTAGTCTGTAGGTGTTTCTGGTCTAGTTGTGGCGCCCGCCCTATCAGATAAGTCTGTTTGGTGTAAAAGATATTTTGGCGTGTCGTGAGATTTAGCTTCTGACTATTTGGTATTGTATTTCATCTGGTTCAGTGCATACTTGTTTCCATCAATATCATATCCTTTATTATTTTCTGTAGCAAACATTATCCCTATTTGCCAACTTTGGCAAGTCGGGGTTGACCCGTTTTCCTGAAATTGGGGTTGCCCTTATCAGGGCGTGTGCTCCGCTTCTAGGTAGTTTCTCATCGTATTAGTTTGATGCGATCAGATTTCTCATTCCCCCACTTTAGGGTTCGTTTTTCATATTTTATGTTCTCTGCAATAGTACATTGTGTGTTTATCCGTCCTCTTAGGAAAACTAATTACACCTGATCCGAACGAGGTGTTTCACATCCAGCCCGGACATAACACTAAGTACAAGGTGTCAACCCCTAAATTATTAAAAGTTAATAATGATGACCGTGGTGGACTGCAGATACATACAGAGTGTAACAGCACATAAAATATGCCAATAGTGAATACATAAAATATGAACTAAACAGACTATGTAAAAAATTGGAGTTCTTAGAGCACATTGTGCCTAAACCGTGAGAGTCCATCTGCCAGTGACAAAACGACTCAGATGGGACTCGAACCTTCAGACACGCCTCTCTTTGGGCACGTGGTCATCACTGTGGTAGACTGTCGTTTTAATACAACAAATGATTTAGGATATTTGTGATGACATGCAAACCACGTTCTTGGAAGGCGTAGTGAGGATATGCAATGGGATAAAAGAATTTGGACACCCACGCAGAGGGTTGGTGTGTGACGTAGTGCAGTGAAAATGTACTTGCACAGTGTGTGCCGCAGAAGGAACCGAGTCTGAGAGTTCCCGTGGATTGTGCTGAACCACAGCGGTGAGCAGTAGGGTGAAGAGGATATGGATCCCGCACTGTCCAATTTCCCATAGGAATGTTGACTGTTACCTTAGTGCTACCTGTGTTTGTTGGAAGACTTGTGTGCCCAAGGAGTAGAGGCTCCTGAGGAACTGATGGTTGTGTGACCAACTAGAGTAATTGCCAAACCAGTGCCAAAGCCCAGTGTGCGGTTTCCGCCAGACAACCGATACAAGTGTACGGCTCCTTGAGTTAAAGTACCTTTACACTGAGCAACTATCATTCAGATAATCACTCAGAAAAGTCGCTGAAGTGTACGAACGACAGTCATTGGCTTGCTTTTACACAGAGGGATCACTGTTCGTTAGTTGTTTGCCGAGATTTAAGTCATAGAGGGATCTCTATGCAACTTCATTAGCAAGTCGTTCAAAGGCGAACAACTGAGACTTTACACTTGATGACTATTGATAAGCCAACGACTATTAATTTTAGGTGAGCTGGAATTAAACAACTCGCAACTAATGAGTGAATTATCACTTATGACCCTGTGGGTGGCCATGTTTACACGGAACGACTATTGTTTGCATCCGCTTTTTCAAGCGATTGTTCTAAGAATATGTTACGTGTGCTGCTGGGATCTGTAGTTCTAAGCTTCCTAGCAGCACAGCCCTCACAGAGTTAATTGATTGAGATGGCTGCATGTGTGGTACTTCCTGCTAGCCAATCTCCTGGGTTTGTGCTCACATATAAACCCAGCTCCTGGTCAGTCTCTGTCTGGTGTTCAGGGTGAGCAGTCATGAATCCTTGTCTGTTGAAGTTTGCTGTGTGATCTGTGTCTTGCTGGTTCATGTCTGTTTGTTCGTTTATATTCTGTCAGTTCTGTGTTAGCTTGCTGTGTGACCTGCTATCTGTGTCCTGTCCTGTTGCAGCGTTCTGTGTGAACGGTGTCCAGTTCTGCTGGACTCCTGGTTAGTGTAGGGACTAGCAGTATAACCAGGAGCCGTGAAGTGGCCTGCTAGCTTTCATGTTTTGTACAAAATACCTGGTATTTGTATTCAGCTTATCATCTGTTACTAGTGTTTGCATTGTGGCTGCTGTATGCTGTGTATTCTGGCTTGTGTGTCCTGTTGTCCTGTCCCTGTTATGTGGCATGTGAATGTATCCTGTTCTGGTGCGTGGCTCCTAGGATCAGCTAGGGTCCGAAGACCGCTGGGCTGCCCTTATTGGGGCAATGTCCCCGCTTAGGTAGGGCCATGCCATTCCTCCCCTGTAGCACAGGGTCAGTTTGCCAGAAACCCGTTTGCGTACCCAGTCCGCTTTGATCGCGACCGTGTGGGCCCCATGCTTAGTTTGCCCACACGATCGTAACAGAATAGTTGTCCCATATAAAACCACGCTTTTGGTGCGCTTAGACGGAACAATTATCATTTTTTTTGATAGGTAATTATTATTCACAAAAAATTGCTAGATTGTTCGAATTTGCACGATAATCATTCAAAATAATCACAGCCAACGATCAAACGATCAACGATTCGTTTGCTTATCCTTCATCTCATGCAAGTATGAAAATCATTATTGGCTTGTTCACTAATCGTCCGGTTTAAATACGGGTCGTTCAGTAGTTCCAATTAACTTATACAGTAAATCTGAATGACTGAACGATTGAACGATTTATCCGCCTGTATAAGGCCTCATTTACACGGGCGTTGCATTCTTATGCTGGCTGCATCGCGGGCGATGATCGCATCAATGAAGAATAGCCGCGATTGAGTCTCGAGCTAAATTAGCACGGGCGTATCACGTGAAAAATACGCCGCAGTGCGGAATTACGTCAGACAGCAGAAATCCTCGGAATGACTTCTAAAGGCTTCAATAGCTTAAATAGTGTCAGCAGTAGAGATGAGCGAACGTACTCGTTTAGGACGTTTTTGCACTCGAGCACCGCTTTTTCTGAGTAACTGACTACTCAGACGAAAGAGTCGGGGGGTGCCGGGGGTGAGCGGGGGGTTGCAGAGGGGAATGAGGGGGGGGGGGGGGGGAAGAGAGAGAGAGAGAGCTCCCCTCTGTTCCCCACTGCTACCCTCCGCTCCACCACGACGCCTCCCGAATCTTTTCGTCCGAGTAGTCAGTTACTTGGAAAAAGCAGTGCTCGAGTGCAAAAACGTCCTAAACGAGTACGTTTGCTCATCTCTAGTCAGCAGTCTTCTTTCCGAGAACCAGATGTAGGTAATCTCCCTCCACCTCCCTTTTTTTCCCAACCCACGTAGGAGTCTATGGGAGCTTCCAGTGTTTTTTGTCAAAAGATAGGTTAAGACTAGAGATGAGCGAACGTGCTCTTTTAGAGGAATTACTCGATCGAGCATCACTTTTTTCAAGTAACTGCGTACTCGGGCGAAAAGATTCGGGGGGCGCCGGGGGGGTGAAGCGGGGGATAGCAGGGGGAAGCTCTCTCTTCCCCCCCTCACTCCCCACCGCAACCCCCTGCTCACCCCCGGCGTCCCTCAAATCTTTTCGACGATTAGGCAGTTACTCGAAAAAAGTGGTGCTCGATCGAGTAATTGCTCTAAGCAAGCACATTCGCTTATCTCTAATTAAGACCTATCTTTTGACGCAGCGATTTTTTTCACGCACCCGAAAATCGCTTATGTGAATGAATGCACCATGATACAACAGCGTCAGCCAGAGCCAAGATTCCTGGTCCATCTGGTGAGCATGCCCTCAGCTTGCAAATGTACAAAGGCGTTACCAAAAATTAGAGTCCCTGGGTGAATATGTGGATATTACTGATGCCAATTTTCCACTCCTTGCTAGGAAATAGGACTACACTAATTAGTACACGATTTATAAATGCAATGCAGGGAATGTTGGGTATTTATATAACTATCGGTTTGCTAATATGCGGTATCTGCTTTTGGTTACAAGCATCAGCAGATCCCCTAATATATTTTTGTTACCTGTATCCCTTCGTTTACTGGCAGAACTAATTAGGATTTACAAGAAAGAGCTGTCGTGGGGAAATTGTTCATTCTGCTTTCTCAGTGCCAATAAGAGAACTACAGCTGTATAATACAGTCAGTGCAGATATGTAATATGGCACTCATAGGCTCCTATGGGCCCGTTCTACACTTCTGTGTCCCACCGATTTTACATGCTAGGCACCATATGGCAGCACATGCAATCCCTATGGGTCGGTAATACAGAGCTGTAAGGACTCGGTGTTCTGCTGCATAGACTTCCACGCCATGCGAAAGTACAGGGACAGTCATGAGCGAGGCCTGTTTTTTGCTGATGGTGCTGGCTGGAGTTCCTCCCCTTTGCTTTCATTATGTACCACTTCTTTTTAATATGTTCCCAGTCTCAGTAATGCATCGAAGGACGTCTCATAAAGTATTTCATTTTATGGCGCTGGTTCATCGCCCCATCACACCCTTTCAGTTAACAGCCCAATTTGTCAAGTACCAGCTGCAATCATTAATGTACCTGGCTTATAGACACAGTGCATAATGATGAATGAGAGTTATGGTCTGAACGATGCCATGTGCGAACATGCTGATTTGTACCGTAATCCTCTTTACTATCTGAAACACCTGTTCCACTAAGTTGGGGTTTCCCTTAACCATTTAAGTACTGAGACAGTCTAATTCACATAGCACAGCACATCTACGCTCATAAAATCACAGATATTGTAAAAAAAATCAGTCAAATTATTGAATATAAGCTGCACTTTAAAACACGTGTTCGCTCAATGTCAGAAGAGAGTAACGTGGGGTCTGTAGGTCAAGGATGCTAAATATCGCTAGATTGAAGGGTCCAAACTATCTTTACTTTTTTCTTTCTTTGGTTAGAAGGGTCTGATGACTGGATGTCCTTCCAACGATTAGCTGTATTGTGTTGGAGAATTTGGCAGCAAGTGCTCAATTTCCCTGCAGTGCCCCCAAAGGAGACACGATGCATTACACAATTTCCACTGAAATCATGCTAGGTCCTCGAGAGTGAAAAACTCCCTTTGTTGCCACTCTGGCTAATACTGTCCTGGATAGGACTCTGAATTCCTTAAAGGTTATGGACACGTGTGTGTATATGTATGTGTGTGGGGACATTATTTTTCACTTAAATGCATGTGTTTTGGGCTGACAATCACTTTTGCCATAGATTTTATTAAATATTTGTCTTTTGCAGCTTCTACATACACTATCCTATCAAAAGTAATTGGCCACCCGAGAAGAATCAAAAGTAGTATTTATTTCCCTATATTAATACATAGTAGGGCCTCCTTTGGCCAGAATAACATTGTATACTTTCCGTGGCATACTTTCTACTAACGTCTGATGCACTTCCCTCCATTCATCCTGCAAATGTCTAAAGAGTTTTTCTCAAAGAAGATGCATCGGAGCATCATCATTGGACAGTTGAGCTACGGAAGAACGTTCTATGGAGTGATGAATCACGCTACTCCATCTTCGTATGTTGTGCCAACAGTTACGTACGGCAGAGGTTCTGTTATGGTCTAGGGATGTTTTACATGACACGGTCTTGGCCCATTGGTTGTAGTGACAAGAACATGGAGGTTACCTTCACATTCTAGACAATAATCTGTTGCCGACAATGTGACAATACTCTGGGAACGGTCGGCCATACTGCCAACAAGACAACGCGCCTTGTCACCTATCAAACATTGTTTTATGTTGGTTTGAGGATATGGATGTTCCACGATTGGACTGGCCATAGAACTTGAACCCTATTGAACAGCTTATGCACCCAGCAGTCGTCAGGTGAGCTTAGGCCAACACCAAGGAAATAAACATCTATCAGTTGTAGACAAGATATAGGATGACATTTGTGTCACTTATATTTGGTAAGGCCGGTGTCCGCATTATACTCTGCTTTCTGAGTTACCTGCCCCAATGGCGACATCAATGTATACTTTGGAGTTAGGGTACCCATGGGTGAGTTTGTGCAAAGAGATCAAAATAAGTTGCAGTCCTTTTCATGTAGGCAGACATTAGAATAACACTGGGGGTCAAACCATTGATCCTCCCCTCTGTCCTGTAATACACTATTATAAGATGAAATCAATGGTCTTTCTCCAAGCTGTGTGGATAAAAAGGCATTTCATCCTTTTGCGGAGTTTTGCTGATTTTTGTGTTTGATTGCTCTGTTTGGTTTACACTTGTAGAAATTGAGCGTCCCTTAGGCTAGAAGCACAATAACAGTAATATTAACAAGCTAACCCGCAACCCTTATCGCTGCATATCAATCCAGACTGATGCGAGTCCCATTCTCATACACACTCTGGGATCTCTCTTTTGGCTAACGGAAAGCTTGTGTGAAGCAGGTCACAATTTTCCATTGTAATAACCCAATTAGCTGCACTGCGTGTTTGTTTTACGAATCTCTAAGCTCCCATAAAGCCTTAGGTATCCGAGCTAGCGGAGTAATGAGGGCGAGGTGTAAGAATTAAAGGCCTGTCTCACCGGCTCTTTAAACCTCAGCCCTTTTAACGCCTCTAACACTCTGTCCCCAAGCTTCTGGGACACAACCCAATTAACATCTCAGCATTTTCGATGTAGCCCCTTAATTGCATTTTGCCAGCTTTCCTTGTCCTGCTCCCTTTCAAGGTGAGAATCCGTCACCATCCTTGGGGAATTACGGAACATGCACACACATGCAATAGAAAGGCTCTGCTCGTATTCATTTACGCACACGGGTCTGCGAATAAATTACAGCAGAACAGTGTTCATTGGGCTGCACAACAGTATATTGTTTAGTGGAAGTCATGCTATACTCTTTATAGGTGGAATGAAATGTATATTGCATATATCTGGCGACAGGGCTGAATGCTGCTGTCCAATGGTTTGCTCGGTCTTGAAGTTCCCCGTACAGTAAGTATTAATATCGGAATGTCTAATATAATTCTTCTATTGATCCCAGACTAATATTGGCTTCTATATATAAGATGTGGCTCAGAGCTGTCAGGTAGGCGGATTTGGATCCACCTTGCCACACACCGGTTTGACTTTGGGCTATCTGGGAAGGCAACACTTGGGGTAAGGGACTTGTTATTTGTATAGCGCCAACTTATTTCACAGGTAATTTATTTATTTATTACCCCCACGCAAGCTGGGTACTCATTTTACCGACCTTGGAAGGATGGAAGGCTGTGTCAACCTTGAGCTGGCTACCTGAACTCTCAACCTTCAGGCCGTGAGCGAGAGCTTAGGACTGCATACTGCTGCCTTAACACTTTGCGCCACACCCTCCAAACTGTATACGGTCATTAGTAACACAGATAGTCCCGGTGTGGCTGCTGATGCTGCACTTGGCCGTGGCGAGGTACCTGATGATCTGAACAGGAGCGTAGTGGGAAGACAGACTGTAGTTAGGGCTGGGGGCACAGGTGTAATAATGAGGTTCTGGCTACAGGTCAGGGCAGGCAGGAGGCAATAACGAAGTCCAGAATATAGAGCCGAGGTCAGAGAGCACAGAAGTCAGAATGGTCAATCGGGCAAGGATCAGAACCAGAATAAATGCAACCGGGGGCTTTGTCACAATGGCAGTAGGAGACCAAATACCTTAGGCATCCTCCATTAGCGCAGGGTGCCTAATACAGGCAGAGCTGCAGTGGGATTGGTGGGATTACTGAATTAGGGAACGCATGCTGGCCCTTTAATGAAGGGAGTGGGATCTGCACAAGCCCTAGGGCCAGAGATCAGAGAGATTGGGGAAGGATTGTGGCGTTGAGGATGGCAGTGCCCGAGCAGAGCTCAAGTAACCGATGAGCCATTTCAGTGGCGTACAGTAATAGGAGTATTGTACATTCGGTTTAATGACACAAAGAGTTCTGTAAAGGAATATGCTTCCATCAGTGGGTGGACAAACTAATGTTAATTATGTTGTGAGAATTAAAGGGGTTATATATGATAGAAAAAAAATGTATACACCCTATTAAGTAATTCTGAGTTAATAGAAGGCCATCCGATATTCAGGGTCCTCGTCTCTTAGGGCTCGTTCACATGTTTTCGATCATATGAAAAATTATGTATTACACACCAAAATAGGCCTTACAAGTAAATACGGCAGCTTAAATAAGCAATAAATACGCAGGAAATCTGTGTATTCTCTATGTATTTGCACATCTAAACAATGGGCCCTTCTATGTATTTTTTTACGCATGTAAACACTCTGTATATTTAAACGAGCAAAAAATACGCAAAAGAGCCAAAATATTCCGGGAATAAGCATATTTTGGTTGTGTGAATATGCTGGGACCAAAATATGCTCACACCCATGTGAATGAGCCCAATAGCTGCGGGCAACGCAGCGGATTTCCGCCACGAAGTACGCGGCGGAAATCCGCTGCGTTGCCCACAGCTAATAGCTCAGGGCTCACGGTGCGGTATTCCACCGTGGAATTGCGCACCATGAAATCACCCGACCTCACAGCCGCGGACGGGTTCCATTGCAGTCAATGGAAGCCGTCCGTCACGCTATCTTCTGCTGTAGCACAGCGGAAGATAGCGTGAAACCGCTTCCCCACCTACCGCCGGCGCATCATATGACACGGCCAGTCGCGTCATGCGACGTGGTGGGCGTGTCATGTGAAGTGGCCGGCATGTCACATGACTCTGCGGCGCGTCATGCCAAAGCGTCATGCAGGAGCGAGGACGCCGGATCCGCAGGTAACTTTGGGGTCTCTGGGGGGCACCGTGACGGGCTAAAACTTTCCCTATCTCAGCAGCTCTGTCCCTAAACTCTGCGTAATGCACTGCAGACTGAGAACGGCATAACTGAAAGGCTTTGCAGTGGCCTAGGAAATTTTAGAGTACTGTTTCCCGGTGAGACCTCAGTCGAATGCACTGCAGACTGAGAACGGTATAACTGAAAGGCTCTGCACAGGCCTAGATGCCTAGATGTCCCTAAACTCTGCTTAATGCCCTGCAGACTGAGAACAGTATAACTGAAATGCTCTGCAGAGGGATAGATGTTTAAAAAAAAAAATTGGTGCACTACTGCTCCAAGCCAGCCACAACAGTAATGAACACGATCAGATGTAGCCCTAAGAAGGACCGTTGGGGTTCTTGATGACAGGATCCTACTCTAACACTTTCCCTGTATAAGCATCAGCACTTTCCCTAACCTCTGCCAGCATGCGTCTGAGGCGAGCCATGGGCGGGACCAGTTTAAGTACTCGACGGTCACCTGATCATCCCAGCAACTCACTACTGTGGGGTCGAGAGGGCTGGCACGTCACAGCAGGAAGTGGTAATGCCTTCCCCGCATGTTGATTGGCTAGAAAATGGCGCTAAATATGCAGGGAAGGGAAATGCAATTGACTCAAGTACCGCGTAGTGTTCGTCTCGAGTAACGAGCATCTCTAGTAACGAGCATCTCGAGTACCCTAATACTAGAACGAGTATCAAGCTCGGAAGAGCATGCTCGCTCATCTCTAGCCTTTAGTACATTGGACCATTGTTCACAAATTAAGAAGAGGTGGAAATCAACTTCATACCCCTAAATGATCTATAACGTAGCAAAGATCATTATTCTGGTGAGGTGAATGAAAAATTCGACCTTAGCCTGGTGTTCACAAAACCAGTACTGATGGAAAAATGGTATTCATGGTATTCAGTATTCATATACGAGTAATTACTCCTTATATTGTGATTATAAGGAGTAATAATCATGTCTAATGATTCCCGCGTGATGGTGGACCATGCCATTATAGATTCACCACCATGACTTAGCAAATGAAATGATGGATTTGAGAAGTCCTTTTGGTCTTCACGAAAGATAAACTTGTCTGGCTGTAGGAATAAAGGGAGTCAAAAATGTCTCATCAGACATTGGAAAGTTCTATGTTGTATGTATCCAAAATATGGTACCCAAAGAGGTTTATGGGCCCATATTATACTTCCATATGCCTCGGATTTAATGTGTAGGTACATGGAGGTATTTTCTGTTGGTTTCTGTTGTTTACTTTGGACATGAATAGGGTCCCTTGGTATGTGAGGATTTCCTTGGGAAAACCTATTCTGGAGAACATAAGGCATAACTCCCGTGCAATGTTTTTGGCAGTAGGGCTTTTAAAGGGATTGCCTCAGGGTATCGAGTGGCATAGTCTAACACAACCAAATTTATTGATGCCCTCTAGCCGACTTGACTATGGGACCTACTAGATCCATTCCAATTCTCTCAAAGGGAACCTCTATAATCGGGAGAGGCACTAGGGGAACGCTTAAGTGCGACAGAGGAGCGGTGCTCTGACAGGCGAGGCACGGCTCACAGTACTCTTTTATGTTCCTGTACACCCCTGGCCGGAAGAACCTTTGAAGAATTCTATCCTGTGTTTTATCTGCTCCTAAATGTCCTCCTAATACATGATTATGTGCTAGGTCTAGCACCTTGCGCCTGTACGGCTTCGGCACGACCAACTGTCCCACCACTTTCCCGCTTGTTTTTGTTACTCTATACAACAAGTTATTATTCATGGAAAAATGGGGGAACCGTTGGTCAGAACCCGGTTCCTGTAACACACCATTTATCACTACGACATTTGCTTTTGCATTGATAAGAGTGGGGTCCCTTAACTGGGCTGTCCCAAAGTTCCCAGGCGCATCCTCCAGATCGGACACATCCTGCACTGTGGGGTAGACTTCCCCTTCAGCATCATGTCCAGGTAAGTCCTGTAAAGGAAAATTTACATTCTCTGGTTCAGCATCCACATTTACCCCGCTATCCTGCGGAGGTGTAAGGTCCCCTGGGTTCGTGCCAGTCTCTTTGGAAGGGACTATCGTTTTTCCCCACAAGTCCCAGAACACAGGAAAATCACGCCCCAATATCACGCTGTGCATTAACCCTTTGACAACACCTACATCATAGGTCACGGTTCCGACATGAGTTTCAAAGTTACATTGTGCAACAGCATATATCCTTGTATCACCGTGTATACATACCACACTTAGGTGCTTACCCAGTATGAAGCCTTCTGCTACCAGGCTAGCATGCACTAAGGTGACCATGCTACCCGAGTCCAGCAGAGCCTCCACAGAATGGTGGTTTACACTTATGTGACACAGTTGTGGCTCAGTCTCTAGTCTCTGTGAGGCATTGCAAATAGGGCTTATGAACAATGACCGGTGCCAAGCACCGTCACATTCCATAGGCTCATTAGTCATAGGGCACTGAGCCAACACATGCCCGAGTCCCTGGCTTCTCCAGCACCTCAAAGGCCTTGGTTTCTTTGGCTTAGGAAACTGGTTGGGGCTACCAGAGCCTTTCAACTCCGCCAGGCCACAGCTTTCCTCCGGCATCTAGTGGTCTCTTACCCTGCGTAGGTCTGGAGCTTGTAGCGGGGGTCTGGACGGAATGGACATCCCAGAGGTAGCTCTCAGTCGCAGTGTAGCGGTTGACAAGATCTACCAGCTGGTTAGCATCCTTGGGCCCTCCATGGCCGACCCAGCGTTGCAGATCTGCCGGCAGAGCACGGGTATTCCGATCCATCACCACCTTATCGACCATCTGGGTGGGTGCGCAAACGTCCGTTTCCAGCCATTTCCTTACCAGAGGGTACAGGTCAAACACTTGTGACCTGGCTAAATGGTCGTACCTGTAGCTCCAATTATGTACTCTCAGAGCCTGGACTGCCGCCGTAACACCCAGACGAGCCAGGATCTCTGCTTTTAACCTGGCGTAGTCGGTTGCCTCGTGAGCACTGAGGTGGTGGTACGCCTTGTGTATGCATTCCTCAGTGAGGAACGGTGCTAGAACCTCGACCCACTCAGCCTTGGGGAGTTTCTATCATTCGGCGGTTCTCTCAAACACCGTCAGATAGGCCTCAATGCCATCATCAGGCGTCATTTTTTGTAAACATTTTTGCACAGTGTCTCTGGGCCTAGCTGCGGTCAGAGCTTCTTCCTTCCATAAGGCAGGATGCTTTAGGAGGACATCCATCAGCCGATACATCCATGCCAATAACTCCTCCATAGCTGGTGTTGTGTTGGCGCTTGCATTGCAATTGCGGTCTTTACCCAGGACAAGCACCCGGTGCCGTGCCATTGCCCTTAGTCATCAGAATTGCTGCCTGCATCCAAACACCATATGTGGCAATGTCTCTCAGGGGGTGTGGTCGGCAATGACACTCTGGACTCTAAAAGTGCATAAAAACTTAGTTCAGTCTTTATTTAAGGTGTGCTCCAGGCAACAAAGAAAAGCAACACAAAAGTTCATACAGAAAACAGATGCAATGCTGAACCACGCAGGGTGCTCAGATGGATTCCTCCTCAGGCTGTTAGACAATGACTCCCTGGAGCTGCAGTGTTTTATGCTCCAGTAACGGGGTCAGTGCCCACAGCTGAGCTTCCTGAGAACTAAGGTGAAGTTGTGGACTGAACTGCCACCCTGTCCAGACTAAAAGCCTGGGAGGGAGATATACTCCATCAACAACTTCACCCTTTAACTGCCCACAATATATAATATATATATATATATATATATATATATATATATATATATATATATATATATATATAAACCCTTCATTAGAGACCCCCATGTCGTAGCACACTGGGCCTTTCTTGGCTTTCAGAACTGCAGTAAATAATCATTTTGTAGATTCCACTAGCTTTTGAAATTGTTCTGCAGGAACACTGCCCCATGTGGACAGGAAGCTTCTTGTAGTTGCGGCAGATTACATGGAGGTTCTGACATGTTCTGAACAGCTGACAGGAAGGGTTCATCAATTCATGCTGCTTGTTCCAAATTCTGCCTTTTCTCTTCAGCCTGTTGTAGCAGAAATCTGGATTCATCTGTCCTTTTCTTTTGATGCTTTTCCACTGTTCAGTGATACAATTTTTGCGTTTTTATACCCACTAGATTCTTACCTTAGTTTTTTTAGAAAGCAATGGTGCTGGAACTGGTTGCCTGCCGTTATAGTCCATCTGTACTAGGGAACGTTGGGTTGTGAATTTGGACCCCTTAGCTGGAGCATTAACGTTGTATACAGCTGTAGTGGCCCGGAGTTAGTGGGGCCCCTCCATCATGTTATATGTCTGTCTCGTGCTATTTGTCTTGTCAGTGTCTGATGTGTAGTGTGCATTTGGTATGTGTATTGCACCTCTGCAGCACTGAATGGGTTAATGTCTGGGTTATGTCAGAAAAATGTATCATGTTGTGTATCATGTGACCCTGTGATATATATGTGTTTGCAAGATGGATGTAAATGAGTCCAGAGAGTTGGTCTTGCAAGATTCTAAGGTGGTCAGCAAGAATCAGTGAGTGAGCCACACAGACGCTGGTCAGCATGTGTGAGTGGGGAGAATGGGGGAAGCTGAGCGATTCCCTTCTGCTTGGCCTGGGATCAGTCTACCCGGGAGATGCCAGTGTTACCACTAAGCACTGAGTAAGAAGAAAGGATCGTTGCTTGGCGAGAGAAGGCACAGGTCGTGTGAGTCTGTATCGGTAGAGAGTAAGAGAGAGAGAGAGAGAGAGAGAGAGTCGCTGGAAGCGGGATCACACAAATAACTAGGACTGTGGATTGTCAGGATTACCCCAAGAGTTCTCCCTGGCACACCACCTTCTCCTGTTGTACCTGTGCCAATCTCCTGTTGTAAAGTGGATGTTACTAACAGTTGTATTAAACGGACATTACCAACCATTCCCGGTTTGTCCAGAAAGTTGCCCTGTGTGTGGACTAAGTTATTTACTTAATCAAGATTCACTGCAGAGAACGGAACGGTGGCGTCACAAGTGACAAAGAACTTTAAGGTAACCTCCGGTTGCTTTTCCCTGTGACCTCTCACAGCAGTAACTTGGTCAGGTCCCGAGCTACCCTCAGGGGAGGAGATGGAAGAGCCACCCATGACAAAGTCTTCCCCGCCATCTCCTCGTCTGTGAGCCCGCTCCTCGGACGCTGCACAGCTATAATTTTCCTGACTGTGCACCACTTGTTTGACAGAACAATTCTTGACATCCTCCTGGACCTTGATAAAAGTTATAGGAGTTTTCTGATTTGTCATGGATTTTTGTTTTTTATCATGGAATTTTTTCTGAGTCTTGCTAAGAGTCTAATGAGTGCTTTTTTTCACCCGTAAAACCTACTTAAAATATACTTAAAACAGGCTGTTTGATAGATGTAAATAAGTTTTATACAAGAATCTTTTTTTACATGTTCTTATTTATGAGGTTAACGTCTATTATTATTATGTTTTTATTACATTTAATATAACATTTTAGTTGCCCAAAAATATTTAGGCTGAATGCACACGGCCAAGTTGGATTCCAACTGCCAGATTTCGCAGCGGAATCAGACCCTGTGCACCAGTGATGACCTCCAGCTTACATGCCCAGCGTCTTCTCTGTGCGCTGCCGCACATATGCAGTGCAGAGCCGTCGCGCTGGTAATGACATGGATCTGCAGCAACTCGCTGTGACACGGACGGCTTCTATTGACTGCAATGGAAGCCGTCTGTGCAAGCATGTGCGAGGTTTGCACTGGAGTAGGACATGTTGCGATCCCCCCCCCCCTTCCCCCCGCAAGCGGAAAATCGCAGTTGATATCTGCATGGAAAAGTGTTTTGCTTAGCATGTCCTATGGGCAGTACTTGCTGTGAAATCCGGAGGCGAACGTTCGCTTCAAATTCCGCAGTGCAAATACGCTCGTGTGCATTGGGCCTTAGTTTGTATAGTTAAAGGGGTTGTCCCGCGAAACAAAGTTGGGGTATACACTTCTGTATGGCCATATTAATGCACTTTGTAATGTACATTGTGCATTAATTATGAGCCATACAGAAGTTATTCACTTACCTGCTCCGTTGCTAGCGTCCCCGTCTCCATGGTGCCGTCTAATCTTCAGCGTCTAATCGCCGGATTAGACGCGCTTGCGCAGTCCGGTCTTCTCCCTTCTCCTCGTAGTTCCGCCCTGTCACATGTGCCGATTCCAGCCAATCAGGAGGCTGGAATCGGCAATGGACCACACAGAAGACCTGCGGTCCACCGAGGGTGAAGATCCCGGCGGCCATCTTCACAAGGTAAGTAAGAAGTCACCGGAGTGCGGGGATTCGAGTAAGTACTATCCGTTTTTTTTTTTAAACCCCTGCATCGGGTTTGTCTCGTGCCGAACGGGGGGCTATTGAAAAAACAAAACCCGTTTCGGCGTGAGACAACCCCTTTAAATTGTTTTTTAATAATAAATTTTCACTTGGCCATACCTCATCAAGGAACAAGAGTTCAATGACTAGACCTTGTCTATTTTAAGAATTTGGTTCGCTGTTAATTTTTATTTTATATCTTTCTAATACCAAATGCACACGGACAGAAATTCTGCGGTGGGATTTCCCGCATAATTTCCGCCTGTGCCCACTGCCATGGGATTGCATTAGCGCCCCCCACCCCGATTTATGGTTCCCTAGTCTGGTGCTGCACCATTGGTCTGTCGATGCTGGTCAGGTGTGGTCAATACAGGCTACTGGGAACCGGAAGCCATTGAAGCGCTGACAGTGGGAAGCCTTCAGAGGCGCTGAGGGGGAGAGCTTCATAGTTCGAAATCAGCTGTGGGTATGCAGCTAATTTCCAGTCAAAATCTGCACCAATGGTACTCCGGTAGGGAAAAAAACGCAGGGCGTTCCTCCCTGTCTATTTTAAAGCAGCCCTGTCCTTTTTATAATGACGGAGGTAAAAATCCTACGTAGTAATAAGTTCCGCGCCCTGACATGTTGGCACTTTGCGATAATAAGTGGGTTTTGGGTTGGTCTCTAAAAGGTTTGCCATTACTGCTATAGGCTGAAGGAACAAAGAAATTGTTATAAACTGGATACACATAACTAAAAACACACAAGAATCTCAATACTCACAATCTGAGGGCTCTTACCCACTTGCGTTTTTTTAGCACTGTGATTGTCAATGGGAATTTCTAATGTTAAAAACGCATTTTGTTAAGAAAGTCCCATTGAAAATCGCGTTTAAAAAACGCAAGTGGATAAGAGCCCTTAAAAATACAAAATTTTAAAGTGCATTGAAATTTTGTTATCATCCAGCCTCTCATGGTTGGGGATTTTTTTTATAAAAATTTTTTTTTAAACTGGAAATAGCTTGACTTACCAGGGTGTGTCTCTTATTATTGTTATATATAAAACAATAAAAAAAGAAACAATAAACCCATGATTGAGTGTATTTTAAGTTCTGCGAGTCTTATTGAAAATCAAGATTTTGTCATGGAAATGTCATGGAAATTTTTTTTTAAAAACCTGTATGAACCCCGAATTGTTTACTTCCAGGATTCTCTTTCGCTTTTTCCTCAATCACCATTCTCTGTATACTCTTCATACTGCTGCATAAGAAAATGTCACAAAGTTGATAATGAAATCCTGGCCCCCCCTGGGTAGTCTTGCACCGATGACCAGGCCTCATTGGAAGTCGCTCAAATTGAGGGGCGATTACCCCCTACTGATCCTCCTCGACCTTTCCGCAGCATTTGACACAGTTGACCATAAACTCCTCCTCAGTATGCTACGCTCCATTGGGCTAAAGGACACTGCCCTCTCCTGGTTCTCCTCCTACCTATCTGACTGCTCTTTCAGCGTCTCCTTTGCTGGCTCTACCTCCCCTCCTCTTCCCCTTGCTGTTGGGGTCCCCCAGGACTCATTCCTCGGCCCCCTTCTTTTCTCAATCTACACAGCCCCTATTGGACAAACCATCAGGAGATTTGGCCTCCAATACCACCTGTATGCTGACGACACCCAACTATACACCTCTTCCCGTGACATCTCTGCACCTTTCCTCCAAAACATCACCGACTGTCTGTCTGCTGTCTCTAACTCTATGTCCTCTCTCTACCTTAAACTAAACCTCTCTAAAACTGACTTACTGGTATTTCCACCCTCCACTAACCGCCCTCATCCTGACATCTCCATCTCAGTGTGCGGTGCCACCATAACTCCTAGACAACATGCCCACTGCCTTGGGGTCATATTCGACTCCGATCTCTCCTTCACCCCCTACATCCAATCTCTGGCCCGAACATGTCAGCTGCACCTCAAGAACATCGCAAGAATCCGCTCTTTTCTCACCGTGGACACGTTAAAAATGCTTACTGTTGCCCTCATCCACTCTCGGCTCGATTATTGCAACTCGTTGCTGATCGGCCTCCCCTGCACCAGACTCTACCCTCTCCAATCCATCCTGAATGCGGCAGCCAGGCTCATCTTCCTGTCCAGCCGCTACTCGGACGCCTCTGTCCTGTGCCAGTCACTGCACTGGCTACCAGTTAAATACAGAATTCAATTTAAACTCGCTACCTTCATCCACAAAGCCCTCCATAGCACAGCGCCCCCCTATATCGCCTCCCTCATCTCAATCCATCACCCAGCCCGCACCCTCCGCCCTGCTAATGAAACCAGATTGAGCGCCCCTTTAATTCGAACTTCTCATTCCCGCCTCCAAGACTTCTCCAGAGCAGCACCGGTCCTCTGGAACGCACTACCAAAGGCTACCCGAGCAATCCAGGTCTCGCAGAACTTCAGGCGTGCTCTAAAAACGCACCTCTTCAGGGAGGCATACCGAATTCCCTAAACAAACCCCTCTGTACTCCGCCTGATAACATGCTCCCTGACGTACTGACTGCAATCCCTGCTAGCCATCATAAACCGCTCCTGCAGTCATACTGTTTCTGCCGTCACACAGCTAAATGTCTGACCATTGTCTATGTGTATATCACCCCTCACTCTCCACCTCGCCATACCGCGCACATCTCCAGCCCTTTACCTTCTGTATCACCCCATTACTTGTAGTATGTAAGCTTGTTGGAGCAGGACCCTCACCCCTATTGTTTCCATCAATTGATTACTATGTATCCGTGGTTCTGCAATGTTTGTACTTTTGTCTTTCTGTATCCCCTGTCTATGTAAGTGCTGCGGAATATGTTGGCGCTATACAAATAAAGTTTATTATTATTATTTTGCCTTAGGTTTTTCCCATCTTAGGCCTTATTCACATGAGCATTTTACGCGGTTAATTAAGCTGCGATAAAAAATCAGGACCATGTGAAGCATTGGATTCCAATATATTCATTCACATGGCCGACATTATTAGTTGCATAGAAACACCCTGCTAGCAAAGAAAGGACATCGGCGGCCAAATACGCCGGCCGATGTTTTGACAAAGCCAAAAAAGATAGGTCTTGCCCCATCTTTCGGCCATGATCATTTGGCAGATCCCATTGAAGTCTATGGGATGGGGAGGGAGGTTAGCAGCAGCTAGCCCTGCTAAACTACCCTGTTTCCCTGAAAATAAGACATATCCTGAAAATAAGACATAGCATGATTTTCCAGAATTTTTGAGGATGCAAAATGATTTTTCAGGCTTTTTGAGGATGCTTGAAATATAAGCCCTACTCCAAAATTAAAGGGGTTGTCTCGTGAAATCAAGTGGGGTTCAGCACTTCTGTATGGCCATATTAATGCACTTTGTAATATACATCGTGCATTAATTATGAGCCATACAGAAGTTATTCACTTACCTGCTCCGTTGCTAGCGTCCCCGTCGCCATGGATCCGTCTAAATTCGCTGTCTTCTGGCGTTTTTAGACGCGCTTGCGCAGTCCGGTCGTCTCCCTGGTGAATGGGGCCGCTCGTGCCGGAGAGCTGGTCCTCGTAGCTCCGCCCCGTCACGTGTGCCGATTCCAGCCAATCAGGAGGCTGGAATCGGCAATGGACCGCACAGAGCCCACGGTGCACCATGGGAGAAGACCCGCGGTGCATCATGGGTGAAGATCCCGGCGGCCATCTTGGTAAAGGAAGAAAGAAGTCGCCGCAGCGCGGGGATTCGGGTAAGTAATAAACTTTTTTTTTTTTTAACCCATCCCTTGGGTTTGTCTCGCGCAGAACGGGGGGCCTATTGAATAAAAAAAAAAACCCGTTTCGGCATGAGACAACCCCTTTAAACCCTGCTAATAGTTAATTTAAAAAGTCAATTTAAACAGTGTCCAGGCAGCTATACATGTAAAAAAGTTAAACCTTTTTGAACAAAAATTAATATAAGACACTGTCTTATTTTCGGGGAAACACGGTATGTGATCTGGCCAGTTAAGCCAGTTCAAGTATTTCTCCTGGCCAAAGGAATTCCGCGCTGGGGCGTATAAACACAGCAATCGACTGTGTGAATAGGCGTGAAAACGCGAGATTTATTCGCGACTTGGTCGCGGCTTTCTCTCGTTCATGCGATTTTCGTCTGCGATGAGGGCGGATGAAAATCGGTGTGTAAGAGGCCTAATGCAGATTGACACTGAAATTGATTCACAGAAAACTTGTCATGTGACTTTATGCTGCACTCCGGGTCACGGGGATAACTTCCATATAGAGAAGCTCCAGAGGTGAAAGGGCTGCTGTCTCTAATAAAGCGTCATCCTGCATATATATATATATATATATATATTGCAGCGTATGTGCATGTGTGTGTATTATTGAAAATTATACTAATGATGTATCTCTTCTTAGGCGCCTGTGATGTCATTTCAAGAAGACAATTAATCACGGCTGCTCGTTACTGCTTGATTAATCCTGTGTCTGCCCCTTTACTGAGTGTATCACTGATTTAGTGACTATATCCATTTGATTTATATCTCTCTGGCTCCTAATCAATATTTATGATGAATGGCGGATTTTCACTTATCTCTTGTTTCGTGACTATATTTTACATATAAAATCCCTTAATTAACTAATGAGACAAAATTATTTTTTCCTCGGGCAAACAGAAGCCAAAGAGAAGTCATGGGAGGCTTATTGGATATAGAGCGACCAAGGAATCTATAGGAGCCATTTATCAAAGTCTCTCTTCTGCAAAACTCGGGCAAAAAGTCATCAAGAAAACATATTCCTAATTAAGCTAACGAGATTTTTCTTCTTTGATAAATCTAGGACGAAATAAATTTGCACTAGTTTTGCCCCAGATTTATATCTTTGCTGCTGTTAATAAATAATATCCATTCTTTTACCTGGTCCGCAGTGTTTGGTTCATTCAATTAGTAAACTTCGGGGTATGAATTACCAAGAACTCTGCACCTGTCCCTGCAACCTCCACCCTTTATCATCTCATGTTATTAAGGAAACTTCAGAGGTAAAGGAACAGGAGCAAAACTTCTTAAGAAATCCAAGTCCAATATAACAGTGATAGAAGAAACTCTATAGTATTGAATACCTATGAATGAAACATGTAGGCTGTTCTTAATTTTAATTAAAGGAACCTTGTCACATTAAACATGGTGGAGGCATCTTGTTATAGGGCAGAAGGAGTTGAGCAGACTGATATATAGTTTATGGGAAAAGGTTTAGGATAACTTGTATTTTAGCTCGTTCTATGCTTAAAGGGGTTGTCCCGCGCCGAAACGGGTTTTTTTTTTTTTTAAACCCCCCCCCCCGTTCGGCGCGAGACAACCCCGATGCAGGGGTTAAAAAAACCACCCGCACAGCGCTTACCTGAATCCCGGCGGTCCGGCGTCTTCATACTCACCTGCTGAAGATGGCCGCCGGGATCCTCTGTCTTCATGGACCGCAGCTCTTCTGTGCGGTCCATTGCCGATTCCAGCCTCCTGATTGGCTGGAATCGGCACGTGACGGGGCGGAGCTACACGGAGCTACACGGAGCCCCATAGAGAAGAGGAGAAGACCCGGACTGCGCAAGCGCGGCTAATTTGGCCATCGGAGGGCGAAAATTAGTCGGCACCATGGAGACGAGGACGCCAGCAACGGAGCAGGTAAGTATAAAACTTTTTATAACTTCTGTATGGCTCATAATTAATGCACAATGTACATTACAAAGTGCATTATTATGGCCATACAGAAGTGTATAGACCCACTTGCTGCCTCGGGACAACCCCTTTAAGAGTCCAGTGGGCGGTCTTGCTCAATGATTGGCAGCCTTCCCTGCATGACTGTGTATAGGGATAGTTGTCAGTCACTGGATAGGACACTTACAGCTGTCTCTGTGCATACTAAGACAGGTAAGGCTGTCAATCACTGAGTAAGACCGCCCACTGGACTCCTAAGCATAGAGCGAGCTAAAACACAATTTATCTTGAGCCTTTTCCCATAAACTATATATCAGTCTGCTCAACTCCTTCTGCGAATCACCGGTTAATCACGCCGTCTGAAGCTTTCCATAGCACTGCTATGGAAAGCGCTGGCCCCCTGTCCACGAGCGGAGAATCATTGCCATTCTCCGCTCGCGGCCGGCCGGCAATTCGCAGCATGACAGATAGGCTGACCGGCGGAGATTCGTCTGCGGCTCCTGCTCCTGGGCGCCGGCTATCGCAACGCCCGTGGACAGGGGGCCTTAGGCTTCATTCCCACGAGTGCATATACGCCATGTTTTAACACCCGGGTGCATATACGGTACTCATGTGAAGCATTAGTTTCCAATGCAGCTGTTCACACACGTAAATATACGGAGCGTAAATATGCCCGCAGTGTGAAACATGCAAAATATACACGACCAATGGAACTATGTTTTGGCCAATATACCCCGGTGGGTCCTATAGACTCCTATGGAAGCAGGGAAAGAGGAGGGAAGGGGAAGCGTTTTTGCAGCGTCCAACGCTGCGAAAAGCTTACAGGTGCCTATATGTAGGCACTGAAAGGTATCCCGAGGTTTCTGGCAGAGCGAGGACTTTCCGGGGTGTGGCGTATTTTTCTGCTAAAAACGACGCTCAAAGTCGTGTGAGGGGTCGAGAAAATGCTGTCCGTTATTGTGGAAAAACACCCATTCAGGCGCTTGTACGGAGCAGGCGTGAAAACGTAAAAACGCTGTCGCCGTATATCCGCTTGTGTAAAAGAGCCCTTAGGATGCCCATAAATGGTGCGGCCTGACTGTGGGCAGTGCACTTGTTTTACCACTAATTACCAGGCTGCACCTGTACTTGCAACTGGGAAGCAATGATAAGTACAGGTGCAGTCTGGTAATTAGCAGTAAAATGTGTGCGCTACCCGAGGCACCTTTAATTAGATATCTTAAAGGGCGGAACAGATTCAATAGAAATTGTTAAAATTACCTGTTCCGTCCATTAAGTAGGATTTACATATTGCTTTGATCTAACAAAAATGCGGCCGCATCACATTTTTTGCTTTGCTTTTCACAAAGCGTGTCGATCCGATCATTATCGGGTCACCAATATCGCTATTAGGAAGCCTTCATACATGCAGAATAGTTCTGCAGAATGCACCTAACATGCATCTTAATCCGCTGCTGCAGATTTATGCTCCGTAATCCGTTTACATGCAGATTTTGGCGCAGCACTCTCCACGTCTTTAGGGTATAAGCACACGGATGGTTTTTCCATCCAATTTTCAGATGGACGGAAATAACACCCCTTTATTTAAATGTGTGTATTCCCATGGGCTTTTGTTTTAGGCTTCTTTCACACAAGCGCATATCGGCCAGCTGCCCTCTCCCCGCCCCTTGTCCATAGCCATTAATGGGAGGAGGCGGGGTGGAGCGGCACTTAGCTCCTCCCACTGCACAGAACGAGCGGGGAGGAAGAGAGGTGAACCTGCAATGGGGAGGGAGGGGAAATGGGAGATGGCCTGGTAAGGTCGGCGCACTTGTGCCGGCCTTACCAGGCCATATGAATGGGCGCACAAACGTTTGAGTCACCAGCTTTTTCTCCCCCAACGTAACGCATATCGGCCGGACGTTTTCACGGCCGACCGATATGCACTCAGGTGAAAGAAGCCTTTCTTGGATGAATAGTCCATTTAAAAGAAATTACAGCACATCCTATTCTTGTCCGAATCTCATATCAGTATATATCAGTGTGTGGTGTCCCTTTTTAAACGTCTGTGACCATGTACCCTTAGGTGTGTCTTGCAGAAATATTCTACATGTCTGAAAGGTCCCTAAGTCTGGGTTCACACATCGCAGCCTCAGTGCAGTTTTCACTGCGGTCTTCGGAGATTGCGTTACAACTGCTGTGATTTTGCCACGATTTCAGAAAATTGTAGCAAAAACTGTAACAGTCGTAACGTGTAAACCCAACCTAAAGGGGTTGTCTGTCCTCTTTTTCACTGATGACCCATGTTCTGGATAGGTCATCGGTGTTTGATGGACAGTGACCCACCACTTGGGACCCCCGTCCATCAGCTGATTGTCCAGTCCACTGTCCAGAAATTATCAGAAGTGGACAGCGGAGGAGGTGCATACACCAGCTTCACTCCCATTAAAATTAATTGGAGAGCCGCGCTGCTTCTCTGCTCGTCCGGGCGCCACATCCAGACCTTAGCAGGTGCAAGAGCATGGGGGTAGTAGCCCCCAATAGCATTGTGAGGTTTAAGCACTTTTAAGAGGGGAGGTCAGCTTTAGTGAAGCGCTGGTGAGTACCACGTGCTGCAGGCGAGCCTAAGGTCTTATTCACATGAGCGTTTTTACGCGTCTATTTAGCCGCGATAAAATGTCAGCCGAAAAGAGCGACCGTGTGAAGCATTAGATTACAATGCATTCATTCACGTGGGTGATTATCAGGTGATTTTTGTGAAAAAAAATCGCACTGTCAAAACGTCAAATTGGCGACCGCATTTGGTCACGGAATTTTCACACTGCATCAAAAAATAGGTCTTGATCTATCTTTTGTTGAAAAACTCTGAAGGCTCCCATAGATTCCTATGGGAGCTGAGAAAAAGGGAAGGGAGGGAGTTTAACTGCTTCCGGCGCTCAGAATAGAAGACAGCTGGCTCCATTTAACCATTAGAAGTCTTTCTGTAAATTTCTGCTGACTGACGGAATTCCGCACTGCTGCGTATTTTCTACTCGAAAAGCCCATGTGAATGGATGAGAAAATGCTAATAAATCTCGGGACTCGATCACGGCTATTCTAATCGCTGGTGTGAATGAGGTCTAAGGGTGAGTAAGCTATAGAGAGCAGTGAGTGATCCAGCGCGAGGCCCCCTTCATACGGCCATGCGCGCCCTTTCAGACGGCATGGGCCCAGACACCTGCCTCCCCTTCCCTTCCCCTTGCCGGCTCACCTCCTCTCTCCTTCCCTCTGGCTGTTTGCTATGGGAGTGGGCAGGACGGGGGCAGATCTAAGCACCCGCCCCTTGTCCGCAGCCAGCAATGGGAGTGGGTGGAGAGGGACAGAGCTTAGCTCCACCCCCATCCCATTGCAAACAGCCGCAGGGAAGAAGAGAGGAGGAGAGAAGAAGGAGGGAGTTTAGCAGTTACGCTGCTAAACTCCCTCCCACCTCCCTTCTCTGGCGGCTGTCATTGGCTCCCATAGGAGCCCATGCAGCCCCAGACGTATTCTGACCAGAAAGATGCATCAGATTAGAGCGTGAAAACGGCGGCCGATATACGCTCATGGGAAAGAACCCTGAGGCTGCATCTGAGAGATAGTTTTGGGAGTGAAAAAAATTAGAGTGTCCCTTTTGCTGAAAACACTTTCCTAATGGGAGCAAACCACTGCAGTATTAGCCAAGTGGACAGTTAGAGTATTGCAGCTTTGGTGAAACGTGGCCTGGCGAGTACCAAGTGCTACAGGCGGGCCTAAGGCTCAGTAAATGATAGTGAGCAGTACTGTTGGGGGTTACTAACCCTCCTACACCTGCTCAGGACCAGATGTGACGTCCGGACCAGCAGAGAAGCCTGATTGATTTCAATGAGAATGAAGCCAGTGCGCGCACTTTCTCCCTGTACCCCCTGGGTGCTGGGAAATGCAATCCTTGGCCAGCGTAATGTGCCGAAGATCCCTGTTACACTGGTAACCAGGGTGTGCTACAAATTGAAGGATGATGCTTGTGCCCTGGCAGAGAGGGTGAGTCAGAGGTAGAGAGAGTGCTCTAGATATGGAGGGTGTTGGCTAGCTTTGACAGCTGATACCTGGATACAATAGCTGGGATCAGAAATAGGTTTGATCATAGCCGTTAATCCTTTAGATGCAGCTACCTAACAGAGACATTTAAATGGCCCAATAGAGAGATCTTCCTCTGTCTCCTAAATGGCTGACCTTTGGATGTCACGGTAGCCTGAGGTCTTGTGAAAGCCCCAAAGGCTGCCAGGTATTTCAACCTATTAAGCTGTGGCTGAGGCAGGGCTTAATGGAATGTCTGCAGTAATACAAGATAATGCAGTACTGAAGTATTGCAGTATATTCTAAAAATCAAATGATTGCTAATTCAAGTTTTCTACGAAGTCTTAAAAAAATGTTAAAATAAGGGAAATAATGTTTTTTTTATTATTATAAGTAATGAAAAATATTAAAAGCTTAAAAACCCTTTCCCTGTTTTTAAAATAAAAAAATAAAAATAAAAAACCTATTTTGTACCGCCAGTCTGTAAAAGTCTGACCTATCAAAGTAATGCATTATTTATCCCCCACGAAGAATGCGTCATACAAAAATACATAACGCTAGAATTGTGTTTCCAAGATAAAATGTAATAAGAAGCGATCAACATATCACATGTACCCCAAAATGGTACCAACAGAAACTACAGCTCGTCCCGCATAAAACAAGCCCTCATCCTGCCAAATTATCAAAAACGTAAAAACATTGTGGTAGTCATTTTATTATAAACATATTGTGTTTTTTAAAAACAGTGCAGAAAAATCAGTAAAAATTTGGCATTGTGGTAATTATACTGAACCTCAGAATAATATTATCATAGCGTGTATCTCATAAAAACAATACACCCCCAAAAATGGTGCATTTGCGCTTTTTTCCATTAGGCCGGCTACACACAAACAGGTTGGATTCCAGATGCGGGATCCCACAGCAAAGTCTGACCCTGTGCCCTGTCGGCATCCATGCATACCTGTCATTTCTTGTCTTCTTCTGTACTGCGGATGGTCCGGCCGGTGAGCCGTCTGACATGCACAATACAAATGTTTATCTTTCTGGCGCCGTCACTAGGCGATGACGTGGGTTCCGCATTGTTAATTGCACAAGGACTGTGGGTCGGACAGCTTCCATTGACTTCAATGGAAGCCGTTCGTGCGGAGCCCGCACGAAAATGGGGCATGCTGCGATTTTTCCTCTGTGAACGAGCGGACATGCGGATGCTCTATTGGTTTGAATTGGTGCGGAATGCTGCGGATCGGGAGATGTAAATCCCCCACAGATAAACTGTGGATAGGGGATAACTTGAAATTCTGGTACAACCCCTTTAACTCATTCTTAGAATCCAATCCAATGATACTGGAGTCCAGAGGCGTAACTTGAAGCTCCTGGGCCCCAATGCAAAACCTGGAACGGGGCCCCCAACTATAATGCTTTATTCATAGTACTGGGCTCCCTATATGCAGAAGAGACGCCTTATGGGCCCCCCGAAGCTCCTGGGCCCGGGTGCAACCGCATCCCCTCCCCTGCATCCTCTATAGTTACGCCCCTGCTGGAGTCTCCACATCACTTTGAACATTCACAATGGCCAAACCTTTGTGCATTTTCCACTAGCAGATGCTCCTCAGTTTGGTCCATATGAAAAATAAGGGACTATAGAATATTCTGCTTTGATTCCCCAAGAATTGTTGCAACCTCCACCCACCTGGTATATATATATATATATATATATATATATTGTAGCCATCTTTTCCAAGCATGGAGCCTCTCGAAGACGTTTGGTGGCTGCAATGACATTCTACAGACTAATCACCCAGCAGCTGTCAGAGCGCCAGGAGCCGTGTTACTAAATGGACTTTAGTAAATCAATATTAGCTTGTGCATCCACAGCTTGCAAGCTGCCTCTTTAAATCAATGTAATCAAACCAATTAATAAAGCCCAAGCAGAAAGTTGTGATACATTGGAATTACATCAGCTGGAGAATTAACACGTTTTGTGCCACGAAGGGTTGCAGAACGATTTACAAAGTGCGATTTACACATTCCTCCATTAGTTACTAGTGATGCCTATTCTAACTCATTAAATAATTGAGGAGAGCTGTCGCAGCTGATAAGCACTTCCTGGCCGCGAATCTAGAACACTGCGCTTTTAATTATATAAATGAAACATTGAATGTATGCCGCAATTAGGGGAGTACGCTGATTTTCATTCATATTTGTGACACTGAATTCTGGAGAGTACGATATGTGACATCAGATATGATTATAGGGGTATCAACGGTAATTGCTGCGGGTGGAAGACTCCATGGGGGATCTGCTACACCTAAAATTATTTTTAGAAAAATCTGATTAATAATGCAGTCATGTTGTCAGCACAGTGCTTTTCCAAGCTCAATCACTTGAGAAACACTGGTTGCTATGGATACAATGACTCATAGCAACAGTTTCCTAAATGCAGCATGTCCCTAGCAACCAGCCTGGAGATTTCATGCCATATGGAGCAGTAATAGGGCACCCAGAGGAACCCTTTCTTAGGTGGGTATAAGCCAACCCAGACACTTGGCGAACATAGACTTGAAAATTGCTGCCCATGTAGGCAACTTCCTACTTTTCATTATTCCCCCCCCCCCATGGCCGAATTTTATAAATTTCAACATATCTCAAACTTGAGGTATTGCGGTTGTGAAGTGAATGTTCAAAAATGTAAGATCTGAAAGGTGTTTGCGCCTGTTTATTTCACAGCTGGGTAAAAGTATAAATCAAGAAGTCATTACCTTCTTATCCTTTCCTTCATTTCTGATGTTTCCCGCATCGCTATTTTCAAGATGGCCTCCGCATCTCTGCTGATATACAGTCTAAAACCACATTTCACACAATGCCTCACTTCCTTCCTGTGCGTGTGTGTCTCCGCTAAGTGCTGCTCTGCTATTGGTCAGCAATCTGGATCCGAGAACTCAATAGAAAGAGAGCCATCCATAGATGTCCTTACTGAGTAAGTCTGACCGGTAGCGCTGGAATGCCTACAGGACGTATCAAGGGGCAACCTGGGAATAAACACCTCTGAAGTGCCAGGAGAAGGGAATTGTTCTTAGAGCTACAGACAAAAATCCAAAGCAGAACCACACTGCAGACTTTAATAACATTATCAACTTTGAGTGACCGGAATATCCCTTTAATTTTAGCCCTGAGAGAAGGTTGAATGGCCGGCGTATGCAGCACTTCTCTGCTTGATTTCTACTTTATCTGTCTTCTGCCCCACATATGTCACGGACAGTTGACAGCGTTTCAAGCACACGCTGCCCCATACACACCTCCTGGCAAAACAAGATGAAACACACATTAGGGCATGGGGTTTGTGGACTACATTTCAGGTAATAGGCTGTATTTCTGTTACCCCATTGGTACTTCCATGTTCAAGTTACTTCTTAGACTCCATTTACACGGATAGATGATCGCTCAAAAATCACACAAAAGACGGTTTGAGTCACAGTTTTGAGCAATCATCTTTGCATTGTCTATAGTAGCTAATAGCTACTAAAGAGCTATGGAGGTGGAGCGGGACATCGCCACTATCGCTCGATGAACAATACAGCTGTGTTGCATAAGCAAACAGCTGCATTGTTCTCTGTGCTTAAATTTCACATCCAGCTGTGAACTACCAGCCGGACACAAGCTAAAAGAATCTTATCAGCACTGCCGTCTGTGATAACAGCCTGCACTGCTGATAAGAGTTGGTGGCTCAATTCTGGAAAACTAGAATTGACATTGTTGGGTGAGACTGCGCTCGGTTGAAATGAATTTTTTTTTTAACAAGCAGTTTGTGATGACTGATTCATATTAACAATGAGCAGCTGCCAAATGTTGTTTCTTCATTCACTGCTCAAAGCACCTGTTAAAAAAGGTGCACGGGGCGAAATCGGGTGAATCCGGAGGGTGAGGCAAGGGTGTCATGCCTTATTCGTATTACTCCTTTAAACTATACTTCAATGATCTACGAATACATTAACAATTCTGTGGCACAAACGCATTTATGAGAGCATATAATATAATATCCATTAGAGTACATGTACCAGTGGTATTGGTGTGGTACATGGTATCTACAGTACTCCAGACCCAGTAGTAGTAGAATTACTAGCTACCAACACTGCGTTGATATTTGCAGCACTGACCTTGCTGATATGGGGCCCTTTAAACCCATACACCCAGCTGTTTGGATTGTGCAACCCAGTACTGTAAAATCTCGTTTACATTCTTACCGCTTGTTCCATTGTCCAGAGAACAAACTCAATCCACTTGACTCTCACATTTCAGCAACAGGTGGAGGTTATAATTAGGCAGATGTCCAGTCTAGATATGCCTGCTGGTTTACATTAGTGCTGACTCTTCCATGGAACAGTGAAGATGAAACTAGTAGTCCCAAAAGAGCATATGACCAGCAGGTCATAAATGAGAAGACAATTATGTGGAGCGTTCGGGTAGTAAACTAGCTTCCAGGTGTCTGCTGTGGTAGAGTCCATCATTTGAAAAGTTGGCGGTGGAAATATAACCTTGACTGAGGGGGGCATATGCTTGAAATGAAATCTTCTGTTATGTTTTCAATAACTTGAGCTCATAAACATTGTCTGCAATTATTGTAGGGTTTTCGGTAGAGATTAAAAGGGTGTTCTAGGCTATTACACCCGATGACCTAGTCTTCTAGATAAGTCTAGGTCATCGAATGTAGTTGATGGAGGGTGTTCTCTTATGGTCAGGATAAATGGCCTGATAAGTCCACTTCCTGTCTCCCTGTCCTGGCTCCACCCTGCTACTAATTGGGACTTCCTAAAAAAGCCTGACCGTGCCTCAGATACAGTGTGTGATTATTCTGCTCCACCAGCTTGATCAAGCTCCTCTTCCTGCTGCTCATCTGCATACCAATACCTCCTGCTGCTGCCGCCACCGCCACCCTCTGGCTTCCATTTGACTACACTTCTATCTCATCCCATTGTACTGCATACATCCTGCTGCTGACCTTCGGCTTCCATTTGACTACGCTTCCGTCTCATCCCATTGCACTGCATACCGATAACGACTCTCAGCTATCTTGACTACTCTCCAGTGACCGGCATGGCTACTACACCTACGGCTCCATTCCAGCATTGGTAAGACTTAACAGTCACTTACCTCTAGAATGGAGCTATATAAAGACAAAATATCTCTTTTTATGAACAAATGTGATAAAATGTTGTAGCCACAACCATACAATTCATATCATTGTGTCCCAAAACTGTAATGAAGGATAAAAATTAGAGATGAGCGAGTATATTCGCTAAGGCTAACTACTCGAGCTCGTCTCTAAGGATTTGGCTGCCGGCGGCAGGGGAGAGCAGGGAGGAAGGGAGCGGAGATCTCTCTCTCCCTCTTTCCCCCCCGCTCCCCTCTGCTCACCGCCGCAACTCACCTGTCACCCGCGCCGGCAGCCGAATCTTTACAGACGAGCGGGAGGATACTCGGCTAAGGCACTAGTCGCTCGAGTAGTTAGCCTTAGCGAGTATACTCGCTCATCTCTAATAAAAATGCATGTCTCTTCACTTAGTATTAAACTACTTCTGGAGTTGCCCAAAGCTGTAGAGTTTTTCACAGTAGCAGACCTGTAGGCATGGTGTGTGCAGCAATATGGTGCATTCATGTTACAGCCCCTCCTATCACTTCTGTATACAAAACTATTTATTGAAGAAGACACTTAGAAACCAAAACAGATAAAAACACAAAAACACCTAACGCATATAGTAAGGCTGGGTTCACACAGGGCGGATTTGCCGCGGTTTTGCCGCAGCAGATCCGCCCGCGGCAAAACCGCCCGCGGCCGCTAATCTCGGGATTAGCCAGCCATGTGGACGAGGTTTCTCAGAAACCTCGTCCACATGGGATGGCTAATCCGCAGTGGCAAATCCGGCTGAAACCGCGGCTGCGGCCGCCGCGGTTTCCAAAGATTGAGCATGTCTGTTTACTTTCGTTTTTTTGTTTATTTATGTCACGGCCGCGCTCTCCTCTATGGGAGAGCCGGCCACAACGGAAAAGCATGCGGCCGGGCTGCTTCAAAGCCGCCGTGGTTCTCCCGGCGGAAATCTCGCGGTTTTTGCTGTGGCCAAACCGCGAGATTTCCGACGGGAATCCGCCCTGTGTGAACCCTGCCTAAAGGTTGCAGGAGGGTTCAAGTCAGTATGCAAATACCTAATTTTTAATTGTATACAATATGCAAAAAAATAGTATTTTACTTGAAGGCTTCATACACATTTTACAAATTCTGAACTAAGTAATTTCACACGCTTACACTTGGACTGTGAGTACTGTAAAAATAAGCCTATAGTAAAAGTTGCAAGGGGGCTTGAGTCACTATAAAAAGTTGCACAAGGCTAACTTAATTTTCTTCAACTGTATGTGCTATGCACAAAATAGTATTTTACTTTAAAGTTTCTATACATTTTACAAATTCTGAGCTTTACAGTCTGTATTCGCAAAAAGCACATATGGTAAATGTTGCAGGAAGGCACAAACCAATATTTACTTATATTTAAATTTTTTTTTGCTGTATTTCATTGTGAACATTTCTATACATTCGGTAAATTCCTGAAGAATTTAATTTTACACTCCGTACTTCTCGTATCTTAACAAATAAACTTCTCAACTTGAACTTACCCTGCCCTTGTGAAACAGATTGTCCTCATTAACTGTTCTATTTAAAACTGATTAAATACGTAATTATAAGATGGCAATTATCATTCCTCCTGTACAGCTGTGCACAGCCCCATATACTATTGCAGGATACTTTTAGAAGTCTCTGCCCCACATTGCTACTGAAACTGAATGCTGGGATGTCAAAGGTCAATGATGAAATCAAACCATATCAAGCTGAAAAGACTTAAAATAGATTATAAAAACATATATTTTAGGAAAATGCAAAAACTCTGCTCTGATTATGGAATGCTGTAATGGTACAGGTCAAATTACTTCAAGCCCCATGAAATATACACGGGTGAGGGACTAAGGTTTCAACTGTAGAGCTAATGGGGTAGAACAGGCCTAGATGTAAATTTATTTTATTAATTCTAACTACAAAAGTTGAGGCATGCGCTAAAGGATATGTAAGATATTATCTAATTGGGTTATATCATCTGAAACCACCTCTTGAATCCCAGAACCTCCGCTGATCAACTTATTCACCCAGGCCAAGTTCCTGAGACCACAGGTAAACAGCGGATTTGCTAGGGAAAGATTCAGCATATGACATACAGCACCCACTGCAGGGGAAGTGCAGTATTACATGCATTTAAAGCAGGGTTGGCTGCAGGTTTACATGAGCCATCGGGCCAAAGAGTCATATTGGCCCCCTTAGTAATTTATAGGCCCCACTGTGTTCCCTTAGTAATTCATAGGCCCTGCTCTGCTCCCTTAGTTATTTATAGGCCTCATTCTGCCCCTTAGCAATTTATAGGTTCTGCTGCGCCCCTGCAGCATCCAAGGAGCGGGCCCACAGCAGAGGAGATAGTGGGGTAGATAAAGGTTTCTGCCATGGTGGCTCTACCATTTTCTCCTATGAGGGTAGTTCGGGACCTGCCCAAGTTACTGCTGGGGAAGGTCACAGGGTAACTAAAACTTTAAAGTCTGTTATCACTCGTGACGCCACCGTTCCGACCTTTGCTGTGAAACTGGATGATGTAATGAAATAGTCCACACACACAGGGAAACCTTCATGGACAAACCAGGAATGGTTGGTAGTGTCCGTTTACTTCAATTCCAACAAAGTCGATAAATCTGTACAAGTTACACTTCTAAAGGTAGTGTGATAGGAAGGATGCTTGTGGTAATCCAGACAATTCACAGTCCTAGTTATCTATGTGATCCTGCTCCCGGCAACTTTCTCTATCTCCAACTCTCTACTGGTCAACACTCACGCTTTAGGTGTCTTTCGCTCCTCTCCTCCTTCTCAGTGCTTTGATGGTGACACTGGTACATCCTGGGTAGAGTAGACCCAGGCTAAATTGAAGGATGCTGCTCAGCCTCTTCTATTCTTTCCACACAGACCAATCTGTGCCTGTGTGGGCCACTCTCTCTCCCACCACTGACTGTTCAGCAACCACGACTCTTTTCTCCTACTCCTACTCTTACTCTTACTCTCTCTTACATTACACCTTGCAAACATATATATGAAACGCAGTCACATGACCTACAACATGATACATTTCTAAGACATAACCCAGACATTAACTCATTCAGTGCTGCAGAGATGCAATACACATCAAATGCATACTACATAGAAGACACTGACAATACAATTAGTACAAGACAAACATTTAACATTATCGAGGGGCCCCGCTAACTCTGGACCACTACACCCCTATTAGTACTTTTTAGGCCCTGCTGTGCTCTCTTCGTAATTTATAGGTCTCACAGTGCACCATGACTCATTTATAGCCACTGTTGAACCCTCTGAGACATTTATAGGCCCCACTGTGCCCCTAGAGGACTTAATAAGGCCCCTTTCCCCTGAGTCATCTATAGGCCTTACTGTGCCCTCCTGAGCAATTATCAATGCCCACTGTACCCAGCAATAAAATAATTAACTCGCTTAATACGCCGCATAATACGTCAGTAGCTTCCCTCAGTCTCTGCATTGGCCTCTTCTGGCCAAGGAATGACGCAGGTCTCGTGATGACATCATCCCGCTGCTTACATGACATTGCTGGACAATGGAACATTAAAGAGGTTGTCCCGCGAAACAAAGTGGGGGTATACACTTCTGTATGGCCATATTAATGCACTTTGTAATGTACATCGTGCATTAATTATGAGCCATACAGAAGTTATTCACTTACCTGCTCCGTTGCTAGCGTCCCCGTCTCCATGGTGCTGTCTAATCTTCAGCGTCTAATCGCTCGATTAGACGCGCTTGCGCAGTCCGGTCTTCTCCCTTCTGCATGGGGCCGCTCGTGCCAGAGAGCGGCTCCTCGTAGCTCCGCCCCGTCACGTGTGCCGATTCCAGCCAATCAGGAGGCTGGAATCGGCAATGGACCGCACAGAAGACCTGTGGTCCACCGAGGGTGAAGATCCCGGCGGCCATCTTCACAAGGTAAGTAAGAAGTCACCAGAGCGCGGGGATTCGGGTAAGTACTATCCGGTTTTTTTTTTAAACCCCTGCATCGGGTTTGTCTCGCGCCGAACGGGGGGGCTATTGAAAAAAAACAAACCCATTTCGCTTAATACGCCGCATAATACGTCAGTAGCTTCCCTCAGTCTCTGCATTGGCCTCTTCTGGCCAAGGAATGACGCAGGTCTCGTGATGACATCATCCCGCTGCTTACATGACATTGCTGGACAATGGAACATTAAAGGGGTTGTCCCGCGAAACAAAGTGGGGGTATACACTTCTGTATGGCCATATTAATGCACTTTGTAATGTACATTGTGCATTAATTATGAGCCATACAGAAGTTATTCACTTACCTGCTCCGTTGCTAGCGTCCCCGTCTCCATGGTGCTGTCTAATCTTCAGCGTCTAATCGCCCGATTAGACGCGCTTGCGCAGTCCGGTCTTCTCCCTTCTGCATGGGGCCGCTCGTGCCAGAGAGCGGCTCCTCGTAGCTCCGCCCCGTCACGTGTGCCGATTCCAGCCAATCAGGAGGCTGGAATCGGCAATGGACCGCACAGAAGACCTGTGGTCCACCGAGGGTGAAGATCCCGGCGGCCATCTTCACAAGGTAAGTAAGAAGTCACCGGAGCGCGGGGATTCGGGTAAGTACTATCTGTTTTTTTTTTTAAACCCCTGCATCGGGTTTGTCTCGCGCCGAACGGGGGGGCTATTGAAAAAAAACAAACCCGTTTCGGCGCGGGACAACCCCTTTAAGTGTTCTGCTTCCTGCAGTGCTGCGGTCATAGTCAACAGATACAATTAATTTAAAAAAAGGAGGACTGGATCAATCTCATCGCTGAGTGGGCCACCCCCAAGTTCAGTTGGTCCTGGCACTTCGGGTGTTGACACTGGCCCAGATTTAAAGGAATGGCTGTCCATGTAATAGATGTAATAGTTGGCCCCAGCTTGTCAGCAGAGCTCTGCTCTCTCTCAGTAGTCCTGGTAGCTACATATGCCATAATTGTCCAGACATCACATAGGAAAGCATGGCTAAGTGAGAAATTATAGTAAAATACACTGAAAGGGAACCTTATTAGAGGCAGTTAGATCATTCTAAATTGGGAGCAGGTTGCTGTAGTGCTGCAGATAAAGGTCTAGCAAACAAAAGAGGGCACAGGAGAGGTTAGAGACTGTCCTGTGTGCAGCAGCATACATGTCACAGGCAGTGTGCAAACTCCAGCTCACTGCAGGTACATTTTCTGCTGTGTTGTGGTTGTTTGTCTGTGATAATTGTGTCCTAATTTGTGCATTTGACTCTGTAACTTTAAAAGGCGGAGAACGAAAAATGCAAAGATTTTCTGTGAAACCCTGGAGCAACATCTGGGAAGGGGGAAGAGCGCAGCTAAACTGTAAAGTCTGCAGTAAGGTAGTAACCAGCATGGCACTGCACAGGAAAAAGCATAGCCCCAGTGAGCTCAGTGGGCGACAATGGGATGATTGCAAATCCCCACCGGCTGAAGCTGATTAATGGAGCAGCCGCATGATTAGGAGATTGCTGCAGCCCTGTGTCCTCCCACTTCCGCTCTATGAGTTGATTAACGCCAAGTTGGAAAATCCTCATAAATAAGGTCAGACTGTGAAGTACTGGTGCAAAAATGGATTTTTGGACTCTTGCTACCGACCCGGTGACGGGGCTTTACTTGTATAAGGCCTTGAACCTGTTGTGCTTGTTGTACCTTTAAAATAAAACTAAGCTCTGGTTCCCAGAAGATGTCTGATGCCTATGTCAGTTATTCATGATAGACGAGAAAGGAAGAATTTCCCACTGTCTATTTTAGAGAGATCCATTCACAGTCCAAACAGATTTATCATGGCCCAAGTCAGGACATAAATGCATTATGACTAGAGATGAGCGAGTAGTGCCTTAGCCGAGTATCTCCCTGATCGTCTCTAAAGATTCGGGGGCCGGTGCGGGTGACAGGTGAGTTGCGGCGGGGAGCGGGGGGAAGAGAGGGAGAGAGAGATCTCCCCTCCGTTCCTCCCTGCTCTCCCCCGACGGTCCCTGCCCCCCCCCCCCGACGGCCCCCGAATCTTTAGAGACGAGCGGGGAGATACTCTGCTAAGGCACTACTCGCTTGAGTAATGTGACTTAGCGAGTATACTCGCTCATCTCTAATTATGACCTTTTTACCGATCAAAGTTGATCAGAGTATGATGAATTCGGGTTGGCCCGGAACCAGTATGCAAACAAACACCATAGTAGCTCAACCCTCTCTTGTGGTCCATGGAAAACTCCAGCCTGATCCTCAGCACCATATTAAACAGGGAGAAGCAGAGAAGATGGTTGATAACATCCTTACATTATCTACTGGGAGCAGCTTGGGGGAGACTCAGTAACAGCAGCAGAAGAGTTGTAGTTGTTTTTGGTTGTATTCCTAGATTGATGCTATATAGTAGCCCAGATAAATGCTGTTTAATATTTTATCGTTTAGGAACATCATGATTAAAGCCTAGACTAGGGTTGCCACCTCGCCAGTAACTCACCGGCCCGGACCTGCACTGTTACTTTGGAGCTCTACTACTCCATTGGCCATTTTCAAGTTCCTCTGGCAGCTGAAGACGTCCCCATGTAGCACTATATAACCAATATATGGAGCTCTCTTCAGCTGTTGGAAGGAGCCAAAATCGTCCGACGGAGCAGGAGTGTTCCGTGTTGAAGTGCAGGTACTCTTTAGGTGTCTTATTTTTTACTGGCCATATTAATGGATGGGGAAAAATATTGTCAGCTGAGATAACAGCCGGGCAGCAACCCCACAGCATCATGGACTTCACTCACCCTCTTTCTCTAGCTTCCGTCTGCTCTAGCTCTAATTACGGCACTGGAGGCGTGATGTCCTGCAGCAACTGAGGCAAGACACTGAGGAGCTGGTGTGGTAGAAATGGCACTTGACACGGTGGCTCTACCAAACTCCTCTCCAGAGGGACGTGCGCAACCTCAGCCAAGGCACCGCTAGGCCACTTCCAGGCAATGCTGGGACAGCAGTTACCTGCAAAGTGGTGTAGTGGACTGAAAAAGGTTGTCACTCGGGACGCCACCATTCCTTCACACCGTTGGTTGTCCAGCAAAGAAAATAACAGAGTCCACACACAATGAAAGTTGAATACCTCAATCACTGGGAACGGACAGTGACTGTAACTTTACTTCTTTAAAGATAACTTACACACAGCAGTGCAGGAATAACAGTTGAGCCAAGTCAGGGAGGAGAACACAGGATGACGTTGGGCCTACAGTCCTAGTTATCTGTATGACGCCGCTCCTAAGCAGAATACACACACTCTAGGACACAGGATGAAACTGGGCCTACAGGCTCGGTTATCTGTAAGGCTCCGCTCCTGGACAGACACACACCGGAGGTGGGAAGAACACTCCACTGACACATTTACTTGTAGATGGAACACTGCACGGCGGCTCCTTTCTTCACTCACTCTGTAGGTAGGGGTCCTGGGATGGGAATATCAGGATACCTCTCCTCAGGTTCCATTCTTCACCACATGAGGTTTGAAGGTACCCCCATTGTGGCTGGCACTCTCTCTCAAGGAACCCAGAGGAACAGAACTACTACCACTCTGGCTTGCACTCATATTTATACCTTCATACCCATGTAACAAGACAGTTTGATACATTTTCCAGATATATCCCCCCAGCCATTCACAGACATTAACCTCTTACATGCTGCAGCTATGCAATGCACATAACTAGAGACAAGACAATTTCTACAGTACATCCACACGGAAGACATGACATGTATGACTATTTTGGAAGGGCCAGATTTATAGACTTCAGGCCACTACAGAGGTGAATGGGACCTAGAGAGAGAGGGCGAGTGAAATCCTTTATGCTGTAGGGTTGCTGCTAGATGTTAAAAATGGGGAGGATATAAAGAGGGTACCCTATTACTACTGGGGCCAATGTTACTACTGGAACCACTACTGGAGACTCTGTTGCTATTTGCGGTACTATTACTACAGTTGCCACTTCTGGGGACACTATTACTATTGGGATCACTTCTGCGGACACTGTTACTATTGGGGGCCTTATTACTATAGCGGTAATTACTAAGGACACTAATGGGGCCACTTACTTTGGGGAGCAAGGGCGTAACTATAGGGGATGCAGAGGATGCGGTTGCACCCCAGCCCAGAAGCCTTAGGGGGCCCATAAGGCCTTTTTTTCTCCATATAGAGAGCCCAGTACTATGAATAAAGCATTATAGTTGGGGGCCCTGTTACAGTTTTTGCTTTAGGGCCCAGAAGCTTCAACTTACACCTCTGATGGAGAGCACTATTGCTTTTAGGGCTGCTACTGGGGGCACTATTACTACAGGGGCCACTATTACTATTAGAGCCACGCCTCTTAGTGGCTCTAATAGTAATAGTGGCCCCTGTAGTAATTGTTACGTGTGCTGCTGGGATCTGTAGTACTAAGGTTTCCAGCAGCACAACTCTACAGGTTGGGGTTAATTGAGCTGGTTGAGTGGTATTCTCCAGCAGCCAATCCCCTTTAGTCTACAGCACATATAAACCCACCTCCTGTCAGTTGATGCTTGTCTTTTACTGTTTGGATGTATCTGTCTTGTTCCCACTCAGACCTGTGTTTGCAAGTAGGTCTGTTGTGTCTCTCTGTTTCCCTAAAGACGGTTTCAACACCTGTAGTCCTAGTCTGCAGCACATGCAGCGTCCCTTTTCCCTTCCCCTGACAGGTGAGGCCTCCAAACGTCTTATATCTCGCTCTGTGTATCAGTTGGAGGATCCCTGACACAGTTCCCTATGTCAGCATGGTGGCTGACTGTCTATCCCCCCTGTATAAGGACACATAGACTTTCTGTGTCGTTTCATCTGTGTGCATGTGAGCTCTGGGTGGAGTCTGTGTGGTTTTCACTATATGTTGTAGTCTGCTGTAAGTCCATGCCGGATTGTCTATCCTGGTGCAGCTTGCTATGCGATCTGTGTTCTGCTCTGTCCTGGTGCAGCTTGCTATGTGATCTGTGTTCTGTTCTGTCCTGGTGCAGCTTACTGTGTGATCTGTGTTCTGTTATGTCCCGGGGCAGCTTGTTGTGTGATCTGTGTTTTGTTCTGTCATGGTGCAGCTTGCTGTCTGATCTGTGTCCAGTGCCGCTGGACTCCTGGTTAGTGTAGGGACTAGCGGTATAGCCAGGAGCCATGAAGTGGCCCACTAGCTTCCACGTTTTGATCAAAATGTCAACTAATACCTGGTATTTTTATATAGCTTATCACCTATTACTAGTAATTGCATTTTGGCTGCTGTATGCTGTGTTTTCTGGCTCTGTGTGTCCTGTTAGTCTGTCCCTGTCATGTGGCATGTTTTTGTATCCTGGTCTGGTGCGTGGTTCCTAGGAGCAGCTAGGACCCAGTTCCAAAGACTGCTGGGCCACCCTTTATCAGGGCGATGTCCCCACTCAGGTAGGGCCATGTAATCCTCCCTGTAGCACAGGACCAGTTGCCTGAAACCTGTGTGTATCCATCCTTGGTTACGATTGTGTGGGCCCTGTGCTTAGTTTGCCCACACAATCGTAACCGTAATAGTACAATTGCTAATTGTGGCCACTAGAATAACGAAGGTAAAATCATATGTTGTGATAAACCACTCCCCAGACCACCACCCGTTTTACCTTGGCAGGTATTTTTTATGACAACAATGGCAACCCTAGCCGAGACCAAGAATTCACACAGGAAACTGAGGTGTTCAATGAAATCTCCCTTTAGGAAAAATCATATGTGCATGTAAAATAATAACATATTATTCAGTCATGCTAATTTTGGGGGTGGCATTATTGCTCATGACATAAAAAGAGGTTGTCACTATTAATAAATGAAATAACTTAGTGATTACTACCATGTCCAAAGATCTTAAAATTGAATCAAAATGAAAAACATCCACAAGCTACAGCTTTGTCAAGGATGGACTGAGAAAGTAATAGGGCAATTATGCAGGGCACCTAACTAGATGTGGAGGGTGCCTCCTGACTGCAGAAATGGTGAAGGTCCCCCTCATGTATATTAGTTGGCACCTGCCATATGTTCTCTGTGTATTTTTGATAAAAGGGCCTGTCTCATCCAGGGATGTTATATCTCCTTCCCCCTTCCATTCACAGTGTATTAAAGAAGACGCTTACCACTCCCACTTTCCTCTTTGCCTGGAGCCCTCTGGTGAGCAGTTTTTTTGAGTCAGAGTAAATCGTTAATGAGCTACTTCTTCATGCGCTGCAAAAGCGCTCGGATACTGAGGGTGAGGGGTGGCTGAGCCAGCTGTTGGCTTGCCTGAGCAAGCCTCCTTCTAGGACTGGTTCTATTGAACTTGTCCTGCATCTAAGTTGGCGGACCGTGTGGCATTCCCGACCCCAACGCGACTTATGAAATGTCAGATGAGATGCAAAGTGATAAAGTAAAATCTCCACTAAATGTCACCATTCTAACTTAAGAGCCACCTTAAAAAGATTAAAATAGACATATCACCGGGTCCCAATAGCATACACCCTTGGGATTTAAGTAAAGGGAAGGACCACTGTTTCTTATATTTAAGGACACTAAAGTGACGGGGTCTGTTCCACTGAATTAGCGCATAGCCAATGTGGTGCTGATATTCAAAAATGGAGTCAAGGAGTGAACCTGGAAATTATAGGCCAGTTAGGGTAACTTCTACTGTGGGTAAAGTGTTTGAAGAGTTTCTAAGAAATGCTATCCTGGAGGACCTCAAGGAAAATAGCTGTATAACTCCATATCAGATTGAGTTTGTGAGAGATCAGTCCTGTCAAAGCAAGAGGTAACTTCTAGACTGGACCGGGGAGAGTCACTGGATCTTGCGTATCTAGGCTTTTCCAAGGTGTTTGATACTGTGGCACAGACAAAGTTGGTACCGTATTTTTCTGTGTAGAAGACGCACCCCTAGTTTTCCCTCCCAAAACTCAGAAAAAAAAAGATGTTAAACATAGAATAGTACACATGTTTATGTAGGGCTGTTCTATGTTTAAACATCACTAAAAGTCCCTGTTATACTCACCAGCCGTCCTCTCATCGCTGCCAGCAGGTTCTCTGCAGCTTTCCCCCTTCACTTCCTGTTTACAGGTTGCTATGGGGACCAAGCGCAGGTTACTCCTTACCAACCTCTGGCTACATCCTGACTACGCTTCATGCCTGCTCCCTGGTACTGCAACAAATACTTACCCATTGCCGACCCCTGCCTACACCCTGACTACGCTTCCTGCCTGCTCACTTGTACTGCAACAGATATTTACCCGTTACAACCCCTTGCCTTTCTTGACCATGATATCTGTCCGTTCGTGTTACACTACGAGGCTCTTAACCCACTCCAGGTCATTACAATTGTCTTTTACCTCATTGTTTTTTTGCCTTCCTCTAGATCAACATTGGGGTTAATAGGCTGAACTGGATGGACATATGTCTCCATCAGAGGTGGCCCCTATGGGAGTGAGGGTGCTGATCTGTTATTTTATGATGCCCAGCAGTCCCAGCGGGCTCTCTTAGGGCCATTACAGTCTGTTGCAAAACTCCCTCCCCATTATAGCAGAGCAGCCTGTAGTCAGTCTGCCCAGGTCTTCTGGCAGATGTTCTCGTTACCGCAGGCGGAGGTCACCCTCATCCTCTTCCTTCTGCAATTCATGTAGCTATCGCCTGTGCAGATCTACAGTATGTCAGCCTCGTCACTTTCACAGGTATTCAAAGGCCTCCAGTAAGGGCCAGTGTTCCAAGTTGTCTAGATGACGTTCCTCGTCCTCATCGGGTACATTGATGATGTCTGGTGGTTGTGGTCAGCATTGTAGAAGGTAGGAGCCTCCAGCATCTTCCAGGGCCCCTAGTACGGTGGCGGACCCTGTGATCCCAGCAGTTTCTTCCTCCATAGCGGTTTCTCCTGTGGTAGTATCAGCATCTTAGCGATGGTCATGCACGTTTTACTGGATAAAGCTTCTCACGCTTCGGTCCCTGCAAAACCCCATGAGAAGCCCCTGGCTAGACTGCATAAGGACCTGTTGTTTTGTGGGATTAGTCCTTTGAGTTCCCATTTAGACATGGAAACCAAGCAAAATATTTGGGTTAATGGGTATGTGGATATTTGGTCGCTCATAGCCATGGACTAGCATACTATTGACAAGGAGCAGAGAACTTTACCAAACAAACCTTTTTGATTCATGGCCTAAGGTAGCATGTACTATGAATACCTGGCTGCAGACGTTAACGATCATAGCCCGTGTTATGGGTTTGATGCATCCGGATTGTTGCTCAGAACTGTTCATTTACATGGAGAGAGAGGGTCCATACCTCTTATAAGACATATGGTGGTGCCAAGTTGAAGAGTTTCAGAGGAATCCGGCTTTGCAGCCTGAGATAGGTTGGGGGTTAAAGGGGTTGTCCCGCGGCAGCAAGTGGGTCTATACACTTCTGTATGGCCATATTAATGCACTTTGTAATATACATTGTGCATTAATTATGAGCCATACAGAAGTTATAAAAAGTTTTATACTTACCTGCTCCGTTGCTGCCGTCCTCGTCTCCATGGTGCCGACTAATTTTCGCCCTCCGATGGCCAAATTAGCCGCGCTTGCGCAGTCCGGGTCTTCTCCTGTCTTCTATGGAGCCGCTCGTGCAGAATGCAGGCTCCGTGTAGCTCCGCCCCGTCACGTGCCGATTCCAGCCAATCAGGAGGCTGGAATCGGCAATGGACCGCACAGAAGAGCTGCGGTCCACGGAGACAGAGGATCCCGGCGGCCATCTTCAGCGGTAAGTATTGAAGTCACCGGAGCGCGGGGATTAAGGTAAGCGCTCCGGTAAGCTTTCTTTACCTCCCTGCTTCGGGGTTGTCTCGCGCCGACCGGGGGGGGTTTGAAAAAAAAAAAAACCGTTTCGGCGCGGGACAACCCCTTTAAGGTGATTACTGTTGGGGGTTGTGATTGATGTTTTCGTAAAAGGCCCTACCTTTGCAGCCCACAGTCAATGTCCCCAGACCCCAGTATGGTTTAGTGGCCGTTAGATGACCCGATACGTGCTCGTTGTACAATGAGGGCCGCTGTAAGTTCTTTGGACTGTGTAAATTTTGACACAAATGTTCGTTCTGCAGTGCCCCCACGCAGCAGCTTGTTGTCCACAGCCAATGATGGCTTCTTTATTCTCTTTATTTCAGCAAGGAAGGGAGTTTTTCTGGTTCTAAGGGATAGGTTTACTAAGGAAATGACTCTTGGTAGAATTGAGGGCCCATTTGTAGTCCCTCCTCTTAGCAACCTCCAGGTGTCCCCCTTAGGGATGGTGCCTAAAAGAGCGAGAGGAAAATTTTGGCTTATTCACCACCTTTCCTATCCCAAGGCTACATCAGTGAATGACGGTATGTTGCGTGAGAACACTTCACTGTCCTATGTTTTCTTTGACCGGGCGGTTTCCTTGGTCAGAGAGGTTGGCCGTGGGGTCCTCCTTGCGAAATCCAACATTGAATTTGCCTTTCGTTTATTACCTGTGCACCCTGAATGTTACCATTTGCTCAGCTGTTTTGTTGATGGCAGTTATTACTATGATACTTGCCTTCCCATGGGCCACTCTAAATCATATCACCTGTTTAAGCGGTTTAGCTCATTTTTGTAATTGGGTGGTGCGCTATGAGACTGGTTCTAGAGCAACCATTGATTATTTGGATGATTTCCTGTTTGTGGGTGCCAAGGGGAGTGAGTTGTGTCCTTTTTTTGTTGCACAGTTTCCTGGTTTTGATGACACTTTTCGGGGTGCCAATTTCTGAGGAAAAAATAGAGGGCCCCCCCTACTGTGTTGTCATCCTAGGGCAGTGATGGCGAACCTTTTAGAGACCGAGTGCCCAAACTGCAACCCAAAACCCACTTATTTATCACAAAGTGCCAACAGGTCAGGGGGCGGGGCTTATCACGACGTATGATTTTACCCCCGGCGTTCTAAAACAGGACAGCGCTATTTCAAAATAGACAGTGTGCAGATTTTGACTGCTTTTTGGATGCGGAAATACTGCAGAACGTCCTCAGCGGAGATTTATGTGGAAAATTCTGCAGCATTTCTGCATCCAAAAAGCAGTCAAAATCTGCACCTGGTCTATTTTGAAACAGCCCTGCCTATTTCCGCCACATGTAAACATAACGCAGGGGTACCAGTGACACCCCACAGCGCCCCCCCTCCCCGCGTACTAGTGACACCCCACAGCGCCCCCCCTGCGTACTAGTGACACCCCACAGTGCCCCCCCGTGTACTAGTGACACCCCCCTCCAGCGGCCCCCAGCGCCCCCCCGCGTACCAGCGACACCCCCCAGCCCCCCCCGTGTACCAGCGACACCCCCCAGCACCCCCCGCGTACCGGCGACACCCCCCCAACCCCAGCGGCTCCCCACGTACCGGCGAGACCCCCTCCCAGCGGCTCCCCGCGTACCGGCGATACCCCCCCCAGCGGCTCCCCGTGTACCAGTGGCACCCCCCCGCGTACCAGTGACACACCCACCCAGCGGCCCCACAGTCTGTGCTGAAGTCGCTCTGCTCATGCCTCCGGCGCTCCGTCTCCTTCTACCGGCGGCGCTCCCTCCAGCATTCCTGCTGCTGCTGCCGCCGGCGCTCCGTCTCCTGCTGCCGCCAACGGCACTCCGTCTCCTGCTGCCGGGGAGCCGCGGCCCCTCCAGGTACTCACTTGTGGTGAGCTGCCGATGGCTCTGCGTGCCGCCTCTGGCACGCGTGCCATAGGTTCGCCACCACTGTCCTAGGGGATTGAAAGGCGGACTTCCCCATAGGAGGGCCTTCGGCAGACATTTCACTTCCAAGAGGATGTATCATAAATGGGCTACGAATGTTTTATAACTGTTTTATACTGTCAATATATTTTGAAATAACATACAATATTATTATAAAGCTATGACCGCCCCCCCATCCCAACTAAGAACGGTTAATTCTTCAGCAGCGGTTGTTGTGTTTTTATCTAATGGTCATGATAAAGGGCAGGTGCAAGAAGGGTGCGTGGAATGTGCAGATATTTCTGCAGTCTATGTTTAGCGCTACCCTTTAAAGCTCTGGCACAGCATTCACCCCATTCACATGAATGAAGCTAAGCTACAATATCGAACCCAACCCGAGGATAGACGTACTGCTGCTTCTAGAAGACACATTTTTCTAATCCTTTACAGCCCCTTTAATGCTATAGATTACACTGCATCACACCGAATGGCAACTTCATTAGTCACACCAGCACTTTCATATTGGAGCTTCCCAGTATGGAAATTAGACCCCGAAATTCAGCATGAAATCAAGTGACATTTTTCCATTGATTAGTTTTAGTGTATCCACATCAGATGAGAAAATTCCATCATCTGAGCAACTTCTAGCAAGGCCTGGTCATCGGTGCAAGACTAGCTGGGGTCAGAACTTCCTCCACTGCCAACCTTGCGGGGTGTTCTTGTACGATGGTGTGGAGAGTATACAGAGAATGGTATGATCAAGGAAAAAGATCCAGCGAAAGTGGATCCTGTGGACATAAACAACTCATTGACAAAAGGGGTCAGAGAAGGTTGTCAAAAATTGTTCTAACAGGCGGTGCACAGACAAGCAAATTGCAGATGAATAAAAATCTGGTGCTCCTACTGTGTCCAGATGCAGAACTTGTTCTTTAGCACAGATGGGCTATAACAGCAGAAGACCAATTTGATTACCCTTGCTGTATAGGAGAAACAGAAAGGACAAACTCTAGTGGCCAAAAGAGCACAAATTCCCTGAGTAGTGAAGAACCTCACCTGGTCACATTTCTGTTGCACCATGATGGGAGGTCAGATTGTGGCGCCAGCAGCATGAATCAATGAACCCTTCCTACCAGGTGGCAACAGATCAGGTTGGTGAAGGTAGAGTAATGGTGTGGGGAACGTTTTTTGGCACATGTGATACTTGTGATGAACACCATGATGAATCACTGCTGTTCTGAAGGCCAAAGGAGGTCCAATGTTCTACTAGATCGCTGCCTCTAATAAAGTGGCGGTTTAGTGTATTTTAAAGCATCTGCCATCTAATAAACTCTTTGGGCCTCCAGTTCTTTATAATACATTGCAGCTCCGTGCATGAAAGGAGCAGATAAGACTTGTAACATTATATATGGATGTTATTAAAGCCAGGATCATTGCTGCTTGTATTTTCCCTTTAAAACATTCAAGCACCAATTTCCATGTGTGCCATTACGCTCCGTGAGTCATATGGTGTCCGCTTCCATATATTATTTACAAGAACATAAACATTATTCTCGCTGCGGGGAAATACGCAATAATGTAAGCAGTGACACCATAATAGCTTATTAATGTTACAGCAATAACGTGATATTGTTACACCGCTCTAATCATTTCCTATTATTGGTGTAATTGAGCTGCAGTTATGCGGCATGGAGAAGTATATTAACACAACGGAACGGAAAAGTTGTATAAGTACTGGATAAAGGATAATGTGCGAGATCTAGGAATGGCAATTACAGTCATTTACAGGGAAAGCTCTCTCACTCATTGCACAACTGGTCTCTGACATTTGATTATCACCCGCAGCTCACAGGGTATAAGCCTGTAAAAGGAGAGATGTAGGGTGGATGTATGGCACGGCAGTGGGCAGAGGCGACACAAGTTTTATGCAGCACAAACTAAAACATTACTTGGAACATAGTATTTACAGTTTGCTCCATAGGGGGGCACAAAACTACTTGAAAGATCGCAAATTCAGGAAACGGAATACAGTCCCGCACACTAATAGTTGGGCCTGGCGCTCGGCCGCTGTAGTCCCTTAAACAGGGTTTGCCTGCAACAAGAATATAGTCTCTGTCACTCAGGGGCGTAGCTAAAGGCTCATGGGTCCATGTGCAAAAGTTTATCTTGGGGCCCCCCAACTTCTCTTAATGCAGAGGTGTAACTTGAAGCTTCTGGGCCCCGATGCAAAACCTGTAACAGGGCCCCCAACTATAATGCTTTATTCATAGTACTGGGCTCCCTATGTGGAGAAGAGAGGCCTTATGGGCCCCCTAAGGCTCCTGGGCCCGGGTGCAACTGCATCCCCTGCATCCTCTATAGTGTCCTCACCAGTCTTCAATCGCTTAGGGGCAGGGCCATAGCTAAAAGCCCATGGGCCCGGGTGCAGAAGGGCAGTTTGGGCCCCTACCCCCACTCCCCTGGCATACACAACCTCTCTTCACGTCCTCCAGCCTTGTGCCATTCAGCTGCATCACTGGGTCTTAAATGACCCACCGATGCAGCACAAACAGCCACGGGCATTGCTAGGGCAGAAACAATCTTGCCGCACTAGAAAAATAAATTTCCCACGTACTGTAAATCCAGATTTTTGACAGATATGACGAAGAACCTGGATATGCTGGATGGTACCAGTAGCCAGTTAACCTAATGGGAGTGCTAAAATTGCAGTACCCCCACTACCCGCACTTCCAGGCCAGCTTCTAGGGAGGGGAAAATGGTGACCGCTGCCCATATGCTTCCCTCCTCATCATGTTTGAGATATGGGAAAAGTGGTAGTACCGGTAGATTAAGTCTACCATGCATCTTGGACTGTGTGAGGCGTATAGGCCCCCCATCAGCCTGAAGACCAAGCTTGCTACATACATATGTTACCAGAACAAAACACATACAGGACCACAACCAAGCTTACTGTGTTGATATGGTAACAGAATTGAGAAAAAACCCAAACTTGGTATAAAGATACAGTAAAAGAACCAAACTTGCTGCATAGATACTGTACCAGAACCAAGTTCGCTATGTAGATATAGGGCCAGAACCAAGCTTACTACAAAGATACAGTACAAAAATAAAACTAAATGAATAGGTACTTCCAAAGTGTGTTGGAAAAAAGGGTGTTTTTTGGGAATTGCATGCTGTTCTCATAGTTGTGCTATATACATCAAAAACCATGCATTATGTTGTTGGAGGTTGTGAAGTTGCGTTGGGGTGCGGCCATTTGACGCAGATCTGCTGCAGATTTTCCACAACAGAAAATCCAAAACAAATCTGCAGCACAAATCGACCACAGACCAGTTTACACTGTGGATTTCTTCCTAGCTTGTGGATGAGCGTTCTAGAAATCTCATTCACATCGCCAGTACTGTAGGGGCTTTTACGCACTAGGGGTTTTTTAATGCTGCGATATCGCTGTGTTTTTTTGTTTTTTTTTACTGCAAATGTCAATGGGACTTTCTAATGTTAAAATCGCATCGCACAAAAATCGCAAAAGCCCAAACATGCAATTTTTGCGTGATGCGATTTTAACATTAAAAATCCCATTGATATTTGCAGTAAAAAAAAACACGGAGATATCGCAGCGTTAAAAAAAGATCTCGATCCACGGGAAAACCGCGCCTGAATTAAACTCACCTGTTCCGGACGGTGCGGTTCTTCTCTTCTTTGCGGCCGGATCTTCTTTCTTTGGCCCGGCGGATGTGCCCGGCGCATGCGCGCGGCACGCAACCGGCGTACTGAGCACATCCGCCAGGCTGAAGAAAGAAGATCCGGCCGCGAAGAAGGGAAGAACCGCACCATCCACAGCAGGTGAGTAATTCTTACTTTCAGCCTCATGTCCGCGGGGCAGGAGGGACTTGCTGCGGATTCTCCATGGAGAATCCGTAGCGGGCCTGATTTTCCCCGTGGACATGAGGCCTAAGGGTATGTTCACATGGCGGATTCTGCTGTGGAAATTTCTGCGCAGAATTCCCCTGTAAAACCGCAGCAGAAATCCACAGCTATTCTGCTGCAAATTGCACATGGATTTGGACCTGTCACTTCTTCATGCTGATCTACCCATTGATAGGGCTAAATCCAAGTTTGGATCTGTGGCAAAAAACCATGGCAGAACAGCCGTGGGTTTCTGCTGCCGCTCTACAGGCGGGTTCGGCAGGGAAAATTGCGCGGCAGAATCCGTCATTTGAACATACACTAAGGAAATTCTATAGGTAATTCTCTAGAAAGTCTGCAGGATTTACGATATCTGTGAGTGTGCTCTCAAAGTTATACAGTAAGGCTATGGTCACACGGGGTGGAAATGTTGCAGAAAATCCACAAGAAAAATCCACAGCATTTACATTAAAAACCACGTGGAAGAAATGTAAAAAATTTCGTTCACATGGTGCTGAAAATTTTCGCGCTGGTTATCATAAACTGTGGATTTTAAATTAGCAGCATGTCAGTTTTTTGCTGTTTCTTTGAATGCAGAGTTAAGCTCTTCAACCTTAAAGGCCTATGGAAGGAAACCTATGCAACTTCTTATGCAGCCATACTGGCAGAGAAGAAGTAGCCACTGTCTCTAAGCCAGGGTAAGTTCTGCTGTGCAGCACGGGAAGATGACAAAGACCAAGTAGCTTGCAAAACGTGCTTCTTTATTGGATGCAGGAACTAAGATGTGCTGCCCCAGGTTGTTGGTGCCCACCTCCTTCCCCACAAGACAATTGGATGCACCTTCTCAAGTCTTCACCTGCCATGATATTGTTGAATTTAACACAGTGCAAATGTAAAGATGTGGAGGAGCTTCCTCCTCCTTCATTGCCGGAGACAAGCATCCACTGCAGCTCCTGACCGCAAGCAACACCTCCTTGTGTGACAGCCTGGGAGAAGCTCTGACTGGCACATAGAACACTGAGTTCTGTGATGGGGCACCCACTGAGATGTGGGCGATGACATGGCTGGCCAAAAGGATCTGGTGTCAGAACTGAAACCTGGGAACTCCTATGCTCCATGTGGTTTCTCACCCCAGTGATCTGTCCAGCTCATGTCCTTTCTCCTGCTAAGTCCACTTCCTGTCTCCCTGTCCTGGCCCCACCCTGCAACTAATTGGGACGTCCTATAAAAGCCTGACCCTGCCACTCTCTAAGTACATGATTATTCTGCTCCACAGCGTTTGATCCAGCTTCTCTTCTGCCTGCTATTGCTGCAAGACTTCCCAATACCGACTTCTGGCTTCCCATCTGACTGTGTTAATCGGCTCATCCGTTATACTGCAAACTGAGACTTCCCGTTGCTGACTCCTGGCTTCCCATCTCACGACTCTCCCGACCTACAGCTGCTATAACTGAGGCTCTACCCTAGTGCCTGATACGCTACATCTGCTCCCCAGTAAAAAGGCTAGCACATCACCAGGGACAGAAACAGTAGGCAAGAGCCCGATGTAAGCACCAACAGGCACCATTTTCAGGTGACGCAACTACAGTGATGGCCAGGCAAGTGGTGGAGAACATAGAAAGACTTGATATCAGCTGTGTCCCCTGCAGGGGTGCAGATTAAGAGAGACAGCTCTTAAGATGGGCCCCAGCAAATTATCAGCGCCAGGAGGAGGTTTAAAGGGGGTTATCCAGTTATAAACTATTAATGGTCAATAGTCAGGATAGGCCATCACTAGTAGATTGGCGGGGGTCTGTCACCCAGCATAACTGCTGATCAGTTTCTTTTTGGGCCAGTGCACTTGTACACTGAGTTGATTTCTGCAGAAAGTAGACAGCTCCATTTCCACTTTACTGGCCAGGCTTGGTATTGCAGGCTAAGTTCTCATTCGCTTCTATGTGAAGCTGTGCTTGTAATACCAATCCTGGCTTCCTGCAGAAATCAGCTCATTGTATGAGCGTACTGGCCCAGCAAACAGGAGGTCAGCAGGGGTCCCTGGAAAAAAATACCCAGCCAATCTACTAATGATGGTCTATCCTGAGAATTGTCCATCAATAGTTTACAACTGGACAACCCGTTTACGTGAGAGAGGGCCCAAAGTGAGCCAAGTGTTGCCAGGTATGAATGCCACCAAAACACGTGAAGTAGTGTATAGAGGCCCAAGCACAAAAGCCTATGCAGCGACCATTGCACAGGTGAAGGAGGAGGTCCAACGTTCTACTAGATGGGTGTTTCTAATAAAGTGACCATTCAGTGTTTTGCCACAGGACAGTACATTGATTCTCTCCATGCTCATGTTTTAGATTATCTGGGCATGGACCGTCGATTGTATAGCAGGAATTGAAGTGTGATTCAGTAAGCAGGTTGCTTATAAGTTCTTCAGGTCATGGCACTTGGATTCCAATATGTTACTCTCACCTCTTCATAGCCTAAAGATTTCCGACATGTACTGTGGTAATAGGTAATATAATCTGCCAGTTTGTATCTAACATCTTCCTTTCCTGCTGGGGGCAGATAGTGGATCTCATTATTGTCATCCATCTGCTTGTCTTTATGTCTCTTGTAAATTACTAGCAGGTTTTCTGCTGGTTGAGCAGACATAGATTTACCTAAACCTGTAGAGTCAGCAAAGACCAGGAGAATGAATTAAGCATTCCCGTGATACATATGTCTCTGTCATCTGTCCATTTACTCTGTCATTCACTTTACCAGTTTTTTTGTTGTTGTTTTGCCATTTTGCAGGTGGAAACATCTATGAAATGGTTCCAACTTCAAAGCAGGACAAAGGGCATAGTTATATGGGATGCAAAGGTAATGGTTGTGCCTGGGTCCTGGTACCTCAAGAGAACCCAGAAGCCCTTCTGTCTCATTAAGATACACCAGCATTAAAATTGACACATGGTAAAGCTATGGTAGGTATTCTAAATTGTTGTATTGGGGCTTCTACTTACACCTCTGCTTTGGTCCCATGGATACATGGGCCTATATGGTGGCCAATGGAGTCCCTGTTGGTTGATGTCATGGATCTATACTGTGTTTGGTGCCTACATAAGGTAGTATAGTCTCCCCTGGAAGTGTAATAGGGGCCAAATAGGCCTCTGCAGCATGTGTCTGTACATTTGTTAGTAACGTTGCATGTAAGCATTGTACGTCCTGGTGCTGCGTGGAGGTGTAGTAGCTGCTGAGGGTCCTCCAGAATAGTCACAATCATTTGTTCTGTAACACCTAGCTATGGGCTCCTAGGAGACATAGAACGTGCTGTATGTTGGAGAAACCCTATTTTTGCCTTTCTTCTCAGAGCTTAAGCTAAACTGCTTGGCAACAGCTTGTTGCTTATTGGCTGCTTATCATGCTATCACTGATTGGTAGAGGGAGATGGTGTGAGATCCCAGATCGGAACAATATCAGGTTGAGGCAGGATGTTAGGGGGAGGAGTAGAAAAAATGTGGGTGTTAGACAGGAAGAGAAGACAGTTGGAGAAGAGAGTCGGGAGGAAGTAGTCGTCAGAGAAAGACGTGCGAGAGGAGTTCTGTGGTGTGAGAAGAGACAATGCGTGTTCTGAGGAGGGAAGTCAGGTTTCTCCAGCTTCCTTACCAACCAGCAGTGTGGAGGAAAGAATTCGGGGTAATTTTTCCACTAAAACAGTGAGTTACTAAATTACTCCGTGAAGTTAAAGCCAGGGAAAGTTAATAGGCCCATCTTATATTCTACTTTGATACTGCCTTACAATTGTCCAGTAAGTCCAACAGATAACTAGGACTGTGGGAGTTTTACTGAAGAAACCGCCAGAGGTAAATAGAGAGAGAGAGTTGAAGAGTAAATAGTATTCTACTGTGTCATTTCACTACCAAGTCTCAATCTCTGCCAAATTACTGTTGTGTTTTCCTTTGATTGCAAAGCTTAAGTAAATCTGTGCACTTCCAGTTTACTACAACACAGCTACCAGGACTTGTGTCTTTTATTCGGCCCCGGGTGAAGTAATGGCCTCACATGACAAACTACCGTTAGAAACCATAAATTACAAAAACCCTTTGTGCCACTGTGCAGTGACCAAGTAAGGCACCTTTGCCGCCATTGCCAGGAGAAATCGCAGAGCCACTCGTGACAACCATCTTTCTTCCCCATGGTCTCCACCACTTTGGCCTGCCCTGCTCAGACGCTGCATACACACGGCTTTGACGTCACAAGCAGCTTGCAAACGCCTCTGTGCCATATACACATGGTCGCAGTAACGTAAAAATTTAAAGGAACCGCATGTAAAAGTATCCGACTGTCTAAAAATGTTGGACAACAAAGTAAATCAACCCAACAATCAACAAGCTCTTGCTAATGCTACGCTAGTTGCCCCGGGCCCAGGGGCATAACTATAGAGGGTGCAGGGGATGCGGTTGCACCCGGGCCCAGGAGCCTTAGGGGGGCCCATAAAGTCTCTCCTCTCCATATAGGGAGCCCAGTACTATAAATAAAGCATTATAGTTGGGGGCCCTGTTATAGGTTTTGTATTGGGGCCCAGAAGCTTCAAGTTATGTTTCTGTGCAGCATGGTTTAGGGATGGGTACGGGTACAGATACAGATAGAGGGGGGGCCCCAGCTCACATTTTGCATCAGTGCCCCTGAGCCTTTAGTTACGTCCCTGCCCGGACCCCATGTTTGCTGCCGCTCTAGTTGCTACAGCGTCTGCAGATGCTGCTCAGATAGACCCTAGCGGGTGTCATTTCGAGCCATTGACCATGCCATACTGTCTATGTGCTCCATGGATGCCTAAGTATAATGGAGAGAGACATACCCTCAGAGATTTCTGGGAAAAGATGGAAGCTGTGTTCAGGCTATATCCTCTAGCAGCAGAACAGATAGTTGAAATCTTAGTAGGGCAATTAGAAGGAGCTGCAGCTAGAGAAGTTAAAACATGGCTGCGTGAGCATAAATGTATGGTAGAGGATATCTTGAAGTGTTTACAAGCTATATTTGATATGCACACTATGTTCAAAATAAAGAAGAGATTCTTTAATAAAAGATAGAAAGTGGGTGAGATGCTCCGTGAATATGCATTGTCCTTGCAGGAGGATATGAAGGCGGTAGTGCATGCCGACCCTGAAGAAGCCGAATTGCCGACTCGGCTCTGAGGGAAAAGTTCATAGACACTTTTTAACAGAAACCCTCGGGAGCTAGCTTAGAATGTTGTCCGTACAGCATCCGAGTAGCAACTTTGTTAAGTTTAAAGAATTAGCTATCCGAATTCTGGGTAAAGAGCTCCAGACCGCTGAGGGGGAGGAGTCCACGCACTGTATGACTCTGATGGGGGCTGATAAGATGTCCTGCCCCCGTGAGCATGGCGTATAGCGGCAGGCTGAACAGGCTTGCGAACCTACTAACGAGCCCCTGCTAGAGATACAGCAGCAAATGGCGTAACTAACCCGCCACATGGCGGCTCTTCGTAAAAAATTAAATGAGCTAGAAAACCAGAATGCACTGCTACGATCACAAGTCCTTGAACGCAGGCTACTGAATGGACCCCTCTGGCCTACTGGGAGTTATTTGCGTACACTCTGGCCATTTTGTGATCACTGCCATCAATGGGGGCATGAACTTAATACCTGCTATACTTTAAATGAGCGACCCTGGGCAGAAGGACCGTACCCTGGGAGGACAAACACTAGGTCCACAACCCTCTAGAGGGATATCCAAATACGTAGACCCCTGTCCGGAAGTAACTCTGTACGTGAACAGTATGCCTTTACCTGCATTACTAGATACCCGATCACGGGTTACCACCATAAGAAAAGTAGATTTTGAGAAATATTGGTCATCCGATGTACTTAGCAGTCCACCTAAACAATTAATCAATGTAGTGGCCAGCAATGGTTTACCAGTACCGATAGTTGGGTACTGGGAACCCACCATTATAGCCGGTAAAGCAGAGTTGCACTATCAAGGTATTCTGGTGTTAGATGCACCAGACAAAAACGCACCCATACTAACACTGGGTATGAACATCCTCCGCAACTGTTGCACTGAAATGTAGAGACATTACAAATTACTATCCCTGTAGCATTCCAAGCTCAGCGGGCTGTGCTGAGGACAGCCATAAAGGCCCTTACAGCAAAGATTTACCAACCTGCAAGGTCATGTAGGCCGAGCCCGTGTAAAAGACATCAGACCAGTTGTTGTTCCCCCGGAATTCAACTTGTGGTGCCAGACATGTACCGGCCTTTATGGTTCAGAGTATGAGGCATTAGTGGAGCCCATACCTATAGACGGACCTCCGATCTGCTCGGAGTTTGGCTACAGTCAAAGACGGGACAGTCCAGATCCGTCTAATCAACATAGGTAACATCCCTATTCAATGAAAAATATATACATCTGTTATCCCCTCAAGATGTGTTAGACAATGAAAAACAAAATGTCTGGCAGGGGGTGCAGTCCATTTAGATAGATATTAGTAATTCTCCATTCTGACTGAATGATCTCCATATAGGGGATGATCAAACTTCTGTCACTTAAATTCAAGGGGTCAGAAAGGTTGCTGTTGAGAAGCAGGCTGCCTTTAGCCACCATAGCATAGACTTTGGCAAGGTAAAGGGCATATCACATACTATTCCCACTAATGGTCATGCCGCTATTAAAGAAAGATACAGGTCAGGACCATGTTAAAAGAAATGAAGGAGAACCACATCAGTAGAGAAAACTACAGTCCTTGGGCCGCCCCAATTGTATTGGTCAAAAAGAAAGATGGGGGTATTTGGTTTTGCGTGGGTTATTGCAAATTAAATAATATAACTCATAAGGATGCATATCCACTCCCACTCATAGAGGAGTTGTTAACAGCTTTAGGTACGGCCGCCTACTTCTCCACTTTAGATTTTATGAATGGTTATTGGCAGGTGCCTGTGAGTAAACTGAATAGGGAAAAGACTGCTTTCACCACGCCTATGGGGCTCCTTGAGTTTAATTGCATGCCCTTTGGCCTCTGCAATGCCCCGGGAACATTCCAGAGATTAATGGAAAGATGCTTAGGCCACTAAAACTTTGAGTCCATCCTCCTATATCTAGAAGACGTCATTATATATTCAAAATGTTATGAAGACCAACTTCAGCACCTCAGAGAGGTAGACCACGGCCTAAAAATCAAGCCCTCTAAATGTCACCTTCTCTAAACCAAAGTACGCTTTCTCGCGCAGAGGGACAAGGAAATGGGAGGAGAGACTATAGGTATGCGTTGGGTGGACCCGGGGTGGTGACATTTAGAGAAAAGAGAGACATTGAGTTAGCACAGGGGTGTGAAATATTGTCCTATACTAGGCTTATAACTGTAGAATAGTCTCCAGAACGCTGTCCTTCATGTAGGGTATATTGACCAATATGGAGGTACCGCTGATCAGGAGAAGGTCTCTTCACATTTTCTTGCTCGAAACTTGTCACTTAGAAGAGAACAAACAAAAATTGTGCCTGTTACCATAACACACTGTTTTAAGTTTTGAGAGAAGTACAGTTGCTTGTTGAAACAAGACTTATTTATTCCTTATGCTCTGCAACACACCTGAGGTGTAAAGTGCCCGGTAAGACATACATTAGGGCATCTGCCCAGAGGTTCCCCATGACTGTGATGCCACTGCCTCTTGTGCTGTAAAGTCCCGCAGTCTCTCCTACAGTAAGTTGATCACCGAACCAGGCTGAGGCCATGCCTAATAGGGAGACCTCTGCAGAAGCACTTAAAATGCCTTCATAATATGACATGGGATACCATAGATGAATGGCTTCCTGTATTCACAGTCTTATTTCCATATCTATGGCAGTCATATATGCTTAAACCATTTCTTAAGAAGCCACTCCTCATATATAGTCCTCTCATGACGATGAATAACGGCTAACCCTACCTTCAGTGTTCAAGATCCTAGACACCAAAGAGAACCATCAACCTAGTGTCTTCTTATACAACAGAAGAGAATGTGGGACCCCGTCCCAGGCGCCAGGGGCTGGATTTGACTGCTACCTCTATATGCTGTGTAGCTATGCCCAGGCACCTTTCTTAGTGCCAGTGACATTGCATTGATAGTAAAGGTGGAATATTGTACGTTGACTACTCTACCAAACACTGCAAGTTGTGAGTCACAGACCCTTATTTCTTATATTTAAGGACTCTATAGTGACGGGGTCTGTTCCACTGGATTGGTGTATAGCTAATGGGTTGCTGATATTTAAAAAGGGGTCAAAAAGTTAACCTGGGAAATGCAGACCGGTAAGTCTTACTTCTATTGTGGGTACAATGTTTAAAGGGTTTCTAAGAGATGCTATCCTGGAGGACCTCAAGGAAAATATCTGTATAACTCCATATCAGCACGGGCTTATGAGAGATCTCTCCTGTCAAACAAATCTGATCAGCTTGTAGGAGGAGGTAAGTTCTAGACTGGAGCGGTGAGTCATTGGATCTTGTTTATCTGAACTACTCCAAAGCATTCAATACTGTGCCGCATACAAGGTTGGTATATAAAATGAGAATTCTTGGTCTGGGTGAGAATGTGTGGAAGTTGGTAAGTAACTGGCTCAGTGATAGAAAGCAGAGGGTGGTTATTAATGGTGCATACTCTGATTGGGTTACTGTTACTACTGGGGTACCACAGGGGTCGGTTATTGGCCCTGTTCTTTTTAATACAGTGGTGCCTTGACATACGAGTTTAATCCATTCCAAGACGGAGCTCGTAAGCCAAAAAACTTGTATGTCAAAGCACTTTTTCTTATTGAAATGCATTGAAACGCCATAAATGCGTTCCAATACATTTCAATGGGGAAACTAACTGCAAGTAAAATAAAAAAATCAATACCTACCGCCAGCGTTCCCCGATGATCTGCAGCGCTGCTGCAGGCTGCCGCTCCCTCCTCCATGCCAACAGAGTATTGCTTTCTGGATGCGGGGCTTGAATGCTACGACTCCAGCAAGCTAAGCTCTGATTGGTTAACTCAGCGCTAATGAAAGCTGGGTTAACCAATCACAGCTATTCAATGATGTCATTGATACAATATTATATTTTATAGTCACTAATTACTTCAGAAGGGTCGGTGATCCGGTGATTATTCCGATTGCCAGATTGGAGTCAGGAAGGAATTTTCTCCCTTAAATGTGGAAAATTGACTTCTACCTCATTGGGTTTTTTGCCTTCCTCTGGATCAATACTGTGGGGTAATAGAATAGGCTAAACTGGAAAGACATGTGTCTTTTTTTGGCCTTACATACTATGTTACTATGAGTCATATTGATTTACACTATCCTACCAAAAGTAATTGGACACCTAAGCAAAAATCAAAGGTAGTATTTATTTCCGTATGTTAATACTTAGTGGGCCTACTTTGGCGCTAATGACATTGCATACTCTCAATGGCATACTTTCCACTAATGTCTGATACACTTCAGCTGGTATTTCCCTCAGTCCATCCTGCAATGAGCATCATCATTGGGTAGGTGAGCAATGGATGAACGTTCTATGGAGAGACGAATCACACTACTCGATCTGCAAATCAGATACCTTGGTGTCAAGGAGCCTGGGTAATGCCTTTTGCCTTTGTCTGTTGTGCCAACAGTGAACTATGGCAGATGTTCCGTTATGGTCTGGGGATGTTTTGCATGGCATGGTGTGGGTCCGTTGGTCGTAGTGACAAGAACCATGAACACAAAGGTTACCTTAACACTCTAGACAATAATGTACTGCCAATATGTGACAATACTCTGGGAATGGTCAGCAATACTCCAAACAAAACAATGCGCCTTGTCACATATCCAACGCTGTTTTACATTGGTTTAAGGACATGGATGTTCCAAAGTTGGACTGGCTGCACAGAGTCCGACCTGAACCCTACTGAACATCTTTGGCAAGAACTAGAACGTTGGGTCAGGAAATATGAACAGCGCCCATTGTCTTATATAGAACTCCCCAGACATTTGCAGGGTGAATGGAGGGAAATACCAGCTGAAGTGTATCAGACATTACTAGAAAATATGTCACAGAGAATATCTAATGTCATTAGGGCGAAAGGAGGCCCCAATAAATATTAACATATGAAAATAAATGCTACTTTTGATTCTTGCTCAGGTGTCCAATTACTTTGGTAGGATAGTGTCAGTTACTATGCAAATATTTTCTCACATATTTAATATTCTCATCATCAACACAAAACCCGCTTAATCGTTACGTGTGATTCTGTTTGGAACAATTAATAACCACAAGCCTATATTTATACAATAATGCGCATTCCTTGGATGGTCCTGTCAAAGTGCTCTGCGCTGTGCACATAATTCTGCAGACACCATTATTTCATGCCCCGTGGGGCTTAATTACAATTTAATTGCGATGCCTGAGGCGTAGGAAAATTAAACAAGATAAAAGACCCAGTGAGAGTTGACAATCCAACTTGTTCGAAATGCGTGTCCAGAGAGTGACATTAACACCGAAATTAGGGGCTCGCTCGCTATATCTTATTACATTGTCTTCTGTTTACTTATTAGCATTGTGAATAATTACGGAAATCTTCGTTATTGTTTGACAGATATGATTTTGGAATTTGGAGAATGTCGCTAGGAGAGAATTTCATGAATTTCAATGATTACATACAGCGATAGACAACACATGGCAGAGTTGTGGCATTTCACGATGTAGGGCTTTGGTGGCGGAAAGTGAGGACGGAAACCCTAAAACCACCCAGTATTATGGAGTGGTATATGGTGGTATTATTTGGGTATTGAATTGGAGCGTTACCGCATTACTGGTGCAAGAAAAAGTAAATAAGCTTGGATTTCTGCATTGATTACTAATAAAATTTGGTCTGATTGTCCAACGTCACGATTATAATTAAACACAATGTAACTAAACAACCCACAAACAGTTGTACCTTTCACATCTTTTACGGAGCACATTGAGTAATCGTCCGAAGTACAGGGAGAAAAAGTAGGTGAACCACTGTGTTGATAATGCCACCAAGAGCTGGATGGCCAAAGGTGCTTCAATTAAAGGGGTTTACAGGCCGAAAACTATTGATGACCTATCCTCAGATAAAATAAATCTTGGTATTTGTATAGCACCAACTTATTCCGCAGCTCTTTCAGGTAATTATTATTTATTACCCCCCACCAAGCTGGGTACTCATTTTACCGCCCTCAGAAAGATGAGTCAACCTTGAGCCAGCTACCTGATTCACGCAGGGATTGAACTTGCAACCTTCAGGTCATCAGCAAGAGCTTTCACTCTGTGCCACACGATCATTGCTGAGGACCTGCTGCTTGGGATCTCCAGTGAAGAGTGGATTGCCCAGCCTGCTGTCATAAAACAAACTGGAGCTAAAGCTTACGTACTGGTGGTTTGGTACTCAAAGCAGCAGGACATAAACTTACATCATGTGGATGGCACATACTCAGAAGTTGTGCCTGCACCATCCCACAGCAGAAAAGTAAAAAAGTTATGGGAGTTTGAATGCAACAAGGTAAAAAAAATACCGGTTTCCCCCCAAAAGGGTCTTTATTGTGCAAAAGTGAAAAAAACTAAAATAATAGAAATAATAATTTTGGTATTGTCGTAATCGTACCACCACACAGAAAAAAAAGTGTGTCATATCATTTATGCTGCAGGTTTAAAAAAAAAAAAAAAAAAAACCATGCCAAGATTGATGTGTTTTATCTCCCTGTTCTCAAAAAAAGAAAATTTATAATATAAGCTTCACAACACATTATATGCACACAAAAATGGTACCATTGAAAACTACATTTCACCATGCAAAAAACAAGCCCTCATACGGCCATGTCGATGGAAAAATAAAAAAGTTAAGGCTTTTGAAAAGTGGTGATAAAAATCGCCCAAAAATCATTGCAACCTTTGGGTCAAAATAGGCCGTGTCCTTAAGGGGTTAAACTTCAAGCATTTCTGTCTCCAATATTGGGTTCAGACACGGAAGTGTAATAGCTGCTTCAACTTCAATTGAACGATTAGCAGTCGATCACATCATTGATAGGTCATTCATTGATGAATAGCTAAGCGCTGCTCGTAATTGGCTGAGCGCTCAGCTAATCAGCACAGCCCTTTCAGGAGGCAGGTATGTTTAAATCCCCGCCTGCTAAAAGAGCTTAACAGCAGTGTAGGGGAGCCAGCCGGAGGACGCGCCTGAGCGGCGGAGAGGTGAGTATATAATTTTTTTTATCACCACTTAGGGATGATTTTCAGGGAAGGGCTTATATTTCAAGCACTTGCCCGAAAATCATGCTGCGGGGGTTGCCTACAACCCACTGCTTTCAATGGGGACGGCAGCAGCGCCAACCCCATTGAAAGCAATGGGATAGCATCCTGGACTTCTGCCACAGCTGTGACAGCTGTGTCAGAAGTCAGCGATCTCCTCCCTATGTTTTCAATGGGGCTAGTGCTGCTGCCGCTGGCCCCATTGAAAACACTGAGCGATATTGCAGCGTTTTTCTTGTGCTGCGAGGCAAATGTTTTCACTCGCTCTCACAGCGCAAGGGAAAAAAAACGCTAGTGGGTAAAAACCCGAAAGAAGATGAGATTGCAAATATGGGGTTTACAGGTGCTTTGGCCAGTAAAGTAATTCTAAGGGCTCAGTCACACGGGCGTTTGTATGCGCGTGTATCAGTTGCGTTTGCCGGCCGCATCTAAAAAGAGCCAATGCTTCACAATGAGAACGGGCACATGTGCAAATTTTACATACGCACAAATGCATGCGGTGAAAATTATAGGATACTGGTTTGCAGAACGCATGTAACTGCGGCAAAATGGAGTTCTGTGTATGTTAAACTCCTGTCATTCAATAGCTGAGAGCTGCCTCTGATTGGTCACAGTGCTCAGCCAATCAGAGGCAACCCTTTCAGCAGGCGGGGATTTTAAATCCCTGCCTGCTGAAAAATCCTCAGAGCAGTGCAAGAGAAGGGCCAGCTGGACGCAGCTGAGCCCCGGCAGATGAAGAATGGGGAGTATACTTTTTTTTTCTTAACACATCTTTGGATTGCTTTTCAGGGAAGGGCTTATATTTTAAGCCCTTCCCCGAAAATCACTGCAGCGCTTCCCGGAAGCCCATTGCTTCCAATGGAGCCGGCGGTATTGCTGGCTCCATTGAATTCAATGGGAGAACATCGCTCTCCTCTGCCACAGCTGTGACAGCTGTGGAAAAGGATTTCTTCATCTCTGCGGGAAGTCCCATTTTCACTAGACTCTGTGACAATGCTGTCACAGTGTCCAGTGACAATGGGACTCCCCGCGGAGATGATGAAATCCTCTGTCACAGCTGTAGCAGAGGATCGCAATGTTCTCTGTATGTCAATGGGGTCGCCGCAGCTGCTGCCGGCCCCACTGGCAACAGGTGAAAGCCCTGGATGTGACAGCATCCAGGGGTTTCACATCCAAGGAAGCCCCTGCTGCAGCTGTCACAGCCGCAGTAGGGGATAGCGGGCAACGCTCTTTCTGAGCGGATAAACGCTGCTAGCAGCGTTTTTTCCACCATGATGGCCGCTCGGTTACGCAAATTTTTGAACACATAACTGATGCGTTCAAAAATTTGTGTGTCCAAACGCCCGTGTGAATGAGCCCTAAAGGGTATACTTTCTTTTTTCTTGCAGCTGTGTGTAGTAACTACATCACAGTATTATCTGGGCTCTTTTATTCGGATGCTGCATATTATTTTAGCATAATATAGCAGTGATATATGTCCTGTATACGGCAGTGAAAAAAAACTGTAGTGGGTAGTCACCCTAACAGTGGTGAGCGGGGGCTGTCCTTTTCTTGCTGCCCTAGGCAAACAATGGAATTAACAGGCGCCGATGTGAAGAGAGCTTTATTCAAATGTTTGAAGAAACCTGGGAACCAATGGAGGAACAAATAAGACTTAAACACCAGTATACAGAAGGCTCCGGAGCTACTTTTGCCTCTATTCTGACCCCTACACCAAGTCCTTCAGTGCCTTTATATGGCATTTTATAAAATTTTGCTGAGTCAAAAAAATGTATCTCATCCAGAGCCATCTGATTTAGATTGAGACTCAGATCAACTTGGGTTCTGATACTTGAATAACTTTTAACTGCCTGCCAAACATCCAAAATTCTGTTTCATTGAACCAAAAGGCTTTTGAAAAAGGTTTGAATACTTGAAGCCGCCTTGTGGTGGCATCTGGATGGATTAAAGACTCAATTTAGTTTCATTGTGGTTTTATAAATTGAGGTGGAAGGGCTTATGGGACTTTACATTGTGGGCAAGCCACATGATCACAGTAGAATTTGCGATTTTGTAATGTCTATAGTTACTGGAATGGGAAGCCAGGAACATGATAGCATCTTGGGACACCAATATGGCACAACCGTGTCCAGTATAAATCGAATCATCAACAAAAATCTGAAAATGAATACTCGATTGAGATTGGACTACCCCACGTAGGAGGAAGCATAGCAACTACACTCACAATAGGCACACACATGTTGGTTATAGAGTCTATGCAAGGCATATAATAAAGATATGACGCTTGGCAGTTACAGTCTCTCTAAGACGGCACATAGTTTGGTGACTGCAAATAATAGTCTTGCTGAAAGCATGTAAGACAATACCAGGCTCATCTGATTGGCCAGGAAGGGCAGGACTAGCTGCATTTACTGGTTCAGGATTACCTACCAGTCCAGCTGAATGGTCAGACTTATCAAAAACATACGAGTTATTGGTGTTGCAGCAGTACGTTAGACAGTTTGGCAGCAAAGCATATTTATTGGCCCACATCATGATGGTTCTCATACACTTCACTTGAAGAATTTGAAACAGCGAATGCAGCAAACAGTCTCTTTGAACAGCAGAACAGTGCTCTTTAGCTGGTGCATATGGCAAATGGCACATTCTGCTTGCTCTTGGATGGCTTGGCTAGTCTGTTTGGCCCTGTCGAATGGCATGGCTTTCTGCAAGGCTTACACCACAACACTAGTTGCGTAACTTATGAGAGCATGGGTCAGCAGCTCCTGCGCATACCGAACTGATTCTGGGTGGGAACACCCCTATTTAAGGACTTTCACAATGCATGTGTACTAAGCATCTGCCGTACACCGCATTACAAAATGTTTAGTCATCTTAGAGTGACAGTTCACATTCCCTCCCCCCAAAAAATCATAATTTAGAATCATAGAATGGTAGAGTTGGAAGGTACCTCCAGGGTCATTGGGTCCAACCTCCTGCTCAATGCAGGATTCACAAAATCATCCCAGACAGATATCTGTCCAGCCTATTTTTGAACACTTCCATTGAAGGAGAACTCACCACCTCCCATGGTAACCTGTTCCACTTATTGATCACCCTCACTGTCAGAAAGCTTTTTCTAATATCTAACTTGTGTCTCCTCCCTTTCAGTTTCATCCCATTGCTTCTAGTCTTTCCTTGTACAAATGAGAATAGGGCTGATCCCTCTGCATTGTGACAGCCCTTCAGATATTTGTAGACCGCTATTAAGTTTCCTCTCAGCCTTCTTTTTTGCAAGCTAAAGATTCCCAGATCCTTCAACCATTCTTCATAGGACATGATTTGCAGACCGCTCACCAACTTGGTAAGTCTTCTCTGAACTTGCTCCAGTTTTTTACATTGAGGTGCCCAGAAATGGACACGGTATTCCAGATGAGGTCTGACAAAGGAAGACTAGGGGGAAATTTCCCCCAAAATAGCTAAATATGCAGGTTTCAGTTTAACTGTCCATTCAAAATCCCAAAGCAGTTAGGCTGCCTGTCCACGGGCGTTGTGATATCCGCCGCGGGAGCTGCCGCCGGGGAGCAGGAGCCAGCTGACGGATCTCTGTGGTGAGCCTATCTGACAAATATCGGAGAATCGCAGCAATTCGCAGCATGCTGCGATTTGCCGGCCGCGAACGGAGAATTGCTATGATTCTCTGCTCATGGACAGGGGGAAGCGCTCTCCATAGCATTGCTATGGAAAGCGTTCACTGCGTTCCCCATGGCCAAATTATCACCACGGGGAACACAGTGAAAATTCACCCGTAGACAGCGGCCCTTAAGAATCTATTCAGTGATGCAAAACTAGATAAAACAGTGGCAATATGCAGAGAGACTCAGTCCGCCTATGCAAACCCTTAGATACACACAGCTTAATAGTTACGACCTCTTTGTAGGGCACTTATCTTAATGGTTTTAGGCTCTGTTCATTCATAAGGCACTCACCTGGAGAGAATAAAACATGGGGCAACAAGTTACCCCTTATGACTTGGTCTACTTAGTAGTTCTCCCAGGATTTGATTAACCCACATTGAAGACTTCCAGGTAGTGCTTCGGAACTGTGTGCACCATTCCTCTACATAGAGGTGAGGTGGTCCCACAAAAGAATAGACTCCTATCTGTACCTCACAAAGGAATAGTGCCCTCTCTATGGCCCCACTAGAGGTGGGAGAGAAGTGGAAACAACTAAATGCACTCATATGGCTGCATCAGAATGTCCCATTTATCGCCATGAAGAGGGACGTTGCATGCTTTTCTCGCTATTCGGCTAAAAAAAATGACAATTTGGGGTCCTTGGTTCTTGGAAACAGTGGAGGTCACAGAGGTCAGACCCCCCCCCCCCCCCACCTAATTTCTGTCTGACTGATAGGTGACAATTCCATCCATTAACTCACAGAACGAACATGTGATAATGATTTGTTTGCATCATCTTTTTGCACTTATGCTAAAGGGATTTAATATCTTCGGTTCCATAATCAAGAGACTGATCCTCAATAAAAGACTGTGAGAACCGTCTCTCCCGCGGTCAAGTCAATGTTCACCCAGAGCACAGCTCCCCAAGCTATCGTTATACGCAACCTACACTTAATCATGCCGATAGCTTTGTGCAGATCAGCTCTAGTCTCCATCTCTGCAGACCCCGAGATGAAGATACCAGGAGATAAAAGAGTAACTCCTTTGACAGCATCAAACCTTCCACATTTCTAAATGATAAATTAATTATTCACAGGTCTTTGGGGGCAGGCTTGAGAAAGCTTAAAGCTGCTGTACCAGGAAAAAAAGAAGAATCCGTGAGCTTCAGATATTAGTCCTCAAAGCCCTTTAAATCCACTTGTTTGCCTGACTTACGCCTCTCAGTTTTTGCATCTCAGAGGATTCCAGAGATGAAAAGAAAATCCGGATGTTTGATATAACGGTATGAGAACTTAACAAGGGGGCAGAGGCTCGCCTTTTAACTGCAGGAAATTCTAGGGGTTGTATGATAAAGGAAATGGGTTCTTGACTGGTCAGGTCCAGGAGGACAGCTCATTTCACCTCTTGTACAAGACCACACCAGGATAGAGGGATTCGCCTCGCCTGCACAATTTAAAGGAGTTTAAAATACATATCTGTGCTTTTAGCAGATTGAACTAATGGAGATCAAGGTCTGTGAGATATTTTTGTTGATAAGATCAGGGCAATATCTGGTGTATAGAGCTAGATTATTAATAGTGTTGCCATATAACCTCCATCTTTCCATTTCACTATCCCAATGAACATGTGACCAGTGATTGGCTGCAGCTGTGTCACATGAATGATGCATTAATTAAAATGAGAAAAGAAAAAAAAGGTTTGGTACGGTGTTATCCAGTAGAGCAAAATGTGATTGTTCTCAGTAGGGGAAACCAAGTAATCTTGTAGGTATGGCTAACAAAAATACATGATGTTATAGCAAGCTTTCAGATCTTCTATGGACCCTTCGTCAGGCTTAATGCTATTAAGCCTGACGAAGGGTCTATAGAAGATCTGAAAGCTTGCTATAACATCATGTTTTTTTGTTAGTCATTAAAAGGTATCATATCTACAAGATTACTTGGTTTCTCTTACTGAGAACAATCACATGATGCATTAATGACACATGACTGCCACAGGAGCTTCGAGATTGGGGCTGATGCAATGGAGTAGCAGGACCATTTTCAGCAGGTCTCCGTTTCAGAAGGTATTCATTCCTCTTCTGCCCTTTTGCTGGACAGAATAGCATAGTTGACTATGTTTTTATGTCCTTCTATAAAGTCAGAATTGAAACTACAGGGGTCGCATGACCAAAGAACACTGTATAGCCCTGAAACCTCATACTCTCATTGAGGTCAATGGAGTTGCAGTGTAATTCGCAAGTGGCTGAGATTGTGGCCAACAGATTGCAAAAAAAAAAAAAGAGGTTGCAGATAGCAACCAATCAATGCATAGCATTCATATTCAGCCCGTGAAAAATGATAGCTCCTCTGTGATCAGTTAATGTGGACAAGAAAGACAATTTTTCCTTCAGAGTTTTCATTAATCTGCCCAATGTGGCAGATTTACTGATTTCGTCTAATAGACAATGTAAACATAGACCATGCAGTCAAAAAAAAGCACCACATTTAACATAGTAGCTCATGCTGGATAATTTGATGCATCCTTAGAGACTTTGGGCATATTAATTGGACTGGCGCTTCATATATCAGTCAAAGTAAAGTTTGCACTGGTGTAAGAATGACAAGTTTATTAACAGGCACAAGCCACAGAGAGGGCATTATTCCTTTGTGGGGCCACAAAGGAGCATTATTTCTTTATGGGGCCACAAAGAGGACACTATTTCTTTGTGGGGCCACTGAGAGGGCACTATTATGTGATGAAATAGAGAGGGCACTGTTGTTAAGTGGGGCCACAGAAGGCACACTATTACTAAGTGGGGCCACAAAGAGGATACTAATACTTTGTGGGGCAAGAGATGGTGGCATTATTACTTAATGGGGCAATAGAGAGGACACTATTACTAAGTAGGGCCACAGAGAAGGCATTATTCCTTTTGTGAGGTATAGATAGAGATAGATAGAGATAGATTCCTTCATGGGGCGCACAGAAGATGCACTATTCCTTTGTGCCACAGAGGCAGTATTACTAAGGGGGGCAATAGAAGGTGGAAAATTACTGAGTAAAGCCACAGAGGGGAGAGCATTGTTTAGTGGAGCAATAGAGAGGGCACTATTACTAAGTAGGGCAACAAAGAGGGAATATTACTTAGTGAGTCCACAGAGGGGGTGCTATTACCTAGTGGGGCCACATAAGGCGCACTAAGTACTATGTTGGGTACTGAGAGGGTATGGAGGTGGTGGCAGAATGGACAAAATGTACAGAGATAAGTTGTGGCTGGAAAAAATCTTCAGGCTGTGTAGATCCAGATAGAAATGAGACAACTCTAATCAGAGAAGACACTACCTTTAGGGCACTAAGGGGGGCACTATTACTTTGGGGAGGCACTGAAAGGGGTATTGGGGTAGCAGCAGGATGAGGAGAGTGCACATAGACAAGATGACTGGGGGAGTAGTGCTGGGCATAGAAAAATGGTGCCACCGGCTATAATTATGGTACACATGCAGGGGAGGAGGGTCCAATTTATATGGACAGTGGCTCAGCTATCTCTGGCAGTCGCATTCAAAATTAATGGAATGCCATTGCACTTGTGCAACCAGCACTCCATTTAGTCTTTTCAGCTTACTGCACCACCTGCAGTGAGGGGGTCAGGGGAAACGGGACCCCCTGTTCTCAGGATTAGTGAAGGTCTCATTGGTGAGACCCCCACCGATCAGCAGGTTATCCCCAATCCTGTGGATAGGATATAACTTGCGATTCTGGTACAACTTCTTTAATGCACCACTGTATTATTTTCTGACTGCATCATGTATAGGTATACTACAACCAAGCTGTTGCACTGTATCTAAGCCTGCTGTGATATACTCTATATAGTAGGTCACAAGTAGTGGCTAGAACTCCCATTTGCGGGGGTGTCTGTAGCTGGCACCTCACTATGGGGCCTTTGCTAGGTGACACAATACAGCAGGCTTCGGCAGCTGGCACCTTAAAACAAAAAACCTTGGAACATAGTGCTATGGTATAAGAAGGATAATGGCCAGTTGTCAGTTCATTCATACATTTACAGGTAGGATATCAGAGGTAAAATCGCATGCTGTGCCTCTTTTTATCCTGGCCGGTATATTTTCATGAAAAAAGTGGCAACCCTAGCTAACGTGTAGTACAAGTTTGTTGAAAAGTTAGTGGCTATTTAAGCATGGATTCTGGGACTATATTCTCGTCAAATTCTCATCGGATTTTGCATTCACTCCCAGGAGCTTCCAGTTGCAACTCTATAGGTAACTGATGTCATTTGAATTGAGTTTTACAAAATGTGCGAACTAATGCATTACTATGGATGCAACTAAGAATGCGGAATATCAAAGAACTTTGCAGGCACACAGTGTTGGAACAGGGTGCCTTACATCTCCCCAAACTTTCCATTCCATCGGTAACATGGGTCTCAAACATGATGACGGGTTCCCTTTAAGTTCCTCTATATCATAATATTTTACAGTCTTAAATAGCCACTAACTTTTCAAACACCTTGTGCGTATGTGATAGTAATGTGATAACTAGCAAAAGTGCAACTCATTTAATTTACCTAAAATGATGGTTTTGTGCTTCTAATTTGCTAATCACTGCCTGATGTTGCTAGAGTGCTTATTGTAGTGTATAGAGAGCAAAGGGAAGGGGGAGGAGGAGAAAAAAAACAGAGACTCAAACACTGCTTGCAACTAATAGTATGTGATCGTTTACTGTGCTTTAGGTACTCAACTCACATCTCAACTGTTCAGTACTTTTCTATTATCCACCATGATGATGTTATTTCTGTGTAAGCACTGCGGAATAAATATGTTGGCGCTATACAAATAAAGATTATTATTCTGTGTATGTGTATTACAAAGCATGAGGGAGCAGAATCTGCAGTTTTCTCTGTGCACAGTGTATAGAAGACATCATGACAGCAGGCAGGTCCACCACAGGCCAGAGCTGTTTTGGAAGCAGGAGAAGGACCTATCAAATATAAGATAAGTGGTGTAACCCCTTCAGTGGCATGCCTGGAAATGTTCTGGGACGATCTCCACTGCCCATAGTCATATCGCCCGGAAGATTTCCGGGCTATGTTTTGACTATGGGACCTGCAGAGCACAATGCCATAAGCTGTGGCAGTGTGCTCTGCCTGCACGGTCCCACAGAGAACAGCACAGGACTTTAAAAAAAGAAGCAGGAAGATATAACCGATCTGCCGGCAACTTCCCGCTTCTTTTTTTAAACTCCCGCACTGCTTTGTTTACATGTTGCCAAGGAGAACGTCGGCTTGTCAGAAGCCTGCCGATGGTCCCCGTGGCATGGAGAGCTGGTTATTGGCTGTCAGAGGATAGCTGGGCACCAGCTCTTACAGCAGAGAATAGAGAAAACCTCCTATCTCTCTTGTTTAACCCTTTACATGTGGCGGTCCGTGTGACTGCCGCATGTAAAGGGCTGTCAGAGGGAGGGGGCTCCCTCTGTCAGAGGATAGCCGGGCACCAACTCTTACAGCAAAGAACAGAGAAAACCTCCGATCTCTGCTGTTTAACCCTTGAAAAATCGCTCATGTGAATGAACCCATTCAAATGAATGGGTTCATTTTCCATGTGAATTCTGCATAGGTCGGACTCGGACAGAACTCGCATGAGAACATTGGGCGTGTAAATACAGCCTTAAAGAGTTCCTACAGAGAGAGAAAGTAGAGCTTCAGGCTGCTCTGAAAGGTGAGGGGGATTTGAGAATTTACATTAAGGGTATGTCCACAAAAAAATCTCCATCCAAGCCGCAAAAAACAAAAAACTTGACAAAATCCACGCCAATTGAAATGGTGAAATCTTCTGTGGATCTGCATCAAAAGCTGGCTCACAATCCGCACCTATGGGGCAGATTTTGACGTGTTTTCCGTTGTGGCTGTAATGTGGAATTTGGTGCGGAATGTCAGTTTCGGAGATTTTGCACCATTTTCCGTTACGTAGGAGCATACCCTTAAGGTTTTCCATGTATTGAAATACATACAGTATTTTCGATGACTCCCTGCTACACCTTTTCCCAAACTATATTTTGGCCAGCATCATTTTTTTATATGGCTGGCAGACCCATCTGGAACAGGAAAGCTTTATTAAACAAAAGAGTGAAAGGCAAGATACACAGACAGGAAGTAACTTTAATTAAACATTGTGAAAGTCAAAAAATTTTTACAGCTTCAAATTTTTTTTAGCAAAAAAATTAGAAGAATCTCTATTGTTTCATCAGAACTGTACAGTGCTCCTATTTAAAAGGTGAGATTCATACGTAGGATAAAATGCAGACATTTCCATTGTATTTTGTATATGTACATGATGAAAAACAACCCGAAACTCAAATAGCCATGTAACATTGTGAGAGCTAGGCCCATGTAAGTTTTTTTGTATGCATTACCATGGTATCAGAGAGCCAAAATTATTTTTTGGGACCACCCAGTATGAAAAGGTTTGCATGCTTTAATGGTGACAGCCCCTGTACACAGAAAAAGTACAATTATCCTGAGCTTATTTACATTCTTTGTAGGTGTATATCTTGGGGCAAACTACCATTTCTTGTCCTAGCTGTCTCAAGAAAGTAACACTCAGAGTACCGTGATAACTGTTGGACAATAGTGTCTAACAGGAGTTGTTATAACACAATGGCGTCAACCAGAGACATAACTTGCAGCTCCCGGGCCCCGATGCAAAACCTGTAACAGGGCCCCCAACTATAATGCTTTATTCATAGTACTGGGCTCCCTATATGGAGAAGAGAGGAATTATGGGCCCCCTAAGGCTCCTGGGCCCTGGTGCAACCGCATCCCCTGCACCCCCTATAGTTACGCCCCTGGCGTCAACCACAGCGTGCCTATAAGGGACTTGGTGGACATATATTTTTTTACTAAGACATTGACCTTGTAAACAAATTTTAGTTTTTCTTGAAGTAGTGTCACTTGGACAAGCAGTCCATCAAACCTATGAGGAGCAGTTGGTGTGGCCCATTGGTGGGAAACTGGTCTTAGACAATTCTATATATAGTTAAGTATATGGTAAGGGCTATATTTCCTTTTCTGTTAGCGGGGCCCAGAAGGAAGTGTAGGGTGCCTTTTTTTACCTAAATTTTCTCATACTTGTCCCATTTTCAAAGGTAATGGACAGAAATGAAGGATGTACAGACTTCCTTTAAGACATCAGGAGGACTAAAACTCTATTATCCATTGATATCTATTCATTTGCCAATCTATGTTGACAGGTTGCCTACTACAAAAGTATAAAATTACAAATTACGATTTTAATTCTTGCACAATGAAGGGCAAATAGAACAACCAAAATTGGCCCATTGAATGAACCCATTAGGACACTTAATTTGTGTAATATTTATATGCCTCATTTGTTGTAATGTCCTATAAACAATCAAAAGCAATGGACAATTCCGGAAAACTGCAGCCTATAAAATGTTGATCAGTGGTGGGCTGAACAGTTGGGCAATTTTAGTATTCATGTGACCCTAGAGTGGGCATACATAAATAAAGAGACTTTGGAAAAGACTATTGCCATAGTAACCAATGTAACTGCTATCAGGTCTCCTAGATGGGTTCCAGCTATGACAGGGTCCATGTGGCCCCATGGTTAGTCCTATCCGAATCTAAGGTTACTTTTAGTCCCTCTGACAGCTCTTGATGTTTGATGCCAAATGACTACGTCACTGTGTTGTAGGCTCCAAGTGTTGGGACTTAGGCCACGGAAGCACCATCAATGATAAGCAAGGGGCCCAGTTATAAGCATATGTTATAATGTAGAAAGGGAATGGAAGGTCAAACGTTTTTGTGCACTTACTGGTCAGCTCTTCCTTAAAAATGGCCGCCATTATATTTTACAATTGATGGCCAAAACACCGATTCAAAGAAAGCTGTTGGATTTCAGGCGTGCTGAAAGATGTATATTTTTTGTTTCCAGTTATTTTCTTATTATCTCAGCAATGAAATGCATTTGTATCCCTATCGTCCTGTATTTCATTTAGTGAAACAGATCACGTAGCAGTGCCTGAGGCATTCGCTCTCACCCCACGTAGTCAGTATTTAAGAAAAAAATGATTCATTGTCTTTAAGTTACGAAAACATGTTTCTCTTGTGCTTCTCCATTAGTTTTTGTTCTGGGTGATGGTGGTGATGGGCAGAGGGTAAGATGCGTGTTGAATGGATATGATTTGCATTAAGGCATTCAAACTGCTGGTTTCTATTCATGTGAAAGACAAGGGTAAAATGTTCGAGCAGACTTCAGAACGAAAGTATGTGCATCCTTTGTATAAAAACCCTACCCACATTCTATGAACATGCATATGACAGAAGGGGGGGGGGGGGGGGGGGAGAGACAAACCAACATTCAACCCATCAGAGTCATTTGCTTAGTACCTCATTTAGGTGCATTCAGTCTTAGCATAAATGTCTTAACAATTCAGCAGTATATGACTGGCAGCAACTATTTTCGAAACTTCAACACTCCAGCTACATCTCGGCAGGCTGAGATGCATTCAGTTTGAGGTTCCTGTGGAGCTCAACAAGATTTAAGATCCTCCTACATTGGCTGATTATCAGAACCAAATGTTCCTCCGAATGCTTGTCCGCCCACCAATTGGGTTGTGTAAACGGACCAATGCTGAACCAATCAGTGAGTGCTTTCAGCAACCATAACAATACTTGCCAATCAGCACTAGATCTTCCCATGTGAACAGGAAGAGATACAGTCGGCCTATGGGGATGAACGATGGTAGTAATGATCGTTCATCCCCATAAGCTGATTCGTGGCTCATGTAAATGAAGATAAATTGCATGCAGATCATTGTGTGTCAATCAGGCTTGCAACATTAGGCTGAAGACTTGACCTATGTAAAAGGACCATTAAAGTATCATTATAGCTCTGTTTTCTGCTACTAAGCTCAAATTTCCAAGCCTAGACATTGGAGGGCATATATCACTGCTTATGCACCAGTATTCTCGTGGAAAAAGGACGCAAACTTTGGCAAGCATCATATCTGCAAACAAAGTAGGGTCTTTTTCATTTTTACCCAGCACTCATCACTTTTTGAAATGTAAGTGGCCTCCATGGTTCAAACAATTTACCAAATTTATGGCAGTTCATAGCAAGCGTAGATTTAACATTCGGCCACACAGTAAGCCAAAAACTTTGCCAAGCTTATTGGGAGGTGTAACCCTACGGGGAATTTCTTAAAGACTGGTGATTGTATGTCAGTCCTAAACAGCATTGCTCAAGAGAAACATGCAAGCCTCGTAATTAGAGATGAGTGAGCATTGCCTTTAGCGAGTACCTGCCCGCTCGAGACAGAAGGTTCGGGTGCCGGCGCGGGGGAGCGGTGAGTAGCGGCAGTCAGCAGGAGGGAGCGGGGGGGGGGGGGGGGGGTTTGAGAGAGGGAGAGAGAGATCTTCCCTCCGTTCCGCCCCGCTCCCTGCCCGCCGCCGGCACCCGAACCTTTTGTCTCGAGCGGGCAGGTACTCGCTAAAGGCAATGCTCGCTTAAGCAATTGCCTTTAGCGAGTATACTCGCTCATCTCTACTCGTAATACATTTGTCTCATCATTTGGCAGCCTGTGAGCTACAAAATCAAATCTTTGCAGGTTATGAACTAGTGTAAATTTGCATCATACTTTATGCCAACTTGAGATTTCTACTTTTTTTAAAAAAATAGGCAAGAGCGGTATGAAAAATCAAAAAAATCAAAACCTTTTTGCAAATGAAGATTTTTTTCCACCAGGATATTGGCACAAAGGCTTTGATAAATTATTCCTTATGTCTATGTAGGGAATTTGGAGCTTTGTATCGGAAAAGACGAATTAAAGATATATTAAGAAATGTATCACCACCTATTTAGATTACGGGTGGAGATTTACTTCAATGCTAAATATTTGTTCTATATGTAATCCATCTGTTTTTGCTATATAATAGGGATTATTTTCGGTAGCACACGCAACTTACGTTCACAATTCAAGGTTCCTCATTGACCCTAACTGGGAAAGATTTAGTTTAGAATTACAGTAGTTGAAATTATCTGGAAAGATGTAAGTAACATATGTGGTTGGCATAGAGTATAATATAATGTTCTAAAAAGACATACAAACTAATAGCTTTACTTAAGGTGGACACATGTTGCTTTACTTACAACAATGCTTACCATTGTTCCAACTATATCTGGGTCTAAACACACCTGAGAATTCAAACTAACCCCGTTCACTAATTTGGGTTTGTAAAATTAGACATTTTTTCGGCAAAAAACTGAATGCACCATCAAAGCTATAGTGCTGATATAACCAACAGAAGCAACCATACAGTACAATCTTTCATCAGCAAAAAGACGTACTAAAGTCAAAAGAGGTTTCAATGTATAAAAGCAATGATTAAAAAAAGACAGGTCAATTCATGTGTCGATAAAGAAATTAAATTTTGTTTTAACATAAAGTGAAAAATTACAAATTAAAAAAAAAAAAAAAAAAAAATTTGTTCATCAGCCTTAAGAAACAATAGAAAAAAAAAATAACAGTCGGCACTTTTTCACATTTTAACATACACAATAAAATAAACTGGGTCAAGGGCTGTACAAATTCCAGAGATAAATACATTATTTATATGGATATTTTACAAATTCCCCTTCAAATAATAAAAAAAAAAGTTACCTTTAAAAAAAAGCATTCCCTTTCTGTTGTGAGGTGTGAGGCAGTGTCACATTTGTTAATTTTTGTACGTTTCACATATATAGTTTTTGTTCTTTTTTTGTTTTTACATTTGTTTGTGTTGGCAGAATAGAGAGAAAACGGAAATAATGTTTTTTTTCCCATATAAATAGGATTCAAACTTTGGCAAATTAAAACAAAAATAAAACTATAACAAAAAATACGAACCAAGGTCACAAAATCATATACATTATTTATAAGTTGATACAAAGGTCAACATCAAAAAGAAAGGGGATATGAAAAATGAAGCATCCATTGATTATCATCATTCATCAAGAAGGTACAATTGCTAACCTGCAACCCAACTATTTGATGCTTCGATTTGTGCTTAATTTACCAAAGCTCAGTAGCTGTGACTGCATTGGTGGATAAAAGAAGAAAAAAAAAAGTTTCAAAAAGTTGGCTAACATTGTTTAGTGAATTGCACTTAAACATAAATGAGAAAAGGCAGGAGGTCGTGACAAATTATAATATAGATACATTTTCTGGATAATCCAAGGCTATGTGGGCAACTGTCTGGGTACCCATGATGTGTGGTGGGAAGTAAACAAGAGGTCTTGACATCTCTGCATTGGGCTCACCAAGAAGATGCCTGATACATGTTACCTGTAGACTTAAACATTGGGTGTTAGGATGTGGTTGGCCTTGACCTCCTTCCAGGAATAAGAAAAGTTGACCTGATTGGTGTGACGTATGGAAAATATAAATTGATGGAAACTTGATTTGCACTATGGCATGAAAATAAAAAAATGGTCCATACTGTGGCACCCTCTGCTCTGTAATAACCTAGAGTCATTGTCCAAACCTAAAAACATCTCTCACTCTCAATCACTTCCATCTACATTTCAAAATAATTACAAAACTCATAGCAAAAAGTGTACTTTTTTTCCCACGACCCTTTTATGACCTTCTTGAGAAGATCCTTGGCTTCTTATGATCCAGCCATACGATTAGTTTAGAACTCTTTCAAATGAGCAACCACAAGGATATTTAGAAGCTCATGGTGCATATCTATTCATGGAGATTAATAAGTTACTTCAAGCACGGGGAAAATGGTCATAGAAACTTCCAAGGGTTTTCTGATTCTCAGTGATCTTTTTGTGGGACGTCCTCAACACTGAGCAATGTAGAGATCCATGATGATGGTGGCCTGGACAACAAAGACGTCTTGATGATCAATAAGTCTTGATTTGTGTGTGTTCTGCTATTGTCTACATCTGCAGTTCTATGGTTCCTCTGTACAGAGGCCTGAGTTAAAAGTTGCTCTCGGTCAGAGAGAAAAAAAAGAGAAAATGAGAGTTCTTCCCAAACTTTTGAGGTGAATCTCTCTTAGCAAAGAACCCCCAGGTGAGATCTTCTTTGATTTGTTTCACATGGGCGGCGCAATCATGCCGGAGATGGCTGGAAAGGAACAGAAAGAGAAAATTAAACATTAAGGTTTTTTTTTTAATATACCCATCGCTAATAGCCACAGAAAATGTCTAACAACGAAATCACATCGAAATACAAAAAACACCATCAACTTAAGACACATCAACTATCTTGCTGGAGAAAGAAAACTCTATTTTCTAATGGATCAATTTTGTTTTAAAGGGGTTTTCCAAGACCTAAAAAAAAGTTGAAAGGGCTTAAGATAAATAAAAATTGAATATTCACCTATCCCTGCAGCTCTCCTTCCAGGAATCCAGCTCAGCTCAGCCACTGACAGGCCTCAGTAGCCTTAGAAGAATGTCCGCTGAAGACTGTGAGTGGCTGAGGGGCCACGTGCACAATGAACATCACAGGCTTTTGTGTAGCAGGCACTGGGGCTATAACGCTAGGCTGGGAGCTGCTTGGATAGGCTAATATTCAATTTTTCTTCATTTTAAGCCCTTTAAGCTTTAGGTCTTAAAAAACCCCTTTAATAATTATGAGGAATTTCCATTTAAACCATTGTGTTCCTCCCATTTGACACTCGAGGAGAATTAATGGTTAATGATTTGAGTCCTGCTCAAACTCTTTGCCCCCTTGGTCTTCAACAAAGTGTCATGTTAGCCTTGAGAAGTAAACATGATGTAATCTGTGAGTAGTTGCTAAGAATATGCTGCCTGACAAACAAACCCTATTCCTATTTCTACCAACCAGTGTATCTGGAAATTTGAGCTCAGACCGTGATTGCTGCTAAAGTCGGGGTCAGCTCCAATTATTATTAGGCTTATGGATGGTGAAGTCACAGTAGGCTACTGTCTACCCTACCCTTGACTTGACAAACACAGAGCACATTTTTTCAGATCACCATGGTCTCACAAAGCCTAATGAGCCCTGGCCTTTGCCCAGGTTTATCTGATGCTGTTGCTGGCCCTAACAGCAGAGATGAGGAAAGGAACTTTGTTAGTGGTCAAGCTATGCCATCCTCTTATCATAGCTTGTACTATTAAAGGGTATGTTTGGATTTTTTCTAGTGAAGACCTGCGTCAGGATAGGTCATCAATGGATGATTGACAGGGATCTGCAGCTAAGGATCCCCACTAATCAGCTGATTCCCGGCACAGCTGTCACTATGGATAGCGCAGAAAACAAATTGCGCTGACTGTAGTACAGCAGCCTGTTTTTGTACTGCAGGTTCAGCTCCCTGGAGTGCTGCAGTGCAATCTGCTTTCTGTGCTGTCCATAGTAACAGTGACATCAGGAATCAGTTGATCGGCAAGGATCCTAAGTGGGGGAAACCCTCTGACCATCTCTTTATGACTTGTCCTTCTCTGATGCCCAAATAGTCAATGTACAGCCAATTAGTTGTATTAAATTGCATGCAGTTGTGTTAAATTGACCATATCCTTAAATTGCTGCCATATTTCTATGAAGTTCTAGGTAGTCTCTGGTCTCCTATTTACTGTACTTCCATTCCCTTAATGCCCATGGCAAATGCCCTTTCACCTTCATTGAATTAGTCATATCAGAGGGTGGTCAATGCCTGCTACAATATCAGGAAAACCATCTCAAGTTGGTACTACAGCATCATTTCCACGATCTGACAGACATGTTCTCTCTACCTACTTCAAAGAATAGTCCATATTGCTCATCAACAAGCTGGAGGCAAAGAATAAGATAAACAGGAGGAAACTTTGGTGCTCTCAATGCATAAACTTTTGCTTCATAGGAAAAGAAAACTTAAAGTAACCTTTTGGTTTCGGGAAAAAATCTGTCCCTGGAGAAAAGGAGGTATATACTAACTTCAGTTGAACTTTTCTGCTGTCCTCCAATCCACCACAATTTTGAAACTATCTAATTCACACTGCACTGCTCTCCGATTGACCAGCACTGATCACATGAGTAGACCTGACCAATTAGAGAGCCAGGACAGTGTATTGGTAATCTAACACAATGCACTGTGGGGATTAGATAGTCTGAAGATTGCATGGGCCATCTTGGATGGCCAAAAATGGGATCCAGAACCAGTGGATCAGAGGGCTGGCAGAGAAGAACACATGCAGGTAATATACCCCTCTTTTCCTCCAGTCCTTGGACAGAATTTTGTCCTGAAACAGGATGGTCAATTTAAAGGGGTGTGCAGGGTTAGAAAAATATGACTACATTTTTCCAAATGTAATGCTACAGCTGTCAATGGGTTGTGTTTGGTATTATGGCTCAGCCCTATTCACTGTGGACAGGTCAGGTGCTGTTTCTGGAAGAAAGCAGCCATATTTTTCTACTTTTGGACAACTTCTTTAAAGATAAGTAAAGGCTAGCTAGGGCACACCAATAGGACTGTCCCAAGTATCTTTCCACCCCCCTTCCTTCAACTGCACCTAAAGAATGTATGATTCAGTACCATTGGAACCAACTAAGTAATAACAGTATCCTTGTTCTTGTTGTTATTTAGAGTAGTGAAGTCCTTAAATGGAATTTACCCTATCGATGATAGTGGTTGAAGTTGACTAGATGGATCTCATCCATGGTTCTAAATAAGCTCCTCACTTTATTTAAGACACATGAGATCTTGGTGGCTTCTCAAACATAAATCTGGAGACGCTTGGATCTTGGTTAGGGTGACAACACTGGCCCTGCCCCTGTGTATGACTAACCAATTCACCTTCTGCAACTTTGGAAAGCAAGACAAGTCAAGTCAATCAGTCCCTCTGTGTCTACTGTACCATAGAGGATAGTTTTCAATATCATCATGGGTACTTCAGTTGGTCAGTGCTCCCCACTATTGATGTAATGGTCTGTGCACATAGTTCAATGTAGGCCTTAGCTACTCTACAAGGCCCTAAAAGATGAATACGTAAGAATACAAGTCGTTTCTCTAGTCAATAGACACAGACAGAACACAGAAACACGACAGGAGCAGAAAATGGGAAGAACTGGTCACATACTTCAGGAAAAGGCCAAGCCCTGCAGAGAGCCTGAACTGAGGAACTTGCCAGTGTCCACAAAAGACTGGTCTGATGAGGGAAGACAAAAGGGCAAATTAGTTAACTGGGTAAAATGTCAACGGACAAACCCTGTAAAAAGGGGTTTATGAGATGCTCATGTGTTTGCTGAGAAGACTAAGCTCATTGCCTTCTCTGTATCTCACTATTTGGATCTTCAAGAGACCACCCTTATTTTAGTATGTGCTTTCTTAAAGAGCAAGTCCAGTCAGATTTTTCTCCCTGTTTTTAATTAATTTTAATTCAAATTAATTAATTTTACTTTGCAATTTTGGGCCCTCCACCTACCCAAACTATGCTTCATTAATGTACTTACCATGGCTTCAGTGCCACAGCATCTGACAAGTGATATCACCGGTGGCCCAGTGATGTCCCATAAAGATGTCATCTGGGCTTCTGATGTAGAAGCCCCAGCCTGTTGATGGGATGTCACTGATGACGTCTGGTGTCACACCTCCTATTGGCTGCAACGGTCATGTGGGTAAACAACCACATGACTGCTGCATGCAAGATGTAAACAAACCAATAGAGGACAAGCGTGGTGGTGGTGGTGGTGGGGAGCAGTGTGGCAGCGGAGAGGTATTTTTTTTATATATCTATGTCATCCCACCACTGCCACGAATGTCACTATATATATTGGAAAACCCCTTTAATAAACATTACTCTACTTAGCTTATGAGGCCAATACTTGAAGGAATGAGTTAGAAGTCACAACTGCTCTTCTGAGCTAGAAATGTGCTTGGAGCAGTTGTGAAGGAGCAGTTTCTGCTCCTTCTACTGATCTTGGCAAGTCATATGCACTGCATTAAGCAGAGAAATTGAAATCTGGGTTGCATTCTGGAGTGTGATGGAAAAAAAATCAGAATAAAGTCACTTTTTAGGGGAAAAAAAAGCCATTTAATTTAGGAATTTTTACAATGCCGTTGATTTTAATATCAACTGTGACTGAAATTGCTCTTTAAAAAGGAAAATTCTACCTGATGATGCTGGAGCATAACCAATAAACATTTTGTTTCCTGTTGTGTAATTTCCTGTATTTTAAGTCTTGACCCACATATATATATATTTATTTACAGTAAATCACCTTTACATACCCCACTAAAGGGGAAACAGACAGGACAATTCCAAAGTTCCAATATTTTTCACTACTTTAACGCTTTTCATTAAAGCACCATATACTACAATGATGGAAATGACTTTTCACAATATTTCCTACCATTGTAATTATCATTCGTGTACATTGTCACACATGTATTTTCTTAGCATTTTATTAGTAGAAAATAAGAAAAATTTTGAAAAACCACCACTATATTTGGAACCTATCATGTTAGTTCATTAGACACAAAGATGATTTTCAATCACTGGCAAATGTTCACAACTCCAACCTTTCTCCTTAAAGTCCCAGTTAATCCAATGGAAAACCAAAAACCCTCTTTACAATGTAATCTGTCATAGATTGAAAAAATCCCACCCTGCCCAGGACAACTATGTTGCTTATTTATTAACTCAATGGCTCCCTTCTGTTTCTGTAGATAACTATCTGTTTCTTAGGGTTCTAGTTCCTGTAGGAGGTCATAGGTTGAAGATTCAACATATGTTCTTCATGCCAGAAAAATTGCATCATGTCAATTTGGGAACCATAAAATGAAAAAATGAGCAGAATATTTTTGGTTCTATGGACCATGTATTGATGTTTATGGCCATCCCTCATTACTTAAGATACACATTAGATAGTGTTGGGCTTATTATTCATGAAAGGGTCTGTGCAGAGGTCTCCTCTTACCTTGTAGGCTGGTGCCATTGGAACTGGTGCAGGTGGGAGGTGGAGATGCCTGTGGTCTGACCACTGGAGCAAAAGCGCTTTTCTGTTTTACGGCCGACACCATATTGGCTGGAGAGAAGGAGAAAATCCCAGAGGAACTGCTACAGTTGGATGGTAGGCTGGTGGAAGAAGCCATTGTGGGGCTAGATGGAACAACTACAAGAGAAATATTGGAGAAGCTCAGAATGCAAATTTGGCAAACCTTGAGGAAAAGTGGCAGATATCTTCATTTTTCAGCTTTCAAAATGAATTTGTCATCAGATGGAAAACTTGATGTTTCTTGGTCAAGATTGTGATCAAGTAGAAGAAGTAATGGGAGGAAAATCATCAAAGAACCATGAACCTATTGCTTCATTGACTTGACTAGGAACAGTGATGACCTCATACTGTATATTTTTGGAAAAGTAATTTTTGTGCTACAGATGGATATTCTTTAGTAGTTCTGTACCTTCTTTCTTTCCTAAAGTTGTATAAAAACACTTACTGGCATAGGGCGAGTTGGCAGCAGAGCCATTGAGGAAGCTGGGTGATCCAGTAAGATTGGACATAGCTGTATTTCCATAGCCATTCATGCTGGTAGTGACGGAGCTGTAGTTGGTCTGCTGAGGAGTGGTGCTGGGGGCATAGCTATGAGGGGACACACTGCTTGTATTGCGAGAGAAACCTGAAAAAATGACAGTATAGAGTCATCGATAGTACTGAGAACACATTAAGGCAGTAGGCACAAATCAGGGAGGGGGGGGGGGTTAGCAAAATCCAAGGAAAATACTTTATGCAAATCTATTTTTGCATCTTAAACACTTTTTTGCAACTTTTTCTTATTAATCACCTCATATGTTGATATAAACAATGGAGGGGATTGTGTTCTGTCATTGGACATATTAATTAGCTTGTTGCCTTCTTACCCTGGTTGGTGACTTGTGATGGTTCTGACACATTAACTGCAAGCTGCCCACTGAAGGAGTTGACTCCCATCATGCTGGGGTGCACAGAGGAGTTGGCGAGGGTTGGAAGTTGGCTATGGTTCCTGGGAACATTGTACAGTGCTTCAGCAATGTCCGCTGCTCTCTTCAGTATGATTTCCTGTGTAAAGAGCATCACGGAAAAAATGTCACATAAGTGCTGCCATTAACTAAGCAATAACTAGCAAAAATAGATGAAAAAACTGTAGATGAAATAAACACAATGGTGTTCAATGGTGGACATTCATTTTCAGCTATGTTCACATCGGTTTCCATTTTTAATGCATCCTTGACGGTATAATGAATCCACTTTGACAACCAATATGGCGACCACTACATCCACCACTGTCACACAGGCACTTGCAGTGGTGTACATAGAAGAGTGGGGATCCCATAGCAAAGATAAAAATTGGTCCCTTATTAAGATGCTGGATTTTGGCACCCAGGACAGAAGGGTCTGATGTTTGTTTTCCCCTCCATTTCCTTTTCAAGACATTTTTCAACACCCTTGTTTTTAAGCAATTCAGTTCCTCTGGAGAGGGATGTCCTGCACTAGTTCTAGACAACCAGTATAAAAGGGGTCCCTCTCCATGGGCACCATAGCAGCTGCATGGCCTGCCTCTATGGTATGTATACCCCTTGACTCCTTATTGCATATCTGTCTAATTCTGCAGTATCATCCAGGTACTATTCTAGCAAAAGTATTTGGACACTCCTATCATTAGACTGAATTGTGTCCTGTTAGCATGTCACATGTCATAAACCATGCAACATTAGATGTAGACCTTTGGAGGTGTCAGGCATAGTTTGTGAGTGGAACTGTAGGCTATTGGATATACAGGTTATGCCACTGCACACGAGCCATCCACCATGAAGTGCAATGCACTGGTCCATCTACAGTGGTACAAGGAGCATCATCATTGGACAGTTGAGCAATGGAAGAACATTCTGTAGAGTGATGAACCACACTATTCCATCTTCACATCAGATACCTGGGTGTGGAGGACGCTTGGGGAACGCCTTTTGTCTGAGTTTCTTGTGCCAACAGTTAAGTATGACGGAGGTGCCTTTATGGTCTGTGGATGTTTTACGTGGCATGGTCTTAGTCCATTGGTTGTAGTGACAAGAACCATGAACATGGAGGTGTACCTTGACAACAATGTGGTAATTCTCTGTGAATGGTCAGTAATACTTCCAACAAGACAACGCGCCTTGTCATGAATCTGACGCTATTTTATGTTGGTTTGAGGATAGGGATGTTCCACGATTGAACTGGCTTGCACGGAGTCCAGACCTGAACCCTACTGATCTTCTATGGGACGAACTAGAACATTAGGTCAGGAAATATGAGCAGCGTCAATCTAGTCATATATTTTCAGGATAAATGAAGAGAAATACCAGTTGACGTGTATCAGACATTAGTGGAAAGTATGCCACGGAGAGTATCCAATGTCTCAAGGGCCAAAGTAGGCCCCAGTAAGGGCTCATGTCCACGGGAGAGTTTGAATTCCGGGATCCACGTGGGGCACCAGCGCGGATGATCCGGAGTTCAAGCCACCCATGGAAAATCATGGGTGTCCGCAACTTAATTAAAGCATAAAGACTTGTTTTGTAGACCTTCTGGTCCCACAGGGATGACTTCCATTGAAGTCAATAGAAGCCGTCCGATCTGCGTCACAACCGGAACTGCCACTCCTGGCGTTCTGCTAATCCCGCGGGAAAGCAAGAGATTAAAAAAAAAAATATCCACTGCGCATGTGTGGGAGGCGTGCTGTTCAGCAGGCACACCCACATGCACGGAGGAGAAGACGGACCAACCGCACGCATCCAGACTGGTAAGTAATGTCCTCATGCCGCAGGCAGGGTAGGATTCCGCAGCAGGGCTCCCGCCCATGGAATCTGACCCGCCGGTGGACATGAGGCGCAAGTGTTAACATATGGAAATAAATACTACTTTTGATTCTTGCTCAGGTGTCCAATGACTTTTAGTAGGATAGTGTACTTCAGTGACCACTCGTTTGAGCTGTACTGGCAGCTATAGTTTCCTAGTAAGGCTCTTCTCACGATTCTGTAGACAATGCTGGACAAAATAGCTCAACATACAGCACTAAAATAACAGACACCATAACAGAAATTTGCTGGACCCCAAAGCCGAAGAGATCCGTCGGGCGCCGTTAGTATCAGTTACGATGGATTTGGCAAATTCAGAATTTTGGTTGTTCCAGAAAACTGGAAATGATTAGCGCAGATTTGAACGGAATGTCAAAAATATGGCAACACATCGGGGAAGACACAAGGACTTAGTTTTATTATTTCAGGTGGAAATGTTCTTGAGACATCAACATGATGAAGCAACTATCGACTGTTTCTTAACCGTATCGCATTATGATGAACAAACATTTCCCCTGAGGGAATAATATAACATAGCAGATGAGCTCAGATTACAGTCATGTAATATTGCACGACGAGGAGCCGTTCAAATTCACTTTTTCTAATGCCAGTAATTCCATAAATGTAAAAAGAGACAGCGAGGGGAATGATCAGAGACAGGTGGGATCGGGGGGGAGTGCATAGTCCACAGTCAGTCTCTATATTACCGCTAATATATATCAGATTTGTATAAGCAGTATCCTGCGGCTGGGGCTCCTACCAGTTTATAATTGACTCGTTGACCCTTTGGAATTTAAAGATTTGTCTGGTTGAAATTACTTTTGGAACGGGAATATTCAGCTTATATATAAGAAGAGGAGCAATGGGAATTCTTACCTGATTATTATGAGGCATCCCGTACAGTGCTTCTACCAGATCTGCGGCTCTTTTGAGGATAACTTCCTGCAGAAAAGCAAAATAGCAAATATTACAATAATATACATATATTATCCCGTGGATAGGTGATAAGTGTTTTTTGTGGGATAATCTCTGTAAAAGCCTAGGAAAACTGGGTGACAGAAGCTATCCCTATATATACACACATACAGCATATACATGCACAGATGTAGCAATCATTGACTTGACTGTTGTCATATTAGTATGAACATCAGAGGGTAAATTATTGAGGCACTGGTGCAACTTGTTGGCAGCTGATTATTCTTCATAGGTTGAAGCCTAAATAAGCTTTATTTCAAACCAACAATATTTCGCGTTTCAAAGTTTGCAGACCACTTTATCAGATAGTTGGATGATTGTGTAATCTTATAACTATATATATAGTCCTCAAGGCCCAGTTGCAAAAAAAAACATGCAATCGCACCATTGGTGACCAGCAGTAATAGATGACCAGTGGTGGGGCAGTATTTTTCAATACTGAAGAGGCCTGCAAACCTCGAAACGCGTAACCTTGTTGGTTTGAAATAAAGCTTTTTTGAACTTATCCCCTTGGCTTCAGTCTCCTAATAGTAATCACCTGCCAACAGGTTGTGCCAGTGCCTTACTAATTTACACTGTGACATTTATACTAATGTTTAATGGTTACATGACCTATGGTCGACCAGCGTATTAGGCCAGCGGCACCCACTTCACACCACTACAACTATGTCTCCTAGGCCACAGTGCACTCGTTTGTACTATGTACCACTGAATCCCCTTTGTGGGTGCTCTGCCCTACTCTTCTCTTGGCACATCGTGATAACCACATTGTAGTATGATAAAGTTGGGTTATCCAGTCATAAGACATTAAATGTCAAGCCCCGTGTGATGCAGAGTGCTAAGGTAGCAGAAAGGCAGTCCAAAGCTCTTGCTCACCAGGTTGCAAGTTCAATGCCCGCGTGGTTCAGGTAGCCGGCTCAAGGTTGAGTCAGCCTTCCATCCTTCTGAGGTCAGTAAAATGCGTACCAAGCTGGGGGGGGGGGGGGGGAATAAATAAATTACCTGAAAGCTCTGTGGAATAAGTTGGCGCTATACAAATAACAAGATTTATTTATTATGTGTGTTATATCTGTGCATTGTTATATTGGCCAGTGCTTCTCTACATTCCTAAGATAAATACCCCTATACTCTTCAAAGCAGGGGCGTAACTATAGAGGATGCAGGGGATGCGGTTGCACCCGGGCCCAGGAGCCTTAGGGGGCCCATAAGGCCTCTCTTCTCCATATAGGGAACCCAGTACTATAAGTAAAGCATTATAGTTCAGGGCCCTGTTACAAGTTTTGCATCGGGGCCCGGGAGCTTCAACTTACGCCTTTGCTTCAAAGTACCAGCAAGGTACCAAAGTACCTCCTACTAGAAGCATATTAGGAGTACCCATGAGATACATTGCATATACTCCTTGAGGTAAACCAACTACGCAAGTTGAGAACACAGGCCGGAGGTCTCTAACCCGTGACTCTCCAGCAGTGGGAAAACTACAACTCCCAACATGCCCCGACAGCTTGAAGAGCACTGCTCTGGGCAGAACTAGTGGAAAAGCTTTCAGTTTCTATACGGCATTACAGTTTGTACAGATCATCCATCAAACTCCCTTTTGTACTGGAGTTACCGAAGTCGAAAGTCAGAGCAAAAAAAAAGTTACAGAAAGTTCAACGAGACGAGGAAAGAAAGTCACTGCCCTTCCCCAAAAAGCAAATTGTTATTCTTCATTCCATAGCAGTTTCTCATCAGAAAATTGAGATCTAATTGCATTCATTTTGCTGTCACCATAAACCTCTCGCAAACTCTCGGATGACACGCTTTTAGATACATATTAGCATTTCTTCAATTTAAAATTCCGCACCATATGAAGATGAATTGCTTCACAAGCTAGGGGAACTGGGCTGGCAGATATGGGAGGGGTATCTTTGTTGCCAAGTAAGTACATTCGCCCCTCCACATCTTTAACCAATTTTAACCCTTTGGTTATTCTTGCATTGTTGACAAGAGTCGTTGAAAGCCCGTCTAATTTTATTATTTATTGGCTTCATCCACTTGCGTAAAATTATAAAATGAATCAGACACATACAAAAAGTAGAGGAAGAAGATATTTAGCTGTGATAATTACTAGGATTTAGCATTGCCTTATGCCTCACTAGTCAGTTGGAAGCTCACAAGGCAGTGTAGGGTGATATGTTGTATGTAGGGTGACATGCCACTGCAATGCCATCTGATGGCCAGGTAAGAAATCTGGACCCAACGATGTGCAGCTGTACTCTAAATGTCTGCAATGATCGCATTAATGCTATTACTTTAGATATTGTGGTCTGGTATCCCTATAGGGGTCATATGGAATCACATGTGATTTAATGTGAAGGTGGCGTTCCAATTGCAAAAGTGGTACATAGTTTCTCTGCTATATAAAAATTTGTATGCAGTATTATGAATTCAAGCTATTTTGCGATACTGCATGACAATTAGATGCCTACCCTAAACTGCTGAAAAATTGCAATAGAACACTTCATAAGATACAGTTGCAAGAAAAAGTTTGTGAACCCTTTGGTATCAGCTGGACTACTATATTGATTGCTATTAAAGGGGTTTATGGACTTTAAAAAACATGACCACACAATGAAATAGCAAAAGAAGCCAAGCTCATTTGTCTTCTCTCCCAGGAAACAGCGAAAACGCTCTGACAGCAAAAGTCAGGTGACCACTGCAGCCAATCAGAAGCTGCAGCATCACCATTCTAAACTCCTGGCATCATGGCGCACAGGATGTGATCACTGATGTCAGGAGAATATGGCTTCTTTTGCTATTTTATCGCTTGGCCAACCCCTTTAAAATGTGTTCTGACAACACACAAAGAGCTGCACCGCTCATGTCTTTTATTGAGCACACCGATTAATCACCTACAGTGCAGGCAGAAAAGTTGGTGAACCTTTGAATTTAATAACCTGCAGATACCCTTTAACAGAATCACCTCTACCAAATATATTTCCTGTAGTTGCGAATAGCATTTGCACAATGTTGAGGAGAAATTTTGGTCTATAAATGTGTTACAGTTCATCAATATTTCTGGGATGCCTTGAGTGCACGGCCCTCTTCAGGTAAGCTACTTCATATCCATAGGGTTAAAAGCATATTCCCATACCATAAACCAGCGAAAAATTGCATGGAAAGACACCACATAAGATACAGGTGCAAGAAAAAGTAAGTGACCCCTTTGGAATCACCTTAATTTTTGCATTGATTACTAATAAAATGTAGTCTAATTGTTATCTAAGTCACAATTCTAGACAAACACAATGTAACTAATAACACACAAACATTTACTCCGCTCATCTCTTATATTTAACCCATTGAATAATTATCCACAGTGCAAGGAGAAAATGTAAGTGAACCCTTGAATTGAATAACCTGTAGATCCCCTTTAACAGAATTACCTCCACTAAATAATTCCTGTAGCTGCTAATAAGAATTGCATAATGCTGGATTATAACTATCTTTTAGTTCATCATTATTTCTGGGATGCCTTACGTGTACAGCCTTCTTCAGGCAAATCACTTAATCTCCATAGAGTTAACATCAGGATTCTGACATTTTTTTAGTAACCAATGCAGAAATCGAAGTAACTTGAAAGGTTTCACTCTTTTTTTCCCTTTAACTGTAAATTGCCTAAGCTCCAGCCTAAAACAGGATCACCTAGGTGAGAACACCTTACATAGGGTTTACTTAGAGACAAGACTGGGGGCATCTATATGGGGGCAGAAATGTAACTATAGGACATCAAAGTGAACGAATATTTGCTAGTGGGCTGAGAAAATAAGCCGTATAAATCTGTAATAAGCACTGGGTTTTCTGGATTATTTTTAATTAGCAACACCTAATGGGAAGGTAATGAAAATTGTGCGGTGTGGGCTGTATGTTTTTGATCTATAGCTCTGTGCTGTTATCAGTGTATTATATCCAGCCCGGGGAGGAATATGTGTAAATAGACTTCGTGAAACTTTGCTTTATTAACCGTGTTGTAAAGAGAAAACTTATATGGCAAAACATACTGAAGACTCCGACGTCTTTTCTTAATCCCGTTTAGAGACATCATAGATAATGACCGAGATTTCAGGAACGTGGGAAAGTTGTCAGCACAGTGTTAGCTACCCGCAGAAAATTGGTGATAATTTTGTTTTCTTTTTTTGCTAGCTGTAATTTTCTATACTGCCTCGCTTTACTGTTGATAGATCATTTATTCCCTTTAAAGGGCAAGAAGCGCTTTATGGTCTTGAAGGGTAGGATCACTAGTACACTGGAAAAATACATAAACTGGAATTCCCCAATGTACTTCTATTAGGCTGTATTCACACGCAGTACTTTTTGGAAAAAACACCACTACACTTTTTAATGCAGTTTTTTTAATCCAGCCAGAAGGGAAACTACGCTGAATGGTCACTTTATCAGAGACACCCAACTAGTAGCATGTTTGACCTTCGTTGGTCTTTCAAACTGCAGCAGTTTATCATGGCATCCACTAGTATCAGAGAACCCGGCATGTGCCAAGAAAACATCCCCTACGCTATCAATCTACCTCCACCAGCCTGAACTGTCGACACCTGAGAAGAAGGGTCCATCAATTCCAGTTGCTTGCTCCAAGCTCTGACCCTGCCATCAGCACGGTGCAACAGAAATCTGGATTGATCTGGAGATACTTTTCCACTACTCAGTGATCCAATTTCTGTGCTCTTTTGCCTATTGGAGTCTCGTTTATCTTAGACAACAATGGCGCTTGAACTTGTCCTCTGCTGTGATAGTCCATCCATGCTAAAGAATGGCGAGTCGTGCACTCAGACACATTAGTTGGAGCAGAGTTGTATTGAGCTGCAATTTGCTTGACTGTGCACTGCCTGTTCATCTGAACGATTCTGGACATCCTCCTCTGACCCCTTTCATTGGAGTTGTTTTTTTTTGTAGCTCCCACAATGGAACAGCTGAACAGCCAGCAAAAATGCTAATGTGAAATGGCCCTAAAACCATGAGAAAGACAACCATAAGTTCTGCCGAATCAACTGCACCAAGATACCGATCTCCGCTACATCTGTACAGTATTCTTTAAAGTTACTTGGTGTCAACTCTAGGTGAAAAAAGGATTGTATTTGTCATTGATGGGAAAAAGTGAGAGTGAAGAGCGACTTAGCGGAGTCATTTAAGGCTGAATAAGACAGATTGGTACATGCGGTAGTTTTGTAAAGTTAACCAGCAGTGCCTGGCTTGCTGCCCTAGAGTATAGTGACCAGAAAATTACAGTCCCTCCGTGTCACCGCACTCCCAGCGAGGGAACGGGCCTGAGGCGTGTTTGTGTTCAGGAACTAATATATTGCCTTTCAATCAGAAGAGAGAGGCGAGGAACAAACAGGCAAAACATGCCGAGTGGGTCAGAAAAGCAATAAAGATTTTTACAGAGCTGTCCAAGGTGCTAAATTCCCTCAATAATGGGATTGGCACTCTAGAGTTAACCTCTCATTTACTGCTGGAGTGGAAAGCCGGCTAGAATGTCATTGCATGTTTACCTTGAAATGTATATTTTATGACATTATGTTAGTGGATTGAAAGGGCACCGCCGGCGGGGCAATTTCCAGGCTCAGGCATGGTTTAAAAGAGACTTGGAATATTTATGGTGATTTGCGTTGGGTGGAAGGATGAAGGATTGAATTGTGTTTGTTGACCTTACAATTACCGAAGGTGATTTCCCTAAGCAAGCCATTTACTCCGCACACCGCTCGGAGGGACGCAGCACCCATTACGATTTATTTAATGCTCCGACTCAATGCAAGGGGATAGATTGCGTTCTGCTTATTCCATCCATCCGATGGTTAATGGCTGCATTTTATTTTGTGCTGCTTTTCAGGAATATGAGAATGGATAAATAGATGGGATCTTCTAACACATGCTCTCACTCCCACCCAACAGGCAAAAGTAATAAATACAATGGCTTTTTTCCCCCTCCTTTGCTTCTTTCCATCAGCTCACACAATACGATAAACACAGCTGGTTTACATTACATTTAGAGGGGGCATTATGAAAAGCGGAATCCCAGCTAAATGGAGGCGAGTTCTGGAAGCTTAGCCGTATCCCACACAATCAATACAAGGAGGGTCACTAAGTCTGCGGCCCACCAGATCCTCGGCACTCAGAGGGAAGAATTTCCTGTTTTGCACCATCCTTGGAGTGGAGAGATGGGCGCCGCTATAGATTCAACATCAATATGTGCATTTCCAGCACAAGGTGTAATATAGAGTGTAGTAAAAAAAAAGAGTGATCCAGTGCAATATATAGGATAGTATACTTGAATGTCAAGATATGGATGTGCTACATGATGGTATGGCATATGGGGACCCTGAGACCTGGATTTCAATTTTGTGTGGTGGCCCCTGTAAGAGATAGAGAGTAAAACCTAATTGCAAAGTTGAAGAGTAGCATGTGAGAAGCAGAAATCTGCTGACCGCTACTCTCTAAGTCCCGTGAAACTGCTGCTATGGCTGAAGTAAAGAAAGTGTATTCAAAGTGTCCGCCTCCTGCTACGATAGGGGGAGATCATCCAGGAAGTCATCCAACATTGTCTGTAGGAGATTCAGGTACCAATGTTGAGAGTTCTTGTAATTAACACAGGTGGAACAATAGCTCCATACATGTATTGTAGCAGAAGGAGGCCACTTTACTTAAGTACACTTAAGTACACTTTCCTTACTTCAGTCATAGCTGCGGTTCCACGGGACTTGGAGAGACGCGGAATCTGTTGTTATTCTTCAATTTTGCAATTGGGTTTTTCTCTCTCTCTCTCTTACACAGGCGGAAACACAAAATTGAAACCCACATCCCAGGGCCCCATGCGCCATGCAATCATATAATGCATCCAGGCCTTCCAATTCAAGTACACTATCGTTATATAAATATAGGACCCCGTGTTGAGAAACAGTGCTGGACCAGTTTTTTTTACTATAGCCTATATAATAATCAGATTATTTGTAATTGCACGTAGGGGGCAAATCTGGTCATAGGCCCTGTAGAGCTGAGCTTATGAGAGGGAAGTGCTCACAGAGGTTACCATACTCTGCAGAGAAGATGCACTTATGTATTAAGGAACTGCATTCACAAATATATATTGCTCAAAAAATTGAAGGGAACACTTAAGCGTATGGGGTTACTCTGAATAGTTAAACTGTTGCTATGGTGGCAGACAGTAAGATGCGCCAAAAATTGCACCAAAGTATGATATGCATCAAAAGTTGCACCAAAAGTTTGGTGCAGCTGAACTGAGCATGCCCAAAGAACACTTAGTGATTGGCTAAACAAACAAAAGTAAAAAATTTTGCTGCGCCATAGGAGAGTGCAGAGTTTGGGACAGTGAGCCATATGGACTGCCAGAGCGCTGCAGACTAAGACAGCAATAGTCTGAGGTGAGCGTGGAGACTGAGAGCACAGAGTGATTGGCAGCGTGTAGAAGATGCTGTCGGAGCACCAGTAGAGAAAGGCACAAAGAGAGACTCGTGAGAGGTGCTGTTAGAGCGCTGTGGAGTGAAGTTGCAATGGTCTACAGAGAGAAGAGAAACGGCAAGAGCCATTACAAGGGGCTCTGGTTCTCCTCAACTGAGAATCACAGACTGGGTGGGTCAAGCATCTGGACAGCGACAAGGATTCCTGAAAAACATGGTAGAATCATCCTCCTGACCTTTGACTAGCCTGGTCTGGTGGAAGCAATGATTCCCATGTGATGAACTGTAAGTGAGGCCGGCCTCACAAACACAAACATTAGGTGTGCACACCATTAAGGTCATGAATAGTCAAATAACGGCCTGTTACATAGTGAAGTGCCATGTTAAGGAATTTGGACCAGTTAAAAAAAATCGCCATGGCAGTTATGTAGAACAAGCATGGAAGCCTACCTAGTAATCTGGAACTTGGATGCTGTGTTAGCAAGAGACTGTGCCATTGATAATAAAGCATTCATCTTATATAGGCAAACTGTAAGTTACATGATTTATATCCTTGATCAATGAGACTGATCTAGTTAAAGCATTATTGATACTGTTTTCTGTATTACTGTTATTTTGTATTGTGCATAGACTATTACTGATCCTAGGATTTAGTTAACCAGAGTTAGCGTCAGGTAAATCCACATTAAAAAAAGTTAACCATTTTCTTGTTATTAGAACATTTCTCATTTTCATTCCTTTGATCATAAATAGACATTGCCTGTTTTTGTAACTCCTTCTGCTGCATCCTATTCTGAATCTGCGTTGTAATACCAACTACCCACAGCACAAGCATCACAGTATAACCCCAAGTCACTTACATTGAGATATCAATCTGTCCAGTGAGCAAACAGAAGTGATTATGAAACCATTTTTTCACCTGCTTCTGTGCAAAAAAAAGTGACATCAGGAGCACCAGAGAAGCAACAGCAAGACACCCCCAAAAAGAGAATGCTGACAATTTCTCTCTCCTCCTTCCTGACTGCTTCTTCTATAGTTCTGGGTATTGCTAGTGTCCATGTCACTACTGGCAGCATGAGGCGCTACTTGAAGCACAATCAGGTTGCCAAGGTAGTGCTCCTCCTCCAGAATGGCACATCATCCATACATGCCATCACACAAAGGTTTCAGGAGCATGAAGCAGATAGGACGCATGCCATTACATGAAGACAGCAGGACGGGGCTGATCATCTACAATAGCGTAGAGCATGTGACTACTGCAGCCAATCAATGGTCAGATGACATACTACTGACATCACCGCTCAGTGACGGGAGTCATGATGTCAGGAGTACAACATGTGACTGCTACAATCACTGATTGGCTGTGGCGAGCACTAGCATTATGAGGCATTGCTTTTGCTTGCTAGTAAAGAGAGACCGTCAGAGACCACTTGATCCTCAGCGCTGCATCACCAGAGCAAAGAAGTTTTTCCTATTTTACGTTTTATCACATTTGCAGGGATTTTTTTTTTTAAAGCTCCACCCAGTTTTCGCTTTTCTATTCCATTTTGTAATAGAAAAACGGAAATAAACCATTTCTGTGATTAATCCTAATTGGATTTTTAGGCTTTCTGTTAGTTTCCGCTTCATTAGTTTCATGTTTTTTTATTTTTTTGCAAATGCTATTTTTCAAGTAAAAAAAATTTGAAAGCTAATGGAACAAGAAAACAAATGTAAAGCCTAAAAATCCCACAATGGGATCCGTCACAGAAACAGAATAGAAAAGCAAAGACTTGGCAGAAAGATGTGGCACAGGTGTGAATGTAGCCTAACCTCATTAATAACAGTTGTATACATCTGTATGAAGGAGCTCCCCCCAGTGGTGCTCGCAGGCAGACAGAATATTAGTATTCTATGGCAGGAACTAGAGAATTGTTCTTATATGCAGATCCAACTCTAGGTTGATAAATGCTGCCACCTTTATACTCTGGCCCACGAAAACTTTCTTGATTGCCCCAACCAGAGACAAATGCAGCAACTCTACTTGCTGTAAATGTAATATGGGGGGAAGTGACATTTTGAGGTTAACTGTCATCACACTAGAATTTTAGGATTTGTAGGATTTGAGCTATAAATTCTCTAGCGAAGGCTGAGTATGACGTAAATATAGAGGGGACACACACTAACGTCTGTGCAGAGGTGACAGAGAGTGCTGTAATGACATGGGGAGCATGTGGTTTCCATCGCTATATCACTTTTATTCTCCATTGTGGTAATGCACTTTCCCCTTTTTACACCATGCAGAGTTATGAGCTGAAGTTGTCAGCAGGCTATTATAATTATATGTGTGAAATCTTACACCTGTAAACTTTTCTGTATTGTCAAAAATTTAAATTAACCTCTGTTGTGCCAGGATGGCTGCAGTAGACTAACACAGCATTGCCTCAATCTGTCTATGATGCAACTGGTTATAGATACACTGAATGGCCGCTGTATTAGAGGCCCCCATCTAGTAGCAAATTGAACCTCCTTTGGCCTTTAGCAATTCAGCAATTTGTTGTGGCATCCATCCACAAGTATTGGAGGACCCCATGGTACCAAGAAAACAACCCCCACACCATTACACCATCATCAAGAGATTGAATTGTTCACAACTGATAGGAAGGGTTCATCGATTCATGCTGCTTGTGCCAAATTCTGACCTATCAGCATGGGGCAACAGAAATCTGGATTCATCTGTCTAGGCGATGTTTTCAATTGCTCAGTGATACAATTTTTGCACTCTTTTGACCCCTGGAGTTTCATCTTTTTGTTTCTCTAAGGCAGTGTTTCCCAATGCCGGTCCTCATAGAGTCCCAACAGGTCATGTTTTCAGGATCTCCTATAGTAAGAACCCCTATGGCAATGTCTGATGCACTGACAATAATTACATCACCTGTGCAATACTGAGGAAATCCAAAAAACATGACCTGTTGGGAGGTCCTTGAGGCCTGGAGTTGGGAAACATTGGTCTAAGGGTTTGAACTGGTCTACTGTTGTAAGCTATCCATGCTAAGAAACGACAAGTTGTGTGTTCAGATATGTTAGTTGGAGCACCAATGTTGTATTCAGCTGTTCACCACCAAAACGACTCTTGACATCCACCACTGACGCCTTTTGTCAACGAGTTGTTTGTGTCCACAGGATCTCTCTTTGCTGGATACTTTTCGCAATCACACCATTCTTGATATACTCTCTACACCGCTGTATGAGAATACCCCACAAGGTTGTCAGTGTATGAAATCCTAGCCCTGGCTAGTCTAGCACCGATGACCGAACCTCGTTGGAAGTCGCTCAGATCGTTGGATTTTCTAATGTGGATTCACACAGAAACTGATCCATGAAAACTTGTCCTTTATTTAACCCTTTCCAACCCACTGTCTGATGTCTGAAGATATTCTGATTGAAGGCTGTACAACTCCGATGTCGGAAGACATCCGGCAGGGTATTCTTACTGTAGATTACTGGTCACTCTGTTGTCGGGGGGCCTCTTCAGCATGTCCCATACCGCAGTACTGGCTCTAGCTAGAAGATGTCGCCATTGTATAATGGCAGAAAGAGAAAGCCCCCTAGGAAACCCTGAATCCAAAATTGGATTGCAAAGGGTTAATGCTGCACTGCAGGGTCATGGGTCTAATTTCCATACAGGGAAGCTCCAATCACTGCCTCTAATAAAGTGTATATTATCTGGTCTTATCTACTATAATAATAGAATGAAGAATGTCCATAGTTTCATAGGGCTAAGAAAAAACACAGAAACCCTTGCCCACAAGTTGGGTCTGGTATTACAGCTCAGCCTTATATAAAAGAACACAGTTTAGTTGCAAAACCAGACAAGACCTAGAGACAAAAATGGCGCTGTTTCCGGACCTTCTTTTTTAACACCAGACATCCCCTTTAAATAGACATCAACGGTAGACCTCCATTTGTATATTAATAATGCCCCACTGGTTTATACAATACACAAAGAGCACGAGGTAAGTTTAATGTATCCCTTTATATGCCGAACATCCATAAGAAGCCCAATAAATCTGATTGGCACAAGAACAAGCCCCGATGCTTCGAGATGAATGATTTGCTGTGTGATATTATCAAGTTCCGATTTCTGTCCTATTCCCTAAGCTGCTCCCTTCCATCCCTGCTGCTCAATTACTGTCCCGCCTGCAATAATAGACTTGTAAGCGCTGTTCCTTCGATCGGCTGGCCTGTGCACAGCTGCCTGGGACAGATGACTTTACAATGATGGATCACACAGCACAGCCATGGTGCTGAGCTCTCAGCCCCAGGGAGAGACACTAATGAGCCAGAGCTCTGCTTCCAGCCAAGGCAAAAGATCAGCAGCTAAACTGAGCCCCAGAAGTGTCTGTCTCCGAAGACTTCTCAAGACGAGCAGGTGAAGAAGACGTAGCGGCCCTGCATCACTTACCTTCTATAATACCTGCTGGGGAGGAAACTTGTATTCTAACGCCAAACGAGCCCTTTTCCAATACTCTGATCAACACAATTTATTGAAAATGTTAGCTATTTTTCTGATACACAGCTCCAAATCTCCAGCATAGGTATAAAAGATAATATATTGGCTACCTGCAGCCACCACTAGATGGAGCTTGTGAGCTTACTGCATACATAAGACGGTATAAAGTGGGCTCCCTCTAGTGGTAGCTGTAAGTAGTCAGCATGTTATCTTTTGAATCATTGTGCATGCACGGGATTTGGAGCAATGAATCCGAACAACAGAGCTTTGACGGCTATAAAGATTTACTAAGGAGTTAATTTACTAAGGCAGGTGTTTTTTTTGCTTGCACAAATACGCAGGGCATGCACGCGCAAAAAATACAAGCACACATGCACGCAAAAACGCGACGTCCATCGCACAAATGCACTCACGCCCGTGCAAAGCTGGCCTTAGCAGTATGGGTACAGCCCCTATGACTGCTATCAAACACACGCTGGCACTTCATGCCCAACTTCGTTTTGGACGCTCCTGAATACCACACTTATGTCAGTCAGTTCAATAATTGCATTTTTTATGTCCATAATTCATTGTCCAAGTTCTATTATTGCCCATATTAATCCCATATTTCCCCATAAAACTCAATGGAGCCTGAAACAGCAGTGACACATGGCCGAGCTTACAAAATCAATATGGACGTAAAAACGAAATATTTCGAAGACTCAATGTCTGAATTATCTCTGTGTTAAGAAGGCCTTATGGGCCTGGCTCTAACTGCCCCTATTCTAGCCAGTGTGACCCTTCCAAAGACCCTCCTCCCTACTGGCCTTTGTGCATGACATTATAGAAATAACCTCTTTGTATGAATGGCCAAACATTCTCCATTAACTAAATGGCGCCCAACGTGGGCAGTGCCAGCACACCTTCTGCTTTGCATTTATGCCCCAAGCCTGGTATGGCATATAAACACAGGACTACTAATGAACAAGCTGTGTGCATCTTCCCACACTGGCATCTGCCCATTTTCCCTTGTTGGGCATACAAATTCCTGGCAAGCGGATAGAAGCCGCGGCGGCAACTAAATGGCTGATTTACCAAATTGCAATGAGTTGAGCTCTCACCAAGGCTGTCGCTTCTCTGCGGTGCGGCTAAATTGTTCTGTGTTTAAATATTCAGCATGAGGCTAATGTGAGCTGATGAACTGAGACTGCAAACATTCCCTTTCAATTGAGACGGAGAGACAGAGCTGTATCAGATCATAAGGCCGGGCCGGGGAGGCGAAAATGATTTATATTTAAGGATCTTGGTGACGACTCCCATTATCGTAACCTGGCTATTAATTGGCTTGGTGCTTGAATTAGTAATTCACAAGTGCGCCGAGGAAATAGGAAGAAAGCGGCGACTTCTATCCGCTGATCTCTCACTTGTACTGCAGCAGTTTGTGGTCTCGTATTATATATTTTACATGCTGCCATGCTCGTCTATATAATGCTGCTGGTATGTAGGATCCAGAATCTCTGTGGTGCAGTATCTACTTCTCACCAGCAGGTGTCGTAGCTGCTAATTTATTTCCCAGGGCACACAGGTGAGCACTTATTACAGGTGACTGCTAGGAAAAAAAACATTGATGCTACACAGAAAATAAGAGATAAAAATAAATGGGACTTTGAATTGTATATCTTCAGCATGGCCAATTTGTTGTAGAACGACATAAGGAAATGTGCATCTGAATCTGCGGACCCCCTGAACATAGCCTCCGTGTGCACTTATGTAAGATGGTTTTTGTCATGCGGTTTTGCCATAATTTGCATAACTGTTGCAAAACGTCATCCTTTTTGTAAATAAAACTGCAGTTTTTTTGTAATGTTTTTAGCGCAAAAGTTTATAGGACTTTCTAATGTTAAAAATGCAAGGCATTGTACGGAAATCGCAAGTTAAGCTTTGCGATGGGATAAAAAGGACGAACTTGCAATTTTCACACGATGCGTTTTTAACATTAGAACGTCCTACTGACTTTCGAAGTTAAAAAATTGTGGCAAAATCGCGCGAGGACATCATAAGTGGCAGCTATGTTTTTGCAAGAAAAAGCAGCGCCGACGCTCAAAAACCGCAGGAAAAAAAGTCCCGATTTCGCCGTGATTTTCTTGTGGCGATATTGCAATCCCCAGTGTAAAGGAGCCCTTAGGGTGATTTCACATGGCGCTTTTTACTCCTTTTTTAGCATTAAAATAAAACGCACTCTGCACCCAGATGTTGTCTTAATGAGGGCTAACCCCTAGAGATGAGCGAGTATACTCGCTAAGGCACATTACTCGAGCGAGTAGTGCCTTAGTTGAGTATCTCCCTGCTCGTCTCTAAAGATTCGGGGGCCGGGGAGGGTGACAGGTGAGTTGCGGTGGGGAGCGGGGGGAGCAGGGGGGAGAGAGAGATCTCCCCTCCATTCCTCCCCGCTCTCCCCCGCCACTTCCCGCCCGCCGCTGGCCCCCGAATCTTTAGAGACGAGCGGGGAGATACTCGGCTAAGGCACTACTCACTCGAGTAATGTGCCTTAGCGAGTATACTCGCTCATCTCTACTAACCCCCATTGCCGTACGCACAACTACGCTCAGCGTAACGGAGCATAGCTGTACCAGAATGAGGGAACTTTCTTGCCCTTTGCTGGATTTTGAAACTCCGCGCCAGAGCGCAGGAGTTTGAAGAAAGAGGCGGGAAGACAGCGGCTGCCCGATCTTCCCAGCACCATGTATTCACTTTGTGTGGGACAGATAGGGCAGGTCCTATATTAAAAGTACGTATAAAAGTACGTTCGCGTGACATTAGCCTCATACGCACCAATACAGCCCATGGGCATTTGAGATATTCGGCAAATACACATCTGCAGTGTTATTTTCCGTCCTAAAAAAATGGAAACCTGACAGAATGGAAGCAAACAGAAGCCTTTCCCTTTGCTTTCCATTTTTTTGAAGCCTCATTGAAATCAATGGGGAAAAAAAAGGGATATTTTATATCAGTTTCTCTCCTTCAAAACCAGAGCAGACCTGAACTGACCCTAACGCAGGTGTGAAAGCAGCCTAAAGGCGATGGAACAATTAGGCACAGACCCTTTTCCTCTAAGGCCCCATCCTAGCGGCACATGAGCCTACGTGGTATGTTATCCCTTGACAAGAGCCAGATTCTCGTTGTGACTGAATTGGAAAGTAGGGGGGTTGTCTACTTCAGGGAGGCTTCTCTAGCAGCCCGAGTGGAGAGGCAATGCATTCCGCTCCTTAATATACTAGGACAGGTACTTAGAATTGGAAAATATTGTAAATTTCCTCTGAATAAAAAATGTCCACAAAATATTCGAAAAGGTCACAAGCTAAAACCAGAGCTGTAGTTGAGTCGTACGGTGTCGGCCATTGACAGAAGTAGGACAAGGTAGAAAATCTAACATCCTAAATAGATTGTGACTGGAAACTGTCCTCACCGGGCTGACTGTGAAGCAAATACCAGTAGGCCTCAACTAGTTTCCCCATCCATACATGTGGTAACTCATAGCAACCAATCAGATTGTAGCTGTTATCTTGTTACTACAGTATGTAAGGAGAGATCTGATTGGCTGTTACCTCATATTAATGTCCACATCTCAATACACGTGGTAACTCATGGCAACCAATCAGATTGTAGCTGTTGCCTTATTTAGGGTTCGTTCACATCAGGTTCCGTTGCTGATTTCGATTGGAAAGCAGCGCTATATTATCCTATAAATATCGACAAAAGGCCGGACTGCTCGCTAGAAATCGAACAGACCCCCATTATAATCAATGGGGGCGTTCGGTTCCGTTATAAGTCAGCGCCATTGAGCCAGGGGGTGCAGGCAAAAGGAATCATCGAACGCTGATGTGAATGAGCCTTACTGCATAGAAGCAGCGATCTGATTGGCCGTCTGTTACCTCATATATTATTCCACATCTCAATATTACGCATTTGTTTCCTTATGGTTGTGCCGATGCGTTACAACTGATGAACATGACAAAGCTCCTGTCATCCGGGGAATGATTTAATGCAATTAACGAAAATGCCTTTGCCCAAACAAAGAGTTAAGGCTGGTTACTGAGAGCGAGCGAGAAATGCCAACGTCTCCTTTTTATTGATGTTGTGTTGCCATAACAACGTAAATATGGCAGATGACACAAACAGAGATGCTCATCTGGCAGTTCCACTGAGCAGAGTTCACATCCCAGGCTTCCATATGGACGCTGAGTGTATGGTAATGAGCGGACCATATGGTGACGGGAATAAATTCTGAACAATTGTGCTGTTACTGCACCAGTGAGCCGATGGGACGGAATCTCAGCAAGAATCGTCTCCAGCGGAGGCCGCTCCCGTGTGCGCGCATGTAATCACACATGTATGTAGGAGCACGCCCCGCCGCACAATACACAACGAGACTCTTAACCCTGCACCTCCCGGGATACACCTGGGCTACAAGCGAATGAGCACTCGGGAAAGAGGGTGTAAACGGTTAAAGCCTGCCTCCATTCATGAGCGACAGCGGTTCATCGCAATATCGCACTTTGGCTAGATTGTATTCTCTAAGCTGAGATACGGGACGGAATTGTCCGCAGAACGCAGAGACGATGTGGAATTTATCAATTAGGGTACACATAACAGAAATGCGCAAAATTCACAGATTTCCACAAAAGAGTCGAAATCCGCAGCTGGTTTCAGGAAGATACCTCGCTCCCTCTCACCTCTTTGCTCTCGGCGCTTCCCTCACCGGACACCCGTCAGCCTGTAATACGCACAACACCGCTGGTCACTTCCGCATCACCTGACCAATGGCGCTGTGCTTACTAGAGGCCACCCATTTGGACTCTGTATTGTAAGCGGAAATGCTACAGATTTCGCCGCAGAATTTTTCGTAATGTTTCCGTAAGCATACTCTTAGGGCTCCTTCGCACGAGCATATAAGCATATTCACACTTGAGATAGGAGAAAAGAGCCCAATCACGTTCTCTGGCGAGCGGATCCACGATCCTTACTGAATTTGTCCAGCTGCTGACCCTGTTCGCATTGGCGCGGGACACACAGGTGGGGCAGTCTAATGAGTAGGCGGGCCAGCCTACTTAGTAATTAACACCGCAAAATAGCAGTGTTAGTAGCGTGATTTCGTGCTCACAGGTGCGCATTTGCGCACCCCCATAGACTGGTATCGAGCCTCTGGTGTGCAGATACGCAGAAAAAAAAAGAGCATGTCACGTATTTTCATCCGCGGTAAAAACACGATTAGAAAATCGACCAATATGAGTGAACATATTGAAACCTATGGGTTTCAATGGTTGCGGTTACCACAGATAAATTTCGGCTGCGGAATTTAATCTTGTGGTTTTGCACGTATTTTAACTCTTTCCAATCTACTGTCTGACGTCTGAAGACATTCTGATTGAAGGCTGTACAGCTCCGATGTCGAAAGACAGGGTATTCTTACTCTATATTGCTGGCTGCTCTGTTGTCAGGGGCCTCTCCAGCATGTCCCATACTGCAGTACTGGCTCCAGCCAGCAGATGGTGCCATTGCATAATGGCAGAAAGAGAAAACACCCTAGGAAACCCTGAATACAAAATTGGATTACAAAGGGTTAACAGGTGCGGAATTCAAGCCCCATAAGGGATAACATTGTGACGCCGAACTGTTCTGCATCGGACGTCCTGCAGTAAATGCGCAGTGGACAATTCTGTAGCTAAAAAATGGTGTTTGGCCGTGGATTTACCAACAGATAAGCTGCAGATTTTAACCCTTTATTAAAAATAGATATTTGCTGTATCGTAGTGCGGGAAAAAAAAATTACTGCGCGTTTTATCTTTTGACGTTTCCTCGCATCAGATCGCCCATTGTTTTCAGTGAGGCCGGCAAAGTGTAATGCATTGCATGGTTTCCCATTAAAAACAATGGGAAATATTCAGTGATCTTCCACGCTTTTAGGACCGCTACTTCCCTGACGTGATGACACAAAAAAACCTTGCATCCGCAGGAAATCGCACGTTGGCGAGTTTCACAGCCTGCTATCGCACTCGCCCGTGTGAACTTAGCCTTACAGATTTCACACTAGGGCTCAGAAACTTCTGATTACCCTCTTTGTAGCAAAATAAAGGGAATTACTGGGGAAGCATGATGGCATCGACCAAGGGCCAATATCTGCATGGAGTCTCCCCATGCTTGGGTGGGTTTCCTCTGGGTGCTCCGATTTCCTACAACACTCCAAAAACCATTCAAATAGGCAAATATAGATTGTGAGCTCCCAAGGGAACAGGACATAATGTGGACAAACCAACTGCGGATAAGGTTTTGTGTATAAGCCACTCCTCTGTATAATGGTCATGCCCCCATAATATCAACCAAAGCATTCCTATTTAAGACTCTATTCCAACATAGATCCTGCATGCAGGACTTTTTTTGTCCAGTAAAATGCCGGACGGGATGACAGGAGGCGACAGGATTATAGTCAATGGGGTCCGTTTGGCGCCATTCAGTCTTCTATCCTAGAATGGAACCATTCGTCTAGGGATTCCGTTTTTCTGCTGTCATAACAGATCAGGAAAAAGGAATCCCCAACGTAGATGTACACCTAGCGTAAGGTGTTATAGTGACCCCAACCATAAAATGTCCCTAAACATAGTATCAACATAGTATCCTCCATACACAGCGCCACAACCATGCTCAAGTTACAAGCAAAGACTACTATCCTGGTGGTATGGAAAGCTTAGAACATGGATGGTCCTCTCCACAGAGCCACGTTGAGTCCTACCAAGAGCAGGTTGCACCCGGGCCCAGGAGGCTTAGGGGGCCCATAAAGCTTCTCTTTTCCATATAGGGCGCCCAGTACTATGACTAAAGCATTATAGTTGGGGGCCCTGTTACAGCATTGGGTCCCAGAAGTATTCAAGTTACGCCTCTGAGTCCTGCAGAGTATTAGTGGTGCCTTAAATAATCCTAACTATTTTCCACAAGGTCTGTGGGCCAAATGATTGCAAAATCTAATTTGATATATGTTTCCATTTATCTGTAATTGCTGTAACCTTATTTATATAGTGAGAGTAAGCTCCCACGTTTCGGGCATGTCGTCCTTCTCTCTACCCCTTTCTCCTGTCAATCCAAATGGGAAGCCTCGTTTTCTGAAGCCAACCAAAATCTTTTCATTCCAATACCCTGTCATCTCGTTCTAATCCCCGGCTGTAATGGCGTGTAATTGTATTATATTGTATAATTCATAGAGCGCTCTCCAAAGACCTTAATGCTTTCAATCACTGCTGCACTCCGAATGACCAAAGATTTGTTTTCTCAATGACGGTTGTGGTGGGGGGGTTATAAATATATATGATGGAGGGATGACAAGAAAATATGTGTTAGCAGGTGGAAGAAGGACCCACATGCTGAGGTGTACAGGACAATGTGTGCATGGAGGAAGCAGAGCGGACGTGGGGGGATGTGGTGACACTGGGGGCGCGGGTGAGGAGTCTACAGAGACGGGTAGAGAGGAATGTTATTACTGGCAGCACGAGCTCTATAGGAACTGGGAAATGATGTCATTTTACCTTCCTTCAAACTGCAGCTAATGATAGTTTCATTAACTGGATTAAGGGATTCCTGGTTTAGTCATTTCAAAAACTATGTTTCTAATGTAATGCGGGCTGCCAAGATGCCCCGCTGGTGTCCAGGCCTGGATTTCCGAAGCAGGGACATAGGCCATGGTTTCTCTTGGGGAGGTTCAGTAGTGCTCTCTGCTTACATTTCCTTTATTTGACCCAGTTATTTTTTTTCCTTTACGACAACATTATCTGTTTGTTGTTTTTCATTTAGTTTTTTTTTTCATTAAAAGGGTTGTCCAAGAATAGAAAAACATGGCTGATTTTCTCCAAAAACAGCTCCACACCTGTCCACAGGTTGTGTGTGGTAGTGCAACTCCAGTACTGTGATATAGCGTATATACGGACCTGTTTGCAATCTTCTCACTTGGGGGTGCATTTCACCTTCCATCTCAGACAATAAAAAGGCTGGAAGCATGCTCAGCCATGAAAGGGGCCATGAGGGGCATTAGGATTAGTAAACCAAGGCTATGAGAGGACACTTAGTACTACTAAACTGAGGCCAAGAGGGGCATTTTTACTAAAAAGAGTCATCATGAGGGACGCTATTACTTAATGGAGGCTTTATTCTTGAATGGAGGCTATGAAGGGCATTATTACTGAGTGGCAGCATAAAAGGGGCACATTATTGACACTTTCTATGAGGGGCCTGCAGGGAGCACCAAAGGGATATACTATTACTATGTGGGGCACATGGCATTATTCCTATCTGGGGCACTATGATTGGGGAGATTATGTAGAGGTTTGGAAAACAAAGACAGGTGGCTGGAAAATTGAGGGGTCAAATATGTATATGTGTCAGATTCTGCAGAGACAAGTTGTGACCGAGAGAAGTCATCATGCTGGTCTGGGCCGGATCGAGAAGGAAAGGGAAAATGAACAACCCCAGTCATAGAGGACATCTGTGATCACAGGAGATAACTGTACTGCAATGCTATATGGACACTGTATTGGGGTAATATTGGCCTTTGTATATTGTTTTTTTTTACTGTAACACTATGGTGGTATTTTGTTGTCACAGTCTTGGAGTATAATTTGGCCCTCATGTAGTGTTATTATTGATAATATTGATCTTTTGTAGTGGTTATTCAGTACTAGTATGTGATGGTAATATGTGATAATAGTGTGGCAACATAATTTGGCCTCATATAGTGTTATTAATGAAATATTTGTCCTTGTATAGTGGGTTTTGTTCAGTGACAGTGTGAAGGTAATTATACAGGTAATGATGATACCGTGTGTGGGGTTTTATTTCACTTACAAAATAAAACATAAAATGGTTTCATTTCTTTTTCAACTGTGTATATTTTTTTAAAATAAACTTTATTAACATTTATTCCGACATTTATTTAGTCCCACTAGGGACTTTACAAATGTGATTGTTTGATAGTTCTGGGAGATGAGAATATAACTCAAGCTATGGCAGGTATTTTGTAGCCCACCAATGTCTATTCCTGATTCACGATGAGAGTCTTTCCCCTCCTGTGCCTATTCCCCGTTCATGTAGAGCTGCTGATACTGACGGTGCTGCTTCACGGGCATGGATGCAGTACAGTTATAGAGGCTTCATTGGGATGAACTTGGTGGTATGGAGTAGATAAATATGGTCAATAAATATGGTCCGCATAAGTGCAAATGCTCTGTACCCATGGTACCTATGGTGGCCACAATGTGGCTCGTAAGCCTACAGATGTAGCAAAGGTTAACTTGATACTTACCATGTTAATTAATCTGTCATACAGAACTGTATACTATAGTAAATAATCTCTTATAGTACTATAACTGTGGACAAATATTATTTCCTCTGTTACCTTAGGAAGTCTTTCTGGGTCTCCCGGATGCCTGGGTATCACTTTCTGCAGCCTTTGGAAGCCATAGTCGATGGTTGGTTCATTTAGAGCTGAAAGAAGCAAGCAGAGTTTTGTCATTTCTGTGAATCACCAGCTATAAATTTTGCTCAAGGTCAATATGATGTCAATAAAGCCATTTATTTTAGTAATCCAACCTGTTTACAAGAGGATCTGCAGCAGAAATCTAAGGCTGACACTCGGATTTCTGCAGCTGATGTCCTGTAGATCTGCAGGAGGATGAGCCCCGTTTAAGGCTTTTCTGTGCAGAATCGGCAAGAAGGATCAACACGCTCATTTATTGAGAATCCGCTGCTAAATTTTGTTGTAGATTTTGCTGTGGATTTAACCCCTTACAAAGAAAACTCCTAATACGATCTGATTTTTGCGCTGACTTTTTCCATTGCATATGGGTGGGCTGCTGAAAACTCCACAACGATTTATTGTACTTTAAACAGTGTATTTTCAATGCAGAATCCATGATTTCCAAACATGATGTTAGCAGCCGACATTTGGCACCTATGGCGTTTTGGTTTTGCCACAGTGTCACTCAGGCTTTAAGGAAATGTATCACCCCAGCTCTCTCCTCCCTCCAGTCCATGTTAATTCTTTAGTTTTTACAGTTTTTTTTTTACCCTGGAGTCAAAAAAAATGGCAGCTTGAGAATGTATTTCTGCCCACAAAACCACAGTAGCCACACTGTCATGTGATAGTCAAACTATTAAGAGTTTAGGACTAGAGATGAGCGAGTGTACTCGCTAAGGCAAACTACTCAAGCGAGTAGTGCCTCATGCGAGTACCTGCCCGCTCGTCTCTAAAGATCCGGCTGCCGGCAGGGGGCGGGGAGCGGCGGGGGAGAGCGGGGAGGAACGGGGGGTGGGGGGGGAGATCTCTCTCTCACTCTCTCCACCCCCTCCCGCTCCTCCCTGCTCACTCCCGCAACTCACCGCTCTCCCTCGCCGGCACCTGAATCTTTAGAGACGAGCGGGCAGGTACTCGCATGAGGCACTACTCGCTCGAGTAGTTTGCCTTAGCGAGTTCGCTCGCTCATCTCTATTTAGGATCTATTCACATCGGCATATTTCCGGTCCATGTACTATACATTTCTGCAACTGACCGTGCGCGTACAGATTAAGGTAATTGAGAATGGGGTTCCTATTTGTGCGAGATTTTCTCGGCCCTGTGAAAGTGGCCTACGTCATACGGACAGCGCACTGACCCAGTACATTCATTGGGGCATTCATTCAGACATGCATTTTTTTGAAAAAATGGCAGCTTGTCCTATTCTGGTCCAATTTCTTGGATGACAGTCACCCACTCAAGTCAATGGGTGTCCAAAAAAGAAGATGACATTCGTTCATTGCTAAGCAATGCTACAAAAAAATTAAGCCTACTTCCATTCCAGATGGATGAAACGTGGATACACCTAAAAGAAAATATATTAATCTTGTTACTTGCATAGCGCCAACCTATTCCACAGTTCCTATCAAACTGGGTACCTTATTTTATTGACCTCAGTCAAACTCGAGCCAGGTACATGAACCACACGGGGATTGAACTCACAACCTTTAGGTCGTGAGCGAGAGCGTAGAACTACTTTTCTGCTGCCTTAACACTCTGTGCCATACGACGTTGAATTAAAACTTCCATTTTTCATAGACACTTGTCTCAGAAAGCCCTAAGTACTCCTTAAGAAGTAGTGACTCCACCATGTAATGTTCTCATGCCGCGGTCTCACTTTCAAGCGGGTTAAGCAGTGTTTCTTTAGGACAATAGGAACGTAGGAGTTATTGCTGCCTCGGTTGGCATGAGAAGGATCTATGTCACTGACAGCTGATAGAGATCATTTAACTCATCCACCATTAAACATGATGCGGGGATTGGCATGCTCTCCCCGTCTCTTTCCCTCCCCGCATTTGTCCATCTATTAAAAAACACAAGAGCTTCAATGAATTCAGTTCTCTCTGAAACGTAAAAAGGGATTATTAACGAAATTGTGTGAGATTCTAATTGACCCTGCGGTAATGGAAGGCGTTGTAATATCCCTCCCTAATCTTACTGCCCCCTCTCCACCGACAGGTAGAGAATTCTCTGTATTTTTTTAAAAGGACATTTAAATTGAAAGAGACTGAGTGCAAGAGCGTAATTACACCAATAAAATCCTTTAACTTGTCAACTTGAAAATCTAAATGGCGATCAATCATTTCTACGAGAGAAATAATCCTTAAAGTCGTCTGATTGACAGCTCATACTTTCGTATGTAAAAAGAAAAAAAAAAAAGAGTTAAATTAAAAAAAAAAGAATGGAAGCGAGAAATATATAAAAAAAAAAAACGTCTCCGGTAAAGTGGCCACAAATCCATTTACAGAATACAATACTTCACATAGGTGAGTAAAAAGCCAATAATTACTTCTGTGAATGCAGAGGCATCAAGATAAGTACTGAAAACTTGGCGAAACTTTTTTTTTATATATATATATATTTTTTTGTTTTTACATATAATGGTTTTGAAACATTTACTACGGAGTCACACGACAGCGCCGAGTTGTAATTGGCGAGAAAGCGTGGGTTGAGTTTGTGTGGACCAAACTGTTATTCACAACCTCGCGTTTCCGTGGGATGCGGTGATATCACTGCGTCTACATAATGTGTTTGTTGAAAGTAACTGAAAATCCCCGAAGGTCACTTGATGCTACACAACATGAAAAAATCTCATTTACCCAGGGTGTCTATCCAGTGTTGCGCACTGATGAAAGGGGGCGCCAAAGAAAGGATGAAACTGGGCTCCTGATTTTAGGGCTGGCTTTCCTCATCCAGGATAAAGGGGCTTTGGGCTTGTTTCCCCTCTATGCCCTCTTAAGGGGAATCTGCTTCCAAGTTCCGTGGTTTGGGCAGCAGGGTGGGTAAGTACAGTGTGGCCATGTATGTCTTCTTCTGAAATGCTATGGCGTTTCAAATACACATACTTTACAGTCTCACTCGGAAGGGACCTTCCAGTCGAAGGGGAGGGCTGCGCCAGCTTCTCCCTGCCCGCACCGTGCAGACTAATAGCTTTCTTCCCTTTTGTGTATAGGGAGAGCCAGAGGCGTAACTTGAAGCTCCTGGGCCCCAATGCAAAACCTGTAACAGGGCCCCCAACTATAATGCTTTATTCATAGTACTGGGCTTCCTATATGGAGAAGAGAGGCCTTATGGGCCCCCCAAGGCTCCTGGGCCCGGGTGCAACTGCATCCCCTGCATCCCCTATAGTTACGCCCCTGGGGAGAGCTCTATCAGTCTCCATGCTGCGGGAAGGGAGAGTCTGGCGCAGCCCACCCCTTCGACTCGAAGGTCCATTCCATCTCCCTTCCGAGTCAGACTTTCACATATGTTTATTCTGAATTGTCACAGCATTTCAGAATAAAACCTACACGACGTGATGTACATAACCATCCTGGGTTCATGTTGCTCGTGGTTTGGGCAGCATGAACCTGATGACAGAATCCCTTTAATGGCCTGTGTGGACATTTTTTACCCTGTTGACTGTTATGCAGTTTCTCTAGAATTCTTGTACAAGTCTTTCCCTCCCAGTTGCAAAGGTGATAAGACCAACAGGGTTGGACTTCTCTCAAACTATGGTCTGATTGTTATCTAAATCACAATTATAGACAAACACAATCTAACTAAGGGCTTTGTACAGTCAGATTTGATTTTCCGAATCCGGGGACAGCAGCTGTTCCCGGATTCCGCAGCAAATACAGCTAATGGCCTTCTATGGAGAACCGCTGCTTCCTGCACACGAGTAGAAATTTCTGCTCGTGGCAGGAAAAACGCAGCATGCTCCATTCTGTTGGGTCTTCGATCCTGCGGCCCTACTTCAGTGATTACTGGTGGAGGGAGCATCGTGGTTTGGGGCTGCATTGCTACCTCACGGGCATGCTGTAATAATTAAGGGAACAATGAATTCTAAGGTGTGCCAGAAACAATGAGACAATGAAAGGATGGCTATCCATGACCTCAAGCTAAAGACATGTTTGGTGATGCAACAAGACAATGACCCAAAGCAAGTAAATCAACAAAAGAATGGTTGCCAAAGAAGATTTGTGTTTTGGAATGGCCAAATCCTTAATCGCATTAAGATGCTGTACCATGACCTAAAGAGGGCTGTGTACACAAAGCATCCTAGAAATATTGATGAACTGAAACACGATTGCAGGGAGGAATGATTCAAAATTCTTCCTCAACATTGTGTACATATAATTTGCAGCTATGGGGAAGGAGGCGATAGCTGCTAAAGAGCGATCTACAAGATATGAAATTCAGGGGTTCCCTTACTTTTCCTCCATTGCACTGTGAATGATTACTTATTGTGCTCCTTAAAAAAACATGAATAGTGCAATCATTTGTGTGATATTAAGTAGATTGTGTTTGTCTGTAATTGTGACTTAGATAACAAGTAGACCACATTTTATTAGTAATTAGAGTTGAGTGAACATGCTCGTCGGAGCTTGATGCTCGTTAGAGTATTAGCATACTCGATGGTGCTCGCTACTGGAGCGAGTACCATGCCGTGTTCGACCCCTCCTCGT